>NC_063172.1:54522567-54850067 GCF_023159225.1 Perognathus longimembris pacificus
AAGGCCCAGGACTGGCCAAAAAAAAAAAAAAAAAAAAAAAAGAATAATATATATATTGTATATATTTTGAAATGAGAATTGAGGATTTGCTAGTAATAGATCTAATGTGAAACAGCAGAGAAAGGCACAAATCCTATGATTCCAAAGTTTTGGCTTGACAACAGATGAGCAGAGTTGCCATAACCTGGGAGGAAAGCACTGTGAGGACAAAGATAAGAAACTCCAATTTGGCAGGTTATAAATGAGGTATCCATTAGACAAGGAACCAAAATTGTGAGGGTTGATATATAAATCAGAGACTGGTGAAGGGGGACATGTAAATATGATGATGGGCAGTGCAGTGGTGATGTTTAGAGTTGCAAACGTAAGTACTGGATGACTGGAGACTAAACTAGTAACAAGAAATGAGCATAAAATTGAGGAGGAAGAGCCCAGAAGACAAGGGGATGACAACTAACTAAAAGCCTAATCAAAGAGGAAATAAAGGATGTAAGAAATCTGGGAAGGAAGCAGAGAAAGAAAGAGGAGGAAAGGAAGAAGAAAGTTGTTTTCAAAACTATGTAATAATGGCAGTAGGATTTCAAGAAAGGAGATGAGGACATGGGAGTCCTAATGAGAAGTCAAGAGAAGGTTAAGATTTTACCATTGGAGACAACAACTTTAAAAGTGCTGCTGACCTTGACGTGAGAGTCCCCATACTGTGTGAGGCAAAACCTTACTATAAGTAAATCAGAGAAGAATTAGGTTCAGGGAACACTAACACTTTCTTTAAGGAAGTTTGTTAGAAAGGAGAATAGAGAACATGGCAGAAACTGAAAGAAAAAGATCAAAAGCATTCTTAAGATGGAGGGTATAGTAGAGTATATTCCTACCAAATTTGAGGCCCTGAGTTCAAATACCAGTAGGGGATGAAAAAATCCAAATGCTCATGGGAATTAAAGTGAAGGAGAAAATACATACTCCATAAAATTCTAATGTAGTTTAATTATGGGGTGGTGGCCCTGTCTCATTTGGATTGCTTTTTAAAGAAAACTATTATGCCTACCAGATTTGTTTTTTTTCCATATGTTGTTCTACATGAGACATCACAAAGAAAACAGGTAGAGGTATGAGAGAGGAAAATGTTGCACACCTATAATGAAAAATGATATTAACAACAAAAGCTATTCAAAATCTGAACATGCTAATCTATCACTGGAAATATGAGGATGCTGGGAGGTCTTGCCGAGGAGATAAGCCATGGATTTTTTTTTTTACAAGAAGCTGACAAGAAGCCTTCTAACAAATCTCCCAAGTCCAATATTAGAGGTTAGCTATTATGCTAGGATAATAATTTATCCTTTTACTAATCATTGTCATAATTCTAGTCCATGCTGTGATTTATGATCTTGATCATTTAACCCCACATGGTTTACTTAGACTTTTTTTGTCTCTTGAAAACAAAAATTAGAATTATGCTTCCTTCAATATAATGAACATTTCTTTGGTTTAACGTTCTATTGCTAAGAGGCAATGATCACTGAACAGATGAACCAGTATATTCTTTGTCTTCTTTTTCCTTTGTGTCCATGTTTTCCTGCAAGTGGGAAGTCAGATGCCAGGCTCTGGCCCAGATTAGATAGGATTAGGATTATTTGACAAACAAAATGTGTTTTAAATCCACAATACAATGGTTACCTCTGAGACAAGAAAACCATAAATCTTTTAATCCCAGAGGGTGGGGGAAGATTAAAACGAGAATTTGAAAGAATACTGCAGAGAAGTTAGTATAGAGACACTGGATGACCCTAGGAAATCACCTGAAAGGTGAGGCCTCCTATTGTTGCCAGAAAATACTTTCTAGGTCTTTGGGTTATTCTGATATGAGTTAGGCAAGGAATTAGAAAGTGTGATAGCTAAGAAGCATGGCTGAGAATGGCTTTGATGTTGATAAAGACTGCTGACACTTCTAGAATGACTTGTGACAGACAACAGGATCTTGGTTGACTCAAAGCCAAACTGAAAAAATGTCAACCAGGTCTGACCACTCAAGGTGAAGAACTCTCCTGCCTAATGGGTGGTAGAAGTTGATATTGCATAAACTAGTAACCCAGTTTTCAGGATGAACCACCTCCAAATCTGAAGGCCCCAATGAAAGTTTTAGGTTTGAGGATCCCCAGTGTAGCACCCCAAACCTGCCCGCACTCCACTCTGCAGAGTACACTGCTTTGCTTTTAGTTTTGCTTGGCATTAATAAACCTGAGCCAGCTTAAGTCTCCTCAGGGTCTTCCCTTGAATTCTTTCCAACAAGACCCAAAACATACTGGCTCCTGGATGCAGTGATATGAATCTGTATTACAAGGCCTGGTACATATTTCTATTATTGATATTGTCCTTCACGAAACAGGCTTTTACTACATTACAATCACTTCACTGACAAAGTAAGTAGGCATTTTTGAGGCTAAGTCTCTTTGCTTATGAGATAGAACTTTTTAAAAATTTGTTCCAAGGCTAAGATTGTGTGAAATTAACTGCTGCCAGTGGCTCACATCTGTAATCCTAGCTATGCAGGCATCTGAGATCCCAGGATCAAGGTTCAAAGCCAACTTGGGCAGGAAAATCCACGAGCCTCTTATCTCCAATAAACTACTCAGGAAAATCCTAAAGTGGTACTGTAGCTCAAGTGGTAGCATGAAGTAAAAGAAGCTCAGGGACAGTTCCCAGGTCCTAAGTTCAAAGCCCCAGGATTGGAGGAAAAAAAAGATTTTGTAAAATTTACATTCTTCACCCAAAACCATGTGGTCAAATCTATTCTTGCATTTGCTCCTGCTGCCACTGCTACAAGCCAATAGACTTCATTGTTCCAGACAACAGTTTTTTTTTATTTTTTATTTTTTTTTGCCAGTCCTGGGGCTTGGACTCAGGGCCTGAGCACTGTCCCTGGCTTCTTTTTGCTCAAGGCTAGCACTCTGCCACTTGAGCCACAGCGCCACTTCTGGCCATTTTCTGTATATGTGGTGCTGGGGAATCGAACCCAGGGCCTCATGTATACGAGGCAAGCACTCTTGCCACTAGGCCATATCCCCAGCCCAACAGTTATTTTCTGTTAGTCATTATTCTTTTAAATCTTTCATGAATTTCTTTGCCAAAATGGTTTGAGTTTTTAAAATTTTCTTTCCTATCAAGTTATTTTGGCTGCCTAAAAAAATTAAAAATTGAGACCAAAGTTCCTTCCCAACAATTTAGAGCATCATGTTTAAATGAATATTTCTTCTCATGAAGTTTAGCTTTAGTTTCTTTGCACGTGTCCACAACCAAATAGCCAGCATAGCCACATGCACCAGCTTTGCACCCAGATGCAGGGTTACCTTTTCCTACTGAAGCAGTCTGTGCCTTCCTATTCTTTTTCTCCCTGTTTAATAAGCACCTTAGCTGTGAACTCTACTACCTGATCTCTCCCAGGAACTCTGAGCTGCAGAGCCCTAATGATTTGGTCATTGATATCTGTCCATCAGCAGCTTGGAGAACATCCTTCAGTGAAAGCCATGCCCTATGTTTATCTCCATTACAATACCAGGTAATCTTGTCATAGCATTCATGATGTTATGGCACTCACATTCACTCAGGGTCCCTTTCCCACCACAAGACAAGTTTCAGGAGAAAGGAGGTCTGGTCAGCACTCCGCACTTCACATCCCTATTGCCAAGAGCCTATATCTTGCTGAATAAACCTCACTGTTTTGGCAGACACCTTTCCTCAGGAGAGCACACATATGCTGCTTCTGAGCTACACTGTTGGATGCCTGCAGTTGGTGGCAAGGCAGTGTACAGGCTCTATCAGCTTGTTGAAATACTAAGGGACTGTCTGCTTTGTTGACTTTAAAAAAGCAAAATGAATCTAGTGCCACATTTTGCTTATATATTTACCCCAAACAGTTTTAGATAGTTGGAAATTATTAACTTGAATATTAAAGTGAAATTTTAGTTGTGTGTGTGTAAGTACATGCATGTGCACATGAGAGCACACATGTGCATGCTGGGGCTTGAATTCAGTGCCTCATGCTCTTGCTTGGCTCTTTTGTTCAAGGCTAGAGCACACTTTAGCCACACTTATACTTCTTACTTTCTTTTTTGAATAACCAATGTAAAACTATAATAGGCAAGGACTTTATTTATAATCCAGAGCAATTCAACCCCTCTAAAGGTCTACAGCTGCTTTTTGTTTTTTTCAAAATATACTCCCACAATTGTATCTTTGGGTTTAGGAAACTCTCTTACTAAATGGTGTCTCCTGAATTCTTATTTAACCTTCAGTTCCATTAATAGATATGTACCCCATTCTTCCCCAGAATACTCATACAGTGGGTAAGAATGTACATAAATGTGACTTTAGGGAAAATCTCTAAAGTAGATATTGCTAACTCTTCTTTGAGAAAAAAACTGTAACTTACAAAACTTCAAAATATCACTCCATGCATGGATACTGAAAGAAAAGCATTTCTTTCTGAAAACTCCTAAGAACTTCTTATTGATATGCTCTGGTAACGTGTTGTCACCTCACTTATACAAAGGACTGCACTGGTGCAAGAGATGCTGGATGCCAGATGGTATTACATCGTAGGACAGTGCTAAGACAAACAGCATTGCTTATGCTTTGTGCATGAATGTGTATCAATGGAAGGATTGTTACTTAAATATATTCTGTGTACACAGAGTATCTGTTAGGCAATGTGAGGACATCAGAAGTTACTTCTTATAAGTATATGCATTTAATGCCTTAAGCAACCTCAGGTGTATACATTTCAAATGGAATCTTTACACTCTGGGCTTTAGCACATTATTAACATAAAATGAATAAGCTATCAGCATACTGTACGTTAAGGGAAAAGTCTTGGCTTCCCCTCAGTGATTCCTGGAAATATTGAAGAAGACTCCAATGGGAGTCTATTAAATTTCATTGTTTATTTTTTTAATCCTTATTCAGATATACCACTTTTTTAAATGATGAGAGACTCATCTACAATTCCTCATTCTCCAAGCAAAGAAACACAATGCCTAGGTTTTTGTAATACCAAGACACTAATGTTCCCAAATTAGGATGTCAATCAATTCCATCTCTTCCCTTCAAAACAGGCCTTTAAGCCTCAGACACAAGATCTGTGTATGATGATATTATTCTGGCCTCTTTCTCATGAATAGATAGGCACTCAGAACATATAAAATTAAATATCAACCTATGATGGCACACAGTCTCTTTGTATAGGTTGAAAGTTAATAGATCATAACAATTATGTGCTTTTCCTCTAGACTTTGAATCCTTTGTGTGTAGATACTTATAGATATGGACCCCTAAATATGGCTTTGCTAGTGGGAAAATGAGCAGATGTCTCACTTTGCTGCATTACACAGGAAATGTGTAGTTCATACATCATCTCATACAATCCTTTTAGAATCCCTAAGTAGCTAATAAGGGGTAACTAGAAGATAGAGGTGGGAGTCAAAGGCAGAGCCCAAAGCTGTGTTCTTCAGGGGCTTCTGAGTGGCATAGGGGAGCCCTAACTCAGCTGCATAGATAAAAGCTTTCCATGGGGGTGAATCTGAAGGGAAGGAAGGGTACACACTCAGCATGTGACTTGTGACAGTGACTAGAAGAGCACATGCATAGTGTTGAAGTAAGCTTTCTCCTGCTTCCCACCTCAACAATACAAGTAAAGGTAGTATGTCCCCACACCATTGCTTCCATCCACTTACCCACTATATTAGCACCCCATACAATGTTGTCTCTGAAAGGCCCTCCTATTTCCTCACATGGTTCTTGCTGACTTCTTTTTTCCCCCTTTATTGTCAAAGTGAATTAGAGGGGTTACAGCTTCATATGTAAGGCAGTAGGTACATTTCTTGTGCAACTTGTTACCTCCTTCCTCATTTTTCCCCCATGTTCCCCTTTCCCCTTTTCTTCTCCCCCCGCCCCCGTGAGTTGTTTAGTTGGTTTATACCAAATGGTTTTGTAAGTATTGCTTTTGAAATAGTTTGTCTTTTTATCTAGTCTCTTGATTTTGGTATTCCCTTTCCCTTCCCTAGTTCTAATACACGTATGTACAGTATCCAGGGTACTAAAATAAGATACAGTGACAGTGGGGGTGAAACCACAGGAAGGAAATACAAGAGGAAAAAAAAGGGTATGGTTTTACATGGCATGTTGAAAATAATTACAACAATGATATAACACTTGTTTCCATAACATGGAGTTCATTTCACCTAGCATCATCTTATGTGTTCATAGCTATTGGGCTCTTGTGATCCTCTGTTGTGACTAGCCTAAACATGTACTAATTATTCCCTATGAGGGAAATCAAAGAGTCATTGTTTCTTTGGGTCTAGCTCACTTCACTTAGTATAATTTTTTCCAAGCCCTTCCATTTCCTTGTGAATGGGGCAATGTCATTCTTTCTGATAGAGGCATAGAATTCCATTGTGTATATGTACTACATTTTCCTGATCCACTCATTTACTGAGGGGCATCTGGGTTGGTTCGATATTTTAGCAATGACAAATTGTGCTGCGATGAACATTGCTGTGCTGGTGGCTTTAGTGTGGTCTTGCTTGTAATCTTTTGGGTAGATGCCCAGAAGTGAAATTGCTAGGTCATAGGGAAGCTCTATGTTTAGCCTTCTGAGGAATCTCCATACTGCTTTCCAGAGTGGTTGAACAAGTTTACATTACCACTAACAATGTAGTAGGGTTCCCTTTTGGGCACATCCCCCCCACCCCCCCGTCCCAGCATTTGTTGTTAGTTTTCCTGATAAAGGACATTCTTAATGGGGTGAGGTGGAATCTCAATGTTGTTTTGATTTGCATTTCTTTTATAGTCAGTGATGTAGAGCACTTCTTCATGTGTCTCTTGGCCATTCTCATTTCATCAGAGAAGTCTCTTTTTAGGTTTTTAGCCCACTTGTTGAGGGGGCTGTTGGTTCTTTGAGGTTTTGTTTCGGAGGAATTTAATTTTTTGAGTTCTGAGTATATTTTAGGTATGAGGCCTTTGTGGGTTGTATGGCCAGTAAAGATCTTCTCCCAATCTGTGGGCTTTCTGTTTATCTTGCAAGCTGTGTCCTTTGCCCTGCAGAAGCTCTGCAGTTTGATGCAGTCCCATTTGACCAACCGTTCTTTGATTTGTTGCATTTCTGGGCCTTTATTAAGGAAGTTTTGTCCTGTTCCAAGGGGCCCAATTGTTTCTCCTATTCCTTCATATAGTGTTTTCAGGGTATCTGATTTTACTTTGAGGTCTTTGATCAATTTGGAATTGATTTGGGATGCAGGGTGATATATAAAGATCTAGTTTTAATTTGTTGCAGGTGTTGAACCAAATTTGTCAGCACTATTTATTGAAGAGGTTGTCTTCTTCAATCCTATTTTTTTAGCTCCTTTATTAAAGATTAAGTAGCCATAGTTCTGTGGGTTCATTTCTGGGTCTTCAGTTCTGTTTCATTGGTCCTCAGGCCTGTTTTTGTGCCAATACCAAGTTGTTTTTATTACTATAGCTTTGTAATATAGCTTGAAGTTTGGTATTAAAATTCTTCCAGCACTGTTCTTTCTACTTAGGATTGTTTTTGCTATTTGGGCTCTTTTGTTGTTCCATATGAAATTCTGGATTGCTTTCTCTATTTCATTAAAAAATGGTGTTCGAATATTGAGGGGCATTGTTGCTGACTTTTTTACACAGTAAACAAATCCTGGTTTTCTCTTGCCATATTTACTGTCTTATTTTCTCCATTTTGGTCTTTAAGGGTTGATGAAAATTGTTAGATACTCAAGTTCCTTATTGGTAAGTGAGGATTATGCCTCCCTTCTATAATTATTATGTAGATTAAATAACATATTATTTGTTAGTAGTATATCATTGTTCAAATATAATGCAGTACATACTACTTAATCATTTTCTCAGGAGAAATCCAGCATTGTGTCAATCATTTCTTGTGCTAAGATTGAACCTGAGCCCTATCTCCAAGAGGAAAAAGCTCAGGCTCAAGTGATGCTGGAAACTGATGTGATTTTCAATGGTGGCCCCCAGCCTGCTTTTCTGCATGTAAAGTGTGCATGGTGGCTGCCTCCTTGCTACATACAGTTCTCACGTTTCTGACTGAATGCCTGCTAAATCCTTTTCTCAGCATATGTTTAAGTGAGTATGTTCAGGGGGATTATTTATCAATACCAACAGGGGCTTCTGCCCTATAAATGCTTCTCTATGGCCTCTGTGATGCACAAGGAAAGAACACTTGCATATAGTTTGTAAGTGAGGTGCTCTTTAAGCAAATTTGCCGAAATAAAGTGGCCTAAAATGAAGGCACCTGAGATCCTTCATTTGCTTCTGACCCTGAACCAGAAAGGAACTGAAAAATTGACTGGTTGAGCTCCCTGAGACAAATGATGCTTGAATAGTTTCATGCATAATAACTGCCGTTGATGTAAATGGGGCCATCCGTTATGCCATTGACAATGCAACCTATCCTGTTTCTACCAGGCCCTTTACACACGACTAAGCCCTAGGAACTTATGATCTTAGCACAGCCCAGGCCCTAGGGTGCAAGTCAGAGCATCCCATACTTGCTCCTCCAGAAAAGACTCAGAGTAAGCACTAGTACACAGAGATTGGTATATGTCCTTTTCAAACAATGTACTCACTGCCTTACATATGAAACTGTCACCCCTCTGTACATCACTTTTACAATAAAGAAATGGAAAAAATAAATTTTGGATTTAGCAAACTTAAGCCCTGCTCATAGGAAAGTTGGTGCTTCCAGGCCAGTGGCTCATGCCTATAATCCTAGCCTCAGGATCTAAGGATCCCAGTTTGAAGCCAGCCAGGGCAGGAAAGTCTCTAAGGCTCTTATCTCCAATAACCACTATAAAGCCAAAAGTAGAGCTCAAGTGGTGTAGTATCAGCCTCAAGTGAAAAAGCCAAGCCAGAGAATGAGGCCCTGAGTTCAAGCTCAGTTTCAAGAATACACACACAGACACATATAGACACACAGACACACACACACACATGCACATACATGCGAGTGCTCACCTGAGTGTCAATAAGGTGCTGTTTTCATCAAGCCCTAGAGGTCAGGTGGTGCATTTCAACACTATGCTCAAACATACAACTACTAAGAGACCCTTTAGCCTCAGATCTTCTTGTGCACTGAATCAGCAGCTAACACAGGCTTTGCCGTAATACTTGGCCCTTTCATCTCTTGTACATGGAGTGCATGGATCTTGACTGGGTAGTGCCCCTACATTTAGGCTATGTCATATCCAGGGCTACATTGTAGAGAATATTGTATTGCCAGAAATTAGCCAGTGTCATGTGCTATTGGGCTTTGTTTGTCTTAAAACAAATATAAGCTTATATGCTTGCAGTTGTATGGTGAACTTAAGATGAAAATAAAAAGAGATGGATAGGAGTCATTTCCAGACAAGATTTACCTCTGAGGAGCTTGCATAGCAGCAATTCATTTCATCACCTCTAGCCTGACAGACCTGACATTAACACAAAGGCATGTCCTAATCGTCACGCATGTAACTACTTTTTTCTTTTTTTCACATTTGTATGCTAATCACGGGAAGCAAAAATAGACTTAGATTGGAAATCAAAGATTGGTTGTATACAGGTAATAGAGTGCTTGAACGCTTTATTTAAAGATAGAAGGCTCTTGAACCAGGCTTTATTATTGAACTAAGACTATCTATCCTTTTTGACACTTTTTAAATTAAGTTCTTCCTCTAATTTATGTTTTTGTCAGCTTTCTTCCCTTACCTTGTTTTAAACTGGCTTTGCCCCCCTCTCTCTAAGTAATAAACCACTCTAGAGCAGAGAAAAAAAATTTTAATGACCCTCGAAATTCAGATTAACAAAATGGATCATTTGTATACAGCCACAGAATTATGAATCCTTCTGAAATATCTGTGGAGAAATTTTCCCTGATGTAAAATTTCATTTTCTCTCTCTCTGACATAGATCTGACTCTTCTTCTTTAAAAATGGACTAGTCATAGTACCTCTTTAGAAAGGTCAAACAGTGAAAAGAAAAGGGGGATGGGATTGAGGCACAGTTTTAAAGCTCAAGTAAAGAGGCTTTTTTCTTTTCTTTATGAATTAAGGGAGGTGATATGTTCCTGTGTGAACATATCAGATAGAAAATAGTTTGTCTAAGCTGACTTTGCCACAAGAGTGGCCTGCCTTTTCATGAGACGCTCAATCTGCCTCCTGGTTCCTGGTGAGCCAGTCTGCCTCCAGTTTGTTCTGCCTCCCATCTGACTTCTGAGTTTGAGAGAGCCTAGGACAAACAGAATGGGGAACAGCTACACAAGGATGTGCAGTAGAAACAGATATTCTACTATCATGTCTTACTGGAAAAAATTGAACAACATAATTAACCCCGCCTAACACAATCTCTGCCTGGAAAATGCAAGCCAAATATAAATGTACATTTTTCTGCCTCTTGACCATATCTTTGTTTTAATATTGTGAACATAAAAAGGATAATTCAATGGTAGGAGAAAGTAATTCTAAATTACTTAGATATGACTAAGAAAAATTAATGATCAAAAATTGTTTAAAAAATATATAATGACTTACCAGGGCACTGGTGGTCACACTTGTAATCCTAACAACTCAGGAAGGCTGAGATCTGAGGACTAAGGTTCAAATCAGCCTGAACAGAAAGTCTATGAGACTCTTATCTCCTATTAAGCACTAGAAAGCTGGAAGTAGGGCTGTGGTTCTAGTGGTAAGAACACTAGCCTTGAGGGAAAAGGTTAAAGAGCAACATTCAGGACCCCAAGTCACCCAATCCCTGAGTTCAAGATCCAATGCCAGAACATACGCAAAAATAGTGCCTTACTGGTAGCATGTTTTCCTCAATGCTAAATGAAAGATTTGTCAACAGATACTTTTCAGAGTTTTACTTGATTCCCATAAGTATCTGTTTTTTCCCCACATTACAGAAGTTGGCTCTTCTGCCTGAAATGTTCTTACACTTCCTTTTTGCCTCTCTGTATTCTACCAGCCCATCTAAACCAACGGAGTCTGTGTCCACTGAAGGAGCATCAAGTATGCCCATCTTCCACTATCCCATACTCTACTCAGAAGAAGCCCAGTAAGCATAGAACATGCCAGACAGCTCTGGCTCAAATACCCATCCTGCCACTCACTTGTGGGACGGACCCTAGTGACTCAGTTTCCCCAATTCTAGAATGGAGAAATTATAGTTCCTTCCATACTATACTGTTGGTGCATTAGAAAAAAGCTGATATTGGGTTAAAGTAATTAAATTCAACAAATATAAGGCACTGCAAAAGAGTTATGAGAAACATAGTACAGGGAATACAAATAAATACCCTAGATTTTTAAAAAGGTTGTGGTCTAATACAGGATTTAAGACAAGTATTCAGATAAGTCTGAAATAAAATGGAGCAATTATCAAAGTACTAAAATGAATTAGAATTTCTAAGAGTGGATTTGAAAAGAAAATATCAATACAGTATCATTCAAATTCAAAGAAAGATGAGGCAGTGATTAATGGAGGAAATGTTAAAATCTTAAAAAAGGATGATATTTAATATGATTTCTTTAATAATTACTACAAATGAGGACTGAGAATTTGGCTTAGTGGTAAGAGTGTTTGCTTAGCATGCATCAAGCCCTGGGTTCAATTCCTCAGTACCACATAAACAGAAAAGGCCAAAAGTGCCGCTGTGGCTCAGGTGGTGGTAGAGCTCTAACCTTGAGAACAGAGATGCTCAGGGACAGAGCCTGGGCCCTGAGTTCAAGCCCCAGGACTGGGAAAAAAAAAAGAATGACTACAAATGAGCCAGAGAGATCAATAAAACAGAGATAATATCCTACAAATAAACCCCAATTCAAGGAAGAAGAATTTGTGTATAACATAGTATTGACTTGACTTCCCAGATGTTATCCTTAGACCTACATGACCATGATGCAGTAAATATGGGGACTAAAACCAAGCTGGGGCTTAGATACCAACACCAATCACTCTTTCTCATCGCAGGTTAGTGCTAAATGGGTTTTAAATGCCCTTTCTCCATATCTAAAATAGGTTACTCGGAATAGAGACTGTTTCAAGGCAAGGTTAAATTAAGTAGTAGACACACAGAAGCTAGCACTTGCTCACTTTTTTCAGTTTTCAAAGTGCTAATATAAATGTTAATTTCTAATCCATAAATATATAACAGTGAATTTCAGACAAAATAAAATTTCACTGCAGCACTTAATGCTAGTCTTATAAAAAAAAAGTCCATACAAACAAAAAAGCAAACTCTTATTGGAGAGCCTTGGTTTTAAGTCAAAAATCCATAGAAGAAATTATAAACATCAAAACAACAGGTTTGGTTTAATTAGATTTAAAATATTAAGAACACATTAAAGATTTTCATAAGTTATGAAAACTATAATTAAAGGGAGAAATACCTACAAATGAAATAGATAACTAATTCACAAATAAAGTAATATTCTTAGCTAATTAGTGAAATGACAAAGGTCAGGAAATGATATGTCACAGAGAAAACTGAGCCCTTTTTCTGTCTGCGATATGCCAAGAAAGATATGCTCACTAAGAAATATGGATATATGGTCTTTCTCAGAGCTAAACAGAGACGCTTTCTCCTCTGAAATTAAAAGCAACATGAAATTATATTTCCTTCTTTTTCCCAGTACTGTGGGTTGAATGGGAGTATCACATATGCTAGACAAGTCCTCTGCCTCTTGAGTCATACTCCAAACATTTTGTTGTATGTTCTTTATTTCAGTTGGGTTCTTGGTAACTTTGCCTAGGCTGGCCTTGAACTCCTGATTCTCCTGGCTCTGCTTTCCAAATAGCTAGGATTATAGGTTTGTGTGGCTGGCTTTATATTATATCCTTTAGAATCATGTTCATACACACTCGATTCAGTTCTCTACTTTAAAGTAGATTCTAATGAAAGGAAATTTAGACCTTGGATCAAGGTTACTAGGGCTTCTCATAGGTCCTGACTTTAACTAGAGGCTACTAAAAGGTATGTTCATACCTTGCCTGGTGGTGGTATACTTATGTTCTACACATAAAGTTTCCACTGTCATGGATTCTGCCTATCACGGTTGAAAACAAAATGTATCATACTGGGGTTGAACTCAGGACCTCACAGGTGATAGGCAGGTAGTATTCTACTACTTAAGCCATTCCCTCAGCCCCCTTTTACATGGGTTACTTTTGAGGAAAGTCTCACTTTTGTCTCACTTAAACCATTCTATATAAGGGACTTGAGCATCTGTAGATTTTGGTATTCACCAGAAGTTTCTGTAAAACTTCCCACAGATACTGAGGGAAAATGGTACTTTTTTTTGGTCCCAAATGTATCTATTTATGATCTTGTAAGCTAAATCTAGCTTCCATGTATAAAGCAAAACATGGATTCTTTGTCTCTCTCTCTCTGGACCTGGCATAACTTCACTTAACATAATTCTTTCCATTTCTTTGCAAATGGCATGATATTCTTTCTAATGGATGAGTAAAATTCTATTGTGTATATATACCATGTTTTCTTCATCCATTCACCCACTGAGGGGCATCTGGGTTGATTCCATACTTTGGCTATGATGAATAGTGCAGCAAGAAACATGGTTGTGCCAATGGCTTTCGTGTATCCTTGTTTGTGCTTTATTGGATTAATGCTCAGGAGTGGATCACAGTGACAGGCTATGTTTAATTTTTTGAGGAAACTTCACACTGCTTTTCAGAGTGGTTGAACTTCTGGCTAACAGTGTGTTAGTGTTCTTTTTTAGCCACATCCTCGCCAGCAACTGTTATTACTGTTTTCTTGATAATGGCCCTTCAAACTAGGGTGAGGTGGAAACTCAATGTTGTTTCGACTTGCATTTCTTTAACATTTCTTCATGTGTCTGTTGGCCAAATTTACTTTTTCTGAGAAGACTGTAGCTCATTAGCCCATTTATTAATTGGGTTGTTGCTTTTTTGAAGGTTTATTTTCTTAAATTCTCTATATTCTGGAGATTAGGACATCAAAAACTACCTGGTATAATAAAAAAAACCCTCTTTTTTTTTTTTTTACAAGTAATGTGTCAAAATAGTTTTTTTAAAAACTGATAAATTGTGCTTTACAATTTTTATTCTTTTTCTGCTTCTCACAGTATAAAACTATTATGTATTATTTATTTAAAAAACAAAACTGAAAATAAACTCGCTTTTAAAGGTGGAAATATGAGCCTAGCATTCAACTCTTCTGACCCAGTTTTGAAAACTAGAAATCAATGGATCTACAAAGCTAAATGCATGACATTAATATTTGCCATTAACCTTCCATGCATTTCTCTCAGGGTCTCACAATGTCTATTTGATATATTGTTTCTGTTAGGACTAAAACAAGTAGTTTTATTTGATTTCAGTGTCAAAATACTATTTTTCAAGTGTCTTTCTCTGGGCACATTGGAGACATCACTCTCATTCTGGTTTCCACTGTGACTGCTGGAAATTCAGCTGTCAGTACAGTTTGTATTTCCTTGCAAACAACTTTCCTTTCTAACTGGTCATTCCATCCAGAGGTTAGAATTTACATGACTGTATGGATTTCTTTGAATTTTAATTGGCTTTGGAATCCTTAGGTTCCTGGGTAGAGACTTTGGTATTCTTCAACAATTCAATAATTCCTAGCAATTATAGATTAGATATCACCTATCCAGTCCGTCTAGTTTCTCCATCTAGACTTGATGTAATATCATTCTCTTTCTGTATAAACTTCCCAGGAATTTTATCTTTTAGTTGCCCTTTCACATTTTCTATTTTTTTGTTTCCCTTAGGGCTGCATTTTTGATAATGTTTTTAGTATATCTTCTTTCTATTCATGAACTAGTCTTGGGGGAAAAATGATCACATTTTTATTACTAGTTCTTTCATTTGTTCTTTTACAAACATGCAAAGGCATTTTTAAATATCACAGCCCATTCTTGGCTTTCAAGCCTCTCTTTTCTGTTATTAGCTCTATTAGGTTTATTTACTTTATACCCTAAACATGATCAGTAGATTATCTGAAACACGTTTAGGTTGAGTTTTGCTTTGTTATTTCCTTAGAAAAAATTCTTGCTACTTGAAGTAGCATTGCTTTGAGCCAGGTTTTTATTAGCTTTTCTGCCAGTGACCTGAAAGTATTAGCAACCTGAGACCACTTTAAATCCACAGTTTCAATCATTTTATTCACAGAGTCATATGAACTCAGGCTTCAAGTAAGTGTGAAAAATCACTCTTGGTCACACATACTCGCAGGAATTCATTTTTTTTTTCTTAGAACTGAGTTTGAGTTCTTCTATTTTAATTGTGCTCACCTTTTCTGTGAATGCCGTCATGGGGCACTCATGGTGCTCTTGGAGCTCTCCATAGTGAATTCTTTCCCCCTTGGGCCTCTTTAGACATCAAAACAGAAGGCTAGTCTACAGAGTTGACAGATAAACCTTGTAGGCAAAGTTGCTTTGGCATTTTTTTTTTTTTTTTGGCCAGTCATGGGGCTTGGACTCTGGGCCTGAGCACTGTCCCTGGCTTCTTTTTGCTCAAGGCTAGCACTCTGCCACTTGAGCCACAGCGCCACTTCTGGCCATTTTCTGTATATGTGGTGCTGGGGAATCGAACCCAGGGCCTTATGTATATGAGGCAAGCACTCTTGCCACTAGGCCATATCCCCAGCCCGCTTTGGCATTTTTTGACAAGACCTTTGGTATCTCTGATTTTAAATGGTGTTCAGCCTTCTATTGGTTGTATTACTTTACATAGTTTTGTAATTTGAAAATTCATGAAAAATAAGAAAAGGAAAACAAACAAAGCTTGATAATATAGAAAAAGTCTGTACTAATTGTTAGGTTTTAAAGTAGGTAGCCAGTAAAGGAGAACGCCATGCGGTACTCAGGCAGGAGAGAAAGTTTATTACCAAACTGCTGGCCTGTGGCCGAGGTGATCCATGGCCGGAGAGAAGGTAGAGCGACCCCCACCCAGCCCTGCCTTATATGTAGGGCAGGGGCAAAGGGTGTGGCCAGGTGGATTAGGATGTGACCTCAGGGAAAGGGGAGGTAACTGCCTCCAGGTCTGCAGGTTACCCAGGTAACTGGGTGGAGACTTAATGAG
This sequence comes from Perognathus longimembris pacificus, assembly GCF_023159225.1. Classification (NCBI taxonomy): domain Eukaryota; kingdom Metazoa; phylum Chordata; class Mammalia; order Rodentia; family Heteromyidae; genus Perognathus; species Perognathus longimembris. Next base: position 54,538,711 of record NC_063172.1, read on the forward strand.
ATGGAGGCATCTACATGGAGCCCTCAGAGAGAGGACCTAACACTAATCAAAGTAAATGTTTCTGAGCATGATGGAGAATGTCTGTGATCAATTATTTGGGAGGCAGATATAATAAGAGGGTCATAATTCAAGTTCTGCTGGGCAAAGTTAGTGAGACCACTTCATCTCATAAAAGAAAAGCTATAACAAAAAGAATATAGACGTGAGAGAGTACCTTTTTAATATGTGAGAGATCCTGAGGTTAACCAACCCTCTGTGCAGTAAAAATAAAGTAAGTAAATGTAGATGAAAGGAATGGCTAAATTCTTAAAACATTAAATAATTTAGAGAGCAATAAATTAGATATAGATATGATTAACAAGTGCTTTTTGTTATTATTTAGTTGGGCTTATCAAACCCTCCAAATCTATGAACTACACCAGGGGTTGGCAAACTGTAGACTGCAGACCAAATCATACCTGCTACTTGTTTTTGTTTAACACAGAAGTTAAAAATGGTTTTATATTTAAAATAGTTGGAGGAAAAGATTAAAAATAGTTTTCATGACATGTGAAAATTATATGAAATTTAAATTTCAGTGTTTATAATAAAGTTCTACTGGAACCTGACCACACTAATTCATTTCTATCCTGTCTCTGGCAGCATCAGGCTGTAAAAGCAGAGTTGTGTAAGGTCTGTCCCTGGAAGGCTCCGTGTAGATGCCCCCACCTCATTAAGTCTCCACCCAGTTACGTGGGTAACCAGCAGACCTGGAAGCAGTTACTTCCCCTTTCCCTGAGGTCACATCCTAATCCACCGGGCCACACCCCCAGCCCCAGCCCTAGATAAGGCAGGGCTGGGTGGGAGTCACTCCTTCTCACCCTTCTCTCCAGCCATGTCACCTGGGCCACAGGCCAGCAGTTTGGTAATAAACTTTCTCTGCCTGAATAGCATGTGGTGTTCTCCTTTACCAGCTACCTAGTTTAAAAACCTAATAAATTGAATAGTCCTGATAGAGACCAAATCACCCAGAGAACTCATGTATTCACTCTTTGGAGAAAAATGTGCAATATCCTGAAACTGCCAGAGAGAGATGAGATGAGATATAAGAGATGAGGGAAGATAAACAGAAACAGAGAGAGAGAGAGAGAGAGAGAGAGAGAGAGAGAGAGAGAGAGAGAGAGAGAAGAGCAGGAGAGGAGAAGAGAAGAGAAAGAAACGTGTATAAGCCACATGTATAAGCCACTAGAGATGTAGAACATAATTACAAATACAGAAAAGATTCTAAATAGTACAGCTCTAGTCAAAAGAATGCAATCAAGAATTCATGGTATATTCCCCAAAATTAAGAAAAGTAAGGAAAGGGATGAGTCAAAGGGGGGTGAGAATGGTAAAGAAGCGGTGACACTGATCAAGATGTACTGTATTCATTAACTGCCTTGTTAAATGGCACCTCCTTTGTACAACTACTTAAAGATAATAAAGTTAAAAAATAAATTTGGAAATGTGGATGGAACAGATTTTTTTTTTTGGAACAGATTTTTTAAGGCAATGAACATTACTAAACTACTGTCAGGAAGAAGTAGAATGACTAGTTTGCTAAAAGTGTAAGAAAAGCTGAAAGTTGTCATAGATATTGATTTGTTCCCTTCAAAATGACCATACTTGCTATACTTTAACAAGAAGGCTAAATCAAATCCAATAATTTCCATATCATTTAACTCTTCAGAGGCATAAGTTAGAAAGAAAATCTTTTCAATTTATTTCCCAAATATAGTACCGTTAGATAACAGGGTGGGGGTCAATCCTTCAGGGCAACTCTGATGTGAAAATATGAAGAAAATAGCAAGAAAAATGATACCAAATTTATGAAAAGTTGTCAAATTAAATGTAATTATGTAAAGAATAATGTGATATATGCAAGCAGTACGTTTTCTAAATGCTTTACTTAGTATTAAGATATTTATTAAGATTTTATTAATATTAAGTTACTTATCAATGTGTTATTTATGCTAGTACGCCATCGATAGTTCTTGGTATGTATGTGCCCAAAACACATATAGTAAGTTTCAAAATTCAGTCTTGAAATCCTACCTCCAAACAGTTACTAATATCCACAGAAACTTGAAACATGTATTCTCTCCAACATTATTGAACATTTTTCTGGGAGTACAATTTGACAAAATGTAACTCATCATAATTTGTAGATGTTCTTATGTTTTGCATCGAAAAAGTAAAAGAACTGAAAATTGGAAGACATAGTATGTATGTCTGCCTCCTTCCTTTCATTCCTCCCTCCCTTTCCACTATACATTGGAACCAATGAAGTTAAAGTTGCTGAGTAATGAGGCACCATGGTAACAATCTGGCAAGGCTACTGTAGCTAAGGGTAGCTGAAGGTGGCTGTGCGCACACACACGCGCACACACACACACACACACACACACACGTATCAAAGATGGCCAAAGTGTCAGAGCCCTAGCACATGGAGATGCTTCCTATAGGATCCTGCCTCAGCATCAAGGCTTTTCCAGCCTATAGATGGTTTCTATGTGAAGAAAGGCTAGCTACCCATCCCAGCTTTTGAGGAGGCAATCACGTGGGGCACAATATGGTTTGGGAGCCAAAGGCTGGGGGTCAAAGTTAATTCGAGAATTGGTTAAACATAAGAATATTGAGTTAATAGAGAATGAGTTGAGGGCTGGGGACATGGCCTAGTGGCAAGAGTGCTTGCCTCCTATACATGAAGCCCTGGGTTCAATTCCCCAGCATCACATATACAGAAAACGGCCAGAAGTGGCGCTGTGGCTCAAGTGGCAGAGTGCTAGCCTTGAGCAAAAAGAAGCCAGGGACAGTGCTCAGGCCCTGAGTCCAAGCCCAGGACTGGCAAAAAAAAAAAAAAAAAAGAAAGAAAGAATGAGTTGAGAGGATTCAAAGCTGTGTTGCTATGTCTCTCACTGACCTGGAAAGGAATTAAAAATGTAGAAAGGGAAAAAATTAAAATCAATCCCAGGACACTGGACTTCAAAGACCTATGTGTGAATTGTGACTTTCAGTGCATATAGAGATGTAAAAGTTCATACCTGTGTTTGTAACTGCATATTTATATATATAGAAAAATCCTAATGCTGCTCTGAGAAGGGTTGTTCAGATGAGGATATGTCCTCCACATCAGTGGGCACCCCGGGCACCAGACCCTGATTTCTACTTGCTGATCTCCAAAGTAGAGGAAGGAATGGGGCTTCTCAGTAAAATGAACTCCATAGATGAGGCAAAAACTCAAAATAAGAAGTGGATGTGAACTTTGTGCTGTATGGAAGAGCAGGAGAATATGTCAAAATGACACAAAGTCAGATTTAAGTTCTATTGCAGGCTGTGCCTGGCATGATCGGAGCCTTAGCATAATACACTGATTTATAAGCAACCCCGAGTAGTGAATCCATACAGATAGAAAAACAGGGAGAAGTAACTGGAGAAGAGAAACCCTTCTTTAGAGCTGAGTGTCAACATATAATATGTGTTGAAAGATTGACACCTTGGGAAGCTGGACTGGTGGGAGTATTGTGATTCCCATCTCTAAGAAATCTGTGGGCTTCGCCCAGGAGGCAGAAGCCTCACACAGGCAAGCAACTCTCAGCCAGGTAAAACAGGCCAGAGGCGCCCCGGCCTGCTCAGTCCACAGCCTATTCAAAGGCAGGTGTTAAAGGCTCCGGCCATGCAGCAGACAGAGGAGCAAGCTGAACTCTGCCAAACCCAGACAATCAGCAATATAGACTGCAGACCATCACAAGGAAACCAGAGACTGGGGAAAGACCACCAAAACAAGGAAGACTCCATTTTTTTTTTCTTTATCTTTTCAACATTTCTTAAACTTAAAAAAAAAAAAAAGTTTTTTTCCCAATTCGGAAACGTCGTCGTTTTTTGTTTTTTTTTTCCCCCATGTTTTCTATTTTTACCTGTTTGTTTTATCAAGTTTTTTTTTTCTTTTCTGTTTGTTTGGGTTGTTCCTTTTCTGATTTTTTTTCCTTTTTATTTTATTTTCTTTTTTAAATAATTTTTCTCTGTTGTGTGCATCTGTCTCCCACTATTTTTACTTTATTTCTCTCTTTGCGTTCTCTTTCTTTAAAACTTACTTTCCTATGAAGAACACCTCCACTCTTTTCTGCTAACTCTCCATTATCTATCATTGCAACCTTATTCTCTCTACTGATTCTACTCTTCTCGACACTTCCACGTCACTGAAACTAAAGCAAAATCACCACCTCCCCTCCCCAATACATTTTACTCTATTCTCTTTACTACCTCCAACTTACCCTCCTGACTTACTGCCTGGACCTCCAGTCTCCAATGACTCCTGGTTATTGGATAGAGGGTATCCCAGCTTAATCCGAGTGACTCAAAGGGGTTCATGGAGAAAGCCAGTCCTAAAAGAACTTAATATAAAAACAAGAATTGCGTATAGGGTTGTAACAGTAAATAAGTAACTACTGAATACAGGGCCCAGGATCAGTTGTTATATTGAAATTGTATTCTTTAGGAACACCAAATCTAATTTTATAGACAGGTATACAGGGTATCTGTACATAATTGTGAACTTGTAAGATTTACACAACAGTGCTTGGTAAGGGCTGCTTTGGGTCTTAAACGGTGCTCACAGGTGCTGGTAGACTGGCATCCCCAATTCAAATGAAAGAGAGTGTTCACTTCCAGACTCATTCTATGAAGCCAGTATAACCCTCATCCCAAAACCAGGCAGGGACTCATCACGGAAAGAGGACTATAGACCCATCTCCCTGATGAACATAGACGCAAAAATTCTCAACAAAATTCTGGCCAATCAACTTCAACAGGTCATCAAAAAAAATCATACACCACGATCAAACTGGATTCATCCCAGGGATGCAAAGTTGGTTTAATATACGCAAGTCAATTAATGTAATCCACCACATCAACCGGAGCAAGGTAAAGAACCACATGGTTTTATCTCTGGATGCGGAAAAAGCGTTTGATAAAATCCAGCACCCATTTATACTAAAAGCCCTGGAAAACTGGGATTCCAGGGAACATTCCTGAATATAATCAAGGCAGTTTATGACAAACCAACAGCAAGCATAACTCTAAATGGTGAAAAACTAAAGCCATTTTCTTTAAAATCAGAAACAAGGCAGGGATGTCCACTCTCTCCCCTGCTCTTCAACATAGTACTAGAATTCCTAGCCAGAGCAATCAGGCAAGAAGAAAATATAAAGTGGATCCAAATAGGTAAAGATGAAGTTAAACTTTCTCTCTTCACAGATGACATGATCCTATACCTAAAGAATCCCATAGACTCTACCCCCAAGCTACTAGAGCTGATCCAAAACTTTGGCAAAGTTGCAGGATATAAAATACACCTTCAAAAATCAACGGCCTTTCTCTATGCTAATGACCCAAAGACCGAGGCTGATATCAGGAAAGCAACTCCCTTTGCAATAGCCCCCCAAAACATAAAATACCTAGGAATAACCTTAGCCAAAGAAGTGAAAGACCTCTTGGATGAGAACTTTAAAACCTTGAAAAACGAAATTAAGTCAGAACTAAGGAAATGGAAAAACCTCCCATGCTCCTGGATTGGGAGGATTAATATAATCAAAATGGCAATATTGCCAAAGGCTATCTACAAATTCAATGCAATACCCATTAATATCCCAACACCATTTTTTGATGAAATAGAGGAAGCAATCCAGAAATTCATATGGAATAATAAAAGACCTAGAACAGCAAAAACAAACCTAAGCAGAAAGAATAGTGCTGGAGGAATTACAATACCCAACTTCAAGTTGTATTATAAAGCTATAGTAATAAAAACAGCTTCTTATGTGATCATCTTATGTGATCATAAGGGCATAGCCATTAGGCTCTTGTGATCCTCTGCTGTGACTTGCCTAAACCTGTGCTAATTATTCCCTATGAGGGAGACCATAGAGTCCATGTTTCTTTGGGTCTGATTCACTTCACTTGGTATTGGCACCGGAACAGGCCTGAAGACCAATGGAACAGAACTGAAGACACGGGATTGAACCCACAGAAATACGCCTACTTAATCTTTGATAAAGGGGCTAAAACAATAGTTTGGAAGAAAGATAGCCTCTTTAACAAATTGTGCTGGAAAAACTGGCTCAACACATGCAACAAACTAAAACTAGATCCTTATATATCACCCTGCACCAAAATCAATTCCAAATGGATTAAAGACCTCGAAATCAAAACAGACACCCTGAAAACACTAAAGGAAGGAGTAGGAGAAACACTTAGGCTCCTTGGCGCAGGACGGAACTTCCTTAACAAAGACCCAGAAAGGCTACAAATCAAAGAAAGGTAGGACAAATGGGACTGCATCAAACTGCAGAGCTTCTGCACGGCAAAGGACATAGCTCGCAAGATAAACAGAAAGCCCACAGACTGGGAAAAGTTCTTTACTGGCCATTCAACGGACAAAGGCCTCATTTCTAAAATATATGCAGAACTAAAAAAATTACCTTCCTCCAAAACAAAACCGCAAAGAAAGCCCGCTCATCAAGTGGGCTAAAGACTTACAAAGAGACTTCTCTGATGAGGAAATGAAAATGGCCAAGAGACATATGAAAAAGTGCTCTACATCACTGGCCATGAAAGAAATGCAAATCAAAACAACATTGAGATTCCATCTCACCCCTGTAAGAATGTCCTTTCTCAAGAAAACTAACAATAACAGTTGTTGGAGGGGATGTGGCCAAAAGGGAACCCTACTTCATTGTTGGTTGGAATATGAACTGGTTCAGCCACTCTGGCAGGCAGTATGGAGATTCCTCAGAAGGCTAAATGTAGAACTCCCCTATGACCCAGCAACCCCACTTTTGGGTATCTATCCGAAAAACCACAAACAATATCACAGTAAAGCCACCAGCACAACAATGTTCATTGCAGCGCAATTTGTCATAACGAGAATCTGGAACCAACCCAGATGTCCCTCCGTAGACGAATGGATCAGGAAAATGTGGTACATATACACAATGGAATTTTATGCCTCTATCAGAAAGAATGACATTGCCCCATTTGTAAGGAAATGGAAGGACTTGGAAAAAATTATACTAAGTGAAGTGAGCCAGACCCAAAGAAACATGGACTCTATGGTCTCCCTTATTGGGAATAATTAGCACAGGTTTAGGCAAGTCACAGCAAAGGATCACAAGAGCCCAATAGCTATACCCTTATGATCACATAAGATGATGCTAAGTGAAATGAACTCCATTTTATGGAAATGATTGTTATATCACAGTTGTAACTACTTTCAACATCCCATATGTATCTGTAGCTTCTACTATTGATGATGTTCTTGTATCACCTTCTTGTGATTGTATCTACACTATCTCTGTAATCTTATCTGAGTATATTGGAAACCGTGTATACTGGTATTAGAAGTAGGAAATTGAAAGGGAATACCAAAATTGAGAGACACAAGGTAAAAAAAGAGAAACAACTACAAAAGCAATACTTGCAAAACTGTTTGGTTTAAGTGAACTGAACACCTCAGGGGGGGAATGGGTAAGGGGGAGGGGGGAGGGGGGTATGAGGGACAAGGTAACAAACAGTACAAGAAATGTACCAATGCCTAACGTATGAAACTATAACCTCTCTGTACATCAGTTTTATAATAAAAACTTAAAAAAAGAAAAAAAAGCAATCTGTGGGCTTGATGGCCACCACAAATGGGGAGGAGTGCAGGGTTTGCTGCCACCCTGTCATCATCACCAACACTCTGGGTTACAGCTACTCTGTCACTATCACAGCACCCTGAGTTATTAGGTTCCCCCTTCCCTGGGCACGAGTCCAGGCACCACCACAGGGCATGGAGCAGTTGTGCCTATGGGGGCCACCTACAGCTAGAAACAATAAGCTCATCCCAGAGAAAGTTTGGGGAATAGTGAAAGAGTTCAGGGTTCAAGGCAAGAAACAAATGTGGTTTCATCAACAGGAGTAGCATCAAGAAGAAGCATGTGAATACTACACAGTCATAAAGAAGAGTCCTGCTCAGAAAGTAGGATATGGAGACTGTTCAGTTTGGTGTAGATGAAGTAGAACAGAGTGTGTAGGTGAACTAATGGCTCAAGTCCTATTCAAGGAAATAACTGTGTGGCAGACCAGAATAGTACAGTGTGGAAAAGGAAGGTTGAGGAGCAATGGGAATGTCAGGCCCAACCAACTACACAGCCCAGCCTGCTATGCTGAGATAAGTATTGGGAGAATGCTCATCTGCAAGGTGCTAGAGAGCAGGTAACACTGTGAGAAAACAGTATCTGGGCTACAGACAACCATGTCGAAGAGTCCCTCCTTGCCAAAGAAGTCTAGAAGTGTCCCAATGATGAGGATGACGGAAATCAAGGCATGGGGAATAAGGCTAACAGTTATGGCAACGTCAGTACCACAACTTCAACTGAACCCTAATCTACATGGTGTCAGAGGAAAAAAAAAGCAACTGAGATTCTATTTCTTTCCCAGCATGAGCATGGAGCAGCCAAGTAATTAGTCCAATTGTCATTTCTGATTTCATCCAGTCTAGTCATACCACAAGAAATAGATAAGAAATTCCAGCAATAAAAATAAACAAAAGAGGGGGGGAGGGGGGAATGAGGGACGAGGTAACAAACAGTACAATAAATGTATCCAATGCCTAATGTATGAAACTGTAACCTCTCTGTAATTCAGTTTGATAATAATTTTAAAAAATATATATATATATATAAATGAATGGAACTAGAGACAATAAGTATTTGGTTCCTGTCACTGATAAGATAGTTAAAATGACCTATATTACCTCTTCAGCATGAGGTTTTAAATATTTTAATTTTAATAGATTGCTTTAGGGGAAGGAAGAGATCCTTTTAAAAAACAGATTAATCACAACACATTCTTTTTGTTTAAAAGATTCTTTAAGAACCTAGTTTTTAATTCATAATAAAATTTTACAACTTGTTCAAAAAATCATCTAATTGTCATCAAGCCATTAATAATGGTCTTAAAAGAAGGAAGAGAAGCAAGAAGAAAGGAGAAGAAGGAAGAAAAGAGGGAGTGGGAAAAGAAAGAAGGAGAAGCAAGAATATGGGCAAAGGGGAGGAAGAATAAGAGAGTGAGGAGAAGAAATCACTGTTTGGCAATCATAATATAATCATAATTGTTATGATTTGGATCTCAACTGCTTCCTAAAGGCTCATATGCTAAAGAACTGGTCACCAACTGGAGCACTATTAGTATGTGATGAAACCTTTAAAAGGTAGTGGAAGGAAATTATATCACTGGGAACATGCCCTTGAAGAAGGCCCCACATGTCTCTTTTTCCTTCCAGGTCACCATGAGGTGAGCAGTTCTGTGCCACCATAAGTTCACTGCCATGATATTCTCCCTCACCATAGGCCCAAAGCAAAGGAACTAAACTGGAATTTCTGAAATCATAGGCCAAATCTTTTGTCCTTATAAACTGATATTCTTAGGTATTTTTTCACAGCACTTTTAGAAAGCTAACATGACTAAGCCAAGAAAAAATTATACTAAGTGAAGTGAGTCACACCCAAAGAAGCATGGATTCTATGATTTCCCTCATTGGTCATAATTAATACATGTCTAGGATAGTCGTAGCACAAGATCACAATACCTCAAGAGCTAGGTACATATGAACACATAAGATGATCCTGAGTGAAGTGAACTCCAAGTTACGGAAATAAGTGGTTTATCGTTGTTGTTATTTTCAATATTCTATATGAAATTATGCCTTTTTCTTTTTCCTTTCTTCCCCATAGTTTTACCCCTGATATCACTGTAACTGATTTTGGTACCCTGGGTATTGTATATCTGTTTATTGTAACTAGGGAAGGGAAGAGGAACATCAAAATGGAGAGACAAGGGGGTAAAAGGCAAACCAATGCAACAGTAATACTTAGAAGACAATATGCTGTAGACCAACTGTACAACTCAGGTGGGGAAGGGAATTGGGGAGTTGGGAAGGTGGGAGAAAAATGAGGGAGGGGGTAACAAGTTTGATAAGAAATGTACTCATGGCCTTACATATGAAACTGTAACCCCTCTGTACATCACCTTGACAATAAATAAATTAATTAAAAGGAGTATCAATGAAAAAAAGGAATTCTGAAACTTTGATAAGATGCTTTCTTACCTGATTTCAAAGCACCTCCCTCATAACCCCCAAATCTTATTGATTATGAACTTTATTGCAAGAAGAATTGTAATATACTATCTTAAGTCTTCCCTAAGAGGTGACCACAAAAGTGAAGACTCCATATGACAACAATTTATTCTCTTGCACTGCTGGATGGCAGGTAAGAATAGGCATGAGCAGGACCATGCCTCCTTTCAAGGCTCTAAGGGAGGATCCTTGCTTGTCATTTTAGCTTCTAGGGTTACTGTCATCCCTTAACAGCCCTTTGTTCATAGATGCATCACTCTATCATCTTATGGCTTTCTTCCTCAGCTCTGTGTTTGTGTCTCCAAATCACTGGTCTGTTATAACATCAGCCGTTGTCTTGGGGGGCCATCACTAATGCCTTCATCTTAACTGTATTACACCTACAAGATACAATAGCACACGCTCACATTCATAGATGTCACGCTTAAGATTCAAGCATAGTTACACATACCCTGAGATTAACTAGCAATCAGACCATCTATGGGATGCAATGGGAAGGATGGAGCACTACTTACATGTTTCTTCCCAAATAGCTATGAACCTATTTAATCTTGAAGAACTCAAATTCATATTGACAGACATTCTATTAAATAAAAGTCTAATATTTTCAAGTGTGAAGGTCATGAAAAAAACTAGGAATTACTGCAGATTGAAGGAGTCAAAAAAGACATGAGAGTCAATGTAACGCTTTATCACGAAGTAGATCATTTTCCTACAAAGACATCAGAGAGACAACTAGCAATAGTACTTCAATGGGGTCTACCTCTGCCTTTCTTTTTCTTCTACATTTGATCTACCAGTACATCTTCAAAGCTCTACAAAATCTCCCCAGATAAGACCATTTCTCAGTCCTTCTAGAATGCTATTGTCTTTTTTTTCTTTTTCATTAATGATGCTTATTGAAAGGAACTTCAAGAAATGGCAACAAAACGTTTTTTGATTTTTCTTCTGTTTTTCCCCTTTTGTCTCTGTTTTTTTTTTTAATTTATGTACCCTTTGTCTTGTAAGTTTATCTGATTTGGTGAGGGTAAAAAGAAGAACAGAAATGATGGAACAAATGGTGAACTAATTTAGCAGTGATACTCACTAGACACTAGGTTGAAAATGAACTATGCAACTTGTGGGGAAGAGGGGTTGGGAGGGAAAAAACTGAGAGAAAATGAGGAAGAGGTGACATGTTCAAAAATAAATGTATTCATTGCCTGATTTACATAACTGCAACACCTCTGTACATCACCTTTACAATAAAAATAAAAATGTATATTTTAAAAAAGCTTTGGTGGCTTTTCTCATTGATTCCTGCTTCTGACATGGCTTACACTGCCCTGGAGGCACAGGGAAGACCAGAAGGAGGGATGAGCTTCTCTAAATCCGTCTTTGCCAAGAATCTTGGACATACTTTTGTAAACATTCTATCTAGTCTGGTCTTCAGTACAAGCAATGTCTCTAGAGCACAATAACACCAAAGCAAAAAAAAACCTGGGTTGCAAATGACAGCAACTGACACTGAGCTATTTTTCATCCATTTTAAAATCTGAAACAAAGCAAAAGCATTCCTATCTTTTGCATCTATCCCTCAAGAGTTCATGTACTGAAATTTAATCCCCACTCTGAGGTTTTAGGAGGAGGTAAATAACATGCCTGCATGTACCTGTCTGTTTCCTGTTTAATGGTGGGCCCACACAACTTCAGGACTCCACCAGCAGGAACATCATGTCCACATCCAGCCTCTTGACCTTGAGCAAGTCATACACTGTTATTTTCTCTAGACCTTACCCAGCCTCAGATAATTTGTTATAGTAACAGAAAATTGACTAATCTAGGTATTGTTGCCTTGTATAACTTGTAAGACATTACTTAATTTCCAAAACAACTCTATGAACTTGGCAAGGCAAACAATTAAACAATTTTATATTTTAAAAGGTTAGGCTTAGGAAGGCTAGGAAAAAAAAATCTTCCTTAAGCCTTCTACAGAGACAAATAAGTAGAGCCATGATCCCAAGACAATTTTTCTCATTCCTTCCTGGTATTTTCCGCATTGTATGATTTCAGAGGGAAAAATACGCTTAATTACTAGAGGTTCCCAAGTCATAGCATTTCCCAGAAACTTTTCCTCAAATTTCACTGAAATTTATGAGTCATATGTCCCTTCCAAAAGGTTTCTGAATCTATCCCAGGCATAGAACAAATAACACTTGGGACCACTGCCCTTCCTTTCTAAAGCAGTGAGCTAATGGGAAAAGTGTGAGGGGGTAGATGCTCAAGATCCACATTTTCGCTATTACTCTATCCACATTTCCTGCCCAGACTGATACCTCTGTACGCTCAGAAAGGTTGGGGCACTCAGTTAATCAACAACATGACCAAGGCAAATCTGCTAGTGCTCACCCTGGTATGCAAATGAATGTGTCTTACTTTTATATTACTTCACTGAATATTATCTAAGTGCCTACTGCATACCAGTTGCTGGTATGACTTTATGGACTTCATAGAGTTCATGCATACGCTCTTGTCTGCAAATATTCATACCCATGACTACCATGAGCTCTTTATGGAGCTCTTTATGGAGTCAACAGCTCAATATCTTACACTGAACCATGTTCTCCACCCAGGAATCAGAAAGGGAAGCCTTCATATAAAAACCTGAATGTCATAAGCACCATTTTTCCTACCTTCCCACAGTCTAAAGAACGTATACAAGTATGCCGCCCATGAGAAAAGATAGGAATCAGGGGTACTCATGTTACATATGAATTCAGAGATGGTTGGTCTGGCTGCGTAGTCATTTTGGACCTCATTTAGTGCTTCATCTATCTGCATTTCCCATCCTACATTGTGAAATGTGCTGTACCATCTCCCTGCAGTGCTTAAAATATGGATTAGAGGAAGAACAAGAGAAATCATTTCTCTGTCACACAGTTTAATGGGAGTAGGGATGGCATGGCAATTAAGCATCGGGTTGCTACAAATTCATCAGTTTTAGGAACAGAGAGAAGACAAGTAAAGCAACTGAAAGACTGTGCCATGTACCCACTCTAGTGATAAAACAACAACTGTGACAATCAAGCTCCTCACTGACAATGACATGGTATAATTGGTATGCCCTTGTCCTTCCTATTGGAGGCTACTCGATATTTCTTGTTTCTGTAACACAGCTTTGATTTTGAGTCTGGGTGGGAAGTATATCTAAATTGTAAGCAAGCAAAAGCAAAGTGATGTTTCATTACGGCATTTTGTACTTTGTTCTAATAGGAAATATTTGTGGAAGAAAGAAATCAATCTAAGGGGAAAAATTCCAGAAAAAATTGAAAAGTCAACTTACTTTTTCATCTTATACTCCAGAGCTCATGAGAGTCCTCATAGTTCTAGACCACCTTATGTCTGGCTTTTCCCATAGTCTGTCTCCTCTTTTACTGTCCATGGTCTCTGGTTTATCAGAGATGGGCCTCTATGCTGTGACAAGAAGCTGGAATTTTACTCGATATAGCTATGAGTCTGGGATAGTTTTGAGCACTGTGTAATGTGACCCAAGCCATGCTTTAAAAGTCCGTAGGCTGTTGAGATGTATTAATACAGTTTCCTCATTAAAGAAAGCTATGGAAACAGTGGCCAGGACTGTCAACACCAGGGCAATATGGTGAGGACTGGCAAAGGTGGTCAGCTTGAAACATACCATGGAGTTACACACTATAGAGTAAGCTAACAGTATTCTTCGTGGATTGGACATAGGAGAAAGAAAGGAAAACAGGGATAGGTAAAGGGTATAGAAAGAAACAGGTGGGAGGGGCAATCATCAAAATTCAATTTGGGACAGGTTCTATTTGAAATTATTACCAGAAGGGTGAATATGGCTAAAATATTTTTATGCACACATGAAAATGAAACAATAAAAGCTTGTTGACAGTGGTTTGGGAAAGGTGGGAGAGGATATGAAAGAGATACAGAGCGAGTCTGATCAAAGTTACCAAGGTACATTGTATGTTTATATACTGACATGTCAAAAAATAAAAACTTTTGTACAACTAACTGATGCTAATACAAAATAGGGGAAAGAGGCTCATCATGCATTTTGCTCTAGGCAAGCAGCAGCATGGGTAGCTAAACACATGGTGAACTAGGGGGAGAGCAAAGAACAGAGCTAGATATCTGAGGGCATCTTCCCAGACTCTGTTGCTATTTTCCTTCCCCTAATTTTAAAGCCTTGATTCCTTTAATGCTGATATGACCCTCAGTCTGACATCCTAACTCCCTCACCTATTAACCCTATGGAAGAATCATTCTAATCCTAGTTCTTCCCCTTCTGTCTGTGTATCCCTAGCCAAGACTTATCCTCTCTAGGCTGAGTCCATTGTCTTTTCAAAAACTAAGCTAAGTCAAGAGTGGTTACATATGCCTGTTATTCTAGCAATTCTTCAGGCTGAGGCAGGTGGATGAAAGGTTTGAAGCTAGGATGAACTATATAGATACCCCATCCTCCAACCAAAGAAAGAAAGAGAAAAGGAAAGGAGAGGTGAAAGTGAGATGAGGAAAGGGAGGGGAAAGGGGAAAAGAGAAAGAGCATGAGGAAGAGAAACAAACGAAAGGCACCACTTTTAAGACCTGAGTAAATGCAGTTAGCACAATGTCTAAAACTGAGCAGTCAGTCACTCTCAGTACTGAGAGGGTGAAGCCCAAGCTCATAGAAACATTGTCTTCATACTTGCTACTAGCCACTTATGTGCTCCTCTGTATTTTTCTCTCCTAAATTATTACCAAACATGCTTACAGTCCCTTGTTTGTAGTTTATAAAACTAGTAGAGAGATAGTTAATAGCCCTAAATTAGATTGTTGGTTAGCCAGGACAGGTTTCTTTGGTCCATATGTTACCAAAGAAACCTGAATTCTCAAGAAGTTGAGCCACGCCCTTACATCAGGGCCATAGCATGGACAGAGTGTCACCACTGACCTTTGAGGAAGGAACAGACCATCCATGCTGCTGCAGGAAAGTAGTAGCTTGAAGTTTCCTCCAGCAGCTACAACCTTCAGAATGCCACTTCCTATAACTGGGCAGTCCCTATAACTGGGAAGCTAAGACAGTTAATCAAAGGCAGTATGATACCTAGGGGAAGGAAGGGTAGAAGCAATCAATGCCATCCTTGAGAATCTCAAGGAAGTCACATGATATTCAACTCCATTCACCTGCCTGGACCACTGGAAACCAAGAAATCCCATAGAATGTTTTTCTAGAATGTATCGGTACAGCCTTAGCCACGGCATATACAGCCATAGATTTAGATTTAGAAAGCACACCCTTTCCTATCCTAATCAACACAAGGAACCAAAAGTATAGAATGCATTCTTCATTATTCAGGCCCATAGGCCTAGTGGGGAGAGAGGCGGCCAGCTCCAGAAGGCCAGGGAGCAGGACAGCTCTTCACAAGGCTAGGCTGCAGTACCAGTAGCTTTACTGCTATAGCTATGGAACTGTGGGCCCTGGAGGATCTGCTATGCTGGGCATGCCAGCAGTGACAAAGACCTGCAGTGTAGGATTCAGAAAGATGCAGTGCATTTATGTCACGCTTCAGGGAATGAAAAACAATATCAACCTGGAATTCAAGAGCAAGGACATACCATTCACAAAGGAGTTTGTGCATGTCAAAAATTAAACAAAACAAAAACAAACAAAAATGAGCACCTGAATATTAGGCCCAGGCCAAGGTAGAGGACTTAAGTAACCTTGGACTCCAGTGTCCATGTCAGCTGAGTAGCCTACTCAACTGGTCCTCAGAAACTGCCACAGGGAAGTTTAGCAGCAAGTGGCTCAAGGCTGTGTCACTAACAAGTATTCCAAGACTGAAAGATTTCCCAAGAAAACAAAAGCTCTCAGTTTTCTATGAGGAGAGAGAGGAAAATTCTTGTCCTGGGGACAGGTAGAATTTTTAGGACTCTCCTGGCACTCCTTTGCCCAGATGTGACTATAAAGAAACACGGGCACTGACACCACCTTGATATGAGCCAGGCTCAGATGTCTCGGGAGAGAGAATTTGGATCATAGTGAGCCTTTGAGGCTGGCAGAGGTAACAGTGGGTCAAAAAGTTTACAATGGAAAATAGCTGTCCTGAGGTCAGCTGAAGCAATGGGATTTGAGACTTCCCAATCATATCCTGAAGACATAACACAGGCCTGGGGGCCACAGTCAAGCTGTTGAGCTTCCCTTGAGGAACAGGCCTTTGAATCTACCTCCGCCTTTCCTACCTGACAGCGATGCCTAACAATACTGCAGAAGCTGAGGCATGCCTTAGATGCCAATAGCAGTCCTCGATGCAAGTTACCAATGATTATCTGAGGCTCTCTCCTCACCCTGTATCTATATCACCTCTCACCCTTGTATCATTCACAACCCTTAATTCCCAGAAAACTTCTGCCCTCCTAATAGCAGAATACCTGACTCTATGCCACTGACTGTACTGAGAGTTGGTATTGGTTTGTAGAACAGACTGGAACATCTTTTAATGGAACCAATGTGCTAAATCCTTTGGATCTACAATAATTTCCATCCTCTACTACAGGACATGTTACCTCCAAGGTGTCTCACAGCCTCCATTCTCTAGAGGAACTACTGTAGCTCAATAAATCTTTAGAGACACCAAAGGCACCAATTCAAACTCAGTAAACTCAGTTTAGTAAGTGCTTAAGCCAGAGCAGATTAGATTAAGCTAGTCCTGATTTAGGTCTTTTTTTTTTTTTTTTTTTTTTTTTTGCCAGTACTGGGCCTTGGACTCAGGGCCTGAGCACTGTCCCTGGCTTCTTCTTGCTCAAGGCTAGCACTCTGCCACTTGAGCCACAGCGCCACTTCTGGCCATTTTCTGTATATATGGTGCTGGGGAATCGAACCCAGGGCCTCGTGCATACGAGGCAAGCACTCTTGTCACTAGGCCATATCCCCAGCCCCCTAGGTCTTGACTTTGTATAAATCACTGAGATCTGAACCTCCTCTCTCTTTCCTTATGGCCATTTTTTCTGGTATACTGAAAATGCACACATATATGTATATAGGTATATATGTACATATATACATGTACTATATATACTATATGTAAATTTATACTGTATATATACTATATATGTATATATGTACATATATACATATATATACAGGTATATGTCGTCACAGCTACCCATGGCTTCTGCCATTCTCCTGATCACCCTTTCCTAAACACCTGAGCACCAGCCTGAACCTAAAATGCCCAGTATTCATGTCCTCCATTTCCAGTGGCACTTTCCTACACGTGTGTAAGACTACTCCTTGTACTAGGCTTCTTTGTCCTGACTCCCAAAGTGGCAGGTACCAGCACATTTATCTTAGTATTACCCTTCTGGGAGCATCCGCCCTAACCAAGATTGTCAGCCTGGATTTTAAGACTGGAGGAGGCTGGGCACCAGTGGCTCATGCCTGTAATCCTAGCTACTCAGAAGGTTGATATTTGAGGATCACAGTTCAAAGCCAGCCCAGGAAGGAAAATCCTTGAGACTCTTATCTCTAATTAACCATGAGAAAACCAAAAGTGGCACTGTGTCTCAAAGTTGTAGAGCCCTACCTAGCCTTTAGCAAAAGAGCTCATGTACAGTGCCCAGGCCCTGAGGTCAAGTCCCACAACCAAGAATAACAGAGAGAGAGAAAAAAAAGACTGGAGGAGGATGTCTTGTTAAGTACCACAGACATACTTAAAGACCCAGAAACACAACAAATCAAAGAAAGGTTGGAAACATGGGATTGGATGAAATTGCAGAGCTTCTACATGGCAAGGACATAGCTAGCAAGATAAACAGAAAACCCACAGATTGGGAAAAGATCTTTACTAGCTGTACAACAGACAAGGGCCTCATATCTAAAATATACTTAGAACTCAAAAAATTAAATCCCCCCCAAAATAAATCCTCAAAGAAACAACTGCCCCATTAAAAAGTGGGCTAACGACCTAAAGAGACACTTCTCTGAAGAGAAAATAAGAGTGGCCAATATACACATGAAGAAATGCTCAACAACTCTGGCCACAAAACCAATGCAAATCAAAACAACATTTAGATTCCACATCACCCCAGTTAGAATGGCCATTATCAAGAAAGTGAATGACAACAGAGGTTGGTAGGGATGTGCCCAAAGGGAATGCTACTACACTCTTGGTGGGAGTGTAAATTTGTTCAACCATTCTGGAAAGCAGTATGGAGGTTCCTCAAACATAAAGCTTCCCTATCACTCAGCAATCCCACTTCTGGGAATTTACCCAAATGACCACAAAAAAAGCCACACCAAAGCTTCCAGCACAACCATATTCACTGCAACATTATTCACCATAGCTAAGATATGGAACCAACCCAGATGCCCCTCATTAGATGAATAAGTCAAGAATATGTAGTATATATATATATATATTACATATATTACATATATATATATGATGGAAATCTACGCTTCCATCAGAAAGAATGACATTGCCCCTTTTGTAAGCAAATGGAAAGACCTGAAACAAATTGTATTATGTAAAATAAGCCAGAACCAAAGAAACATAGGCTCCATGGTGTCTCTCATTTGTAATAATTAGTATATATATATATATATGATATTCCTAGCAAAGGATCACAATACCTCAATAGCTATGCACATATGATCATATAAGATGATGCTAAGCAAAATGAACTCCAAGATATGGAAACAACAGGTTTTTCTTTGTTGTTGTTTTTAATGTACTATGTTTTTTCTTTTGCTGTGGTTGATTCCTTATTGTCACTGTATTTGATTTTGGTACCCTGGGTATTGTATATGTGTTTATCTGAATTAGGGAAGGAAAGGGGAACAACAAACTTGTGAGACAAAGGGAGAATCAATGCCATAGTGATACTTCCAAGATAATGAACTGTACAACTTGGGGAGGGAGGATATTGAGGGAGGAGGGAAAATGAAAGATAAATGAGGGAGGGGAACAAGTTTGATAAGAAATGTACTCACTACCTTCGGTATTTAACTGTAATCCCTCTGTACATCACCTAGACAATAACATTAAATAAAAAAAGAGGGGGCTGGGAATATGGCCTAGTGGTAAGAGTGCTTGCCTCCTATACAAGAAGGCCTGGGTTCGAGTCTCCAGCACCACATATACAGAAAATGGCCAGAAGTGGTGCTGTGGTTCAAGTGGCAGAGTGCTAGCCTTGAGCAAAAAGAAGCCAGGGACAGTGCTCCGGCCCAGAGCCCAAGGCCCAGGACTGGCAAAAAAAAAAAAAAAAAAAAAAAAGAATGCTTGTACCAAGAGGAAGCAGTGTAGACTCTGTGCTCTACCAAAGACAGCATGTCTCCAAAGCACTCTTCCAAGACCTGAAACACTGACCATTTTGGGAAAGCATCAGCTGCCTCTTTCATACACAGCCAGTGCTCTGATTCTATGTTGTTATCTAAAATAAACTGAGTAATTCCAATAGTGTTTGATTTCACTATATTCTATTTCTACCCTTTTACAGAAACAAAGCAGGCTATTCAATAAGGTAATTCAACAAGGCTTTGCCATATTTCCATGGTGATTCTCTGTTCTGATGTGATATTAAATAGACAGGCTATTTATTAAGTACCTTCATTGTAAAGACAATACACTTTAAATTAGGCACACACAACAATCCCTCATTGACCCACTAACCTTGAAAAATGAGTTACATCATCACTGCATAAAAATGTTTTCATGGTGAGTCCTTGACCTTTCCAAAACTCTCTTCAGATGCTGAGCCTTTTAAGAGGCCAACCAGGTATCTCTATCAAAAAAAAAAAATCATACCATCCACCATACCCCTTTACCTACTTGGTTATTTCCCAGCATTCAGTTCTTACCATTTTCTAATATTCTCTTTGCTCAGTATTATTATTTTCTCGGTCTGCTCCCACAGAAAGTGAAGCTACACAAAAGAAGCTTCTAAGCTTTTACCTGTTTTATCCGTAAGACCAAACACATTGAGAGGCACTCAGATGAAATCAGAGCAGTGTTGATGATTGTTAAAGAAAATGCATGTTACAGAAACTTCAATTTAGCCATATTCCTGTGAGCAAACTTAAGTTTTAAACTTCAGACTTGAAAATCTTCCATATTTTTGGTGCTATGAGTCCCCATTATTTCCTCTTCCTTCTGCTGATTTTTTTTGTGTGTGTGTGCCAGTCCTGGGGCTTGAACATATCTTTTGTGCTGAAGATCAGCACTCTACCACTTTAGCCACAGCTTCACTTTCAACTTTTTTGGTGGTTAATAGGAGGGAAAGGTCCCACAGATTTTCTTGTCCAGGCTGGCTTTGAACCGGTAAGCCTCTTAGTAGCTAGGATTACAGGTGTGAGCCACCAGTACCTGGCTCTTCTGTTGACTTGTAAGTACTCACGACAAACAAAAGTAAATCTCACATATAAAAATGACTACACTCTGAAGCATGATCACTATGAGAAGTCTCCTGTGCAATCTTCTGGAATATTCTTTACTTATCTGTGTACATATAGATGGACCTAGTAAACACAAGCATGATTTTTTTAGGTAAATGGCATGCATATTCTACAACTTAAGTGATTCACTGAAGTAGACTATATACTGTTAGATTATATGAGTCAACTTCATTTTTGTATATTTTCTTTACTAATTTATTGTGGTGCTAGAATCTTACACATGCAAGTCAAGTGTCCCATCACTGAGATATATCCTCAGCCCACAGGTCAACTTTAAAAGGGGATCTGAACCTCATAGTGTGAACAGATCAACATTTATATAGTCATTTCCTTCATGATAGAAATGACGGTGATTGAACATAATTGGACATTCTTCTTTTTGTTTGTGCACAAACAGTCCTTGAGAGTAAGACCGAACTATTTAATCAACAGGGCATTTTCAATCAGATAATTGCTGCTACCATGCTTCCAGGGATAGGTGCTGCCATGGCTCCCTGAGCAGCATGTGAATCTGTGCTTTAACTTCACCTAACACTCCTGTCAGCAAACATTATAATTCTGAAAACTTTTTATAATTTGGGGAGAGTTGACAGTTTTATAATAGCAAGCCTTTCCATGAACATGATATAACTTTGCATTTAAGAGGACTTCATTAATTTTCAAATTTAATTTTTTTGTCAAGGTAATGTACAGAAGAGGTTACCATTACATAAATAAGGTAGTGAGTACACTTCTTGTTATACTTGTTACCTCCTCCCTCATTTTTCTTCAACCTTTCCTCCCCCCAAATACCTCCCAAGCTGCACACTTAATTTCCAACATATTGTTTTATGAGTACAACAACTGCATTGGTTCGCCCTTTATCCTTTGTCTTCATTGATTTTTAATACATTTTTTCATAAAACCATGGTTATTTTGGTTAGGTGTTACTGTAAACACCCTGTAATTACTGCTACCATCTTGAATGTAGTCATTTCCCTTATTTCATTTCCTGTGAACTAGGAGGAAAGTAAATCCCTCTTAAATATGTCCCCTTGCTGATGAATCCTTTCCTGTTAGTTCCTTGGTTCCACTTGGCTTTCTTGTTTTATTAAAGCAATGATAGTCACAAGTAGATCTAATATTTGGATGTGGGTGTGTCTCCATTCTCTAAGTGTGACCATAGATTTTAATATTATTATTAATTAGTTGTACAGAGGTTTAATTCCACGAGTTAGATTATGAATACAATGCCTTGTGATTAATGTCACCTCTTCCACTATTCTTCTCCATTTTAGAAATATTTATAATAAGAATATCAACATAGGCTGGGAATATGGCCTAGTGGTAAAGTGCTCGCCTTGTATACATGAAGCCCTGGGTTTGATTCCTTAGCACCAAATATATAGAAAAAGCCAGAAGTGGCACTGTGGCTCAAATGGTAGAGTGCTAGCCTTGAGCAAAAAGAAGCCAGGGACAGTGCTCAGGCCCTGAGTTCAAGCCTCAGGACTGGTACACAAGAAAAGAAGATCAACAGACTACTCTGTGCCAAGGTCAAACAAATCTCATTAGTTCATTTAGCCTAGGATTTTTAGAAAATATTTTCTAATGCAACAACTCACTGTTCCTGTCCCCATAAAACTAGAGTGACTATGGAGAATTCTTGTAGAGTTTAGTAGGGATTAACACAAAGAAATAAATTCATATATACAAAGCCCAAATCTGGAAAACATAGGCTACAGATACGAGTAGTCATTTCTATGAGGAATATACCCAAATCCATAAAAACAAGGATGCTCAATGTGTCTAATAATCAGAGACGTACCTACTAAAACATAATGAGATACCTATCAGATTGGCAATCATGGAAAAGTATACCAACACCCAACACAAGGGAGGATGCAAAAAACACTTCTAGTTATCTTCAAATATATTACTGAAGGTTGTACCCAATAATTACCCTTCTGTGCTATGGAGAGCCAAACTAATTATTCCTTTCTGTGTTTTGGTGCCGATTATCAAACTTCCTCCTCCTCCCATTCAAAGTCTCTAATAACCACAATACTCTTCCATTCTGCTGCATGACCAATTTTTCAATTTCCCCATGAGTGAGATACATGGCATTTTTCAATGCCTCTTGGCTAGGTAAGTGGCTTCCTCTTTCACACTTCTCTCACTAGCCTCTTTTATGCTCTGGGTCATCTCACTTTTGGGAGTGAATGATGAAGAGAAATATACAAGTATAGCCTCTGTAAAGGGAGAGTCTCAAGGTACTCTTCAATTGATACCCTTGGAGAGAGACACCAACACATCAGGTGCACACAATTGACAGGACATGAGGCCTCATCTGCCCTCCAAGCTTCATAGCTTGAAGCAAAAACATAGTCCTTTGGTAGTTGGGATGTGGTGAAGCCTAACAGGTCTCTGCCATGAACAACAAGTTCCTGAAAGTCAGATAGCTGAAAAGGAAGAAGGCTGTTTGGTACGTGGGTCAGTCCTGAGCTGGTTTCTCTGGTGATGCACTAGAAAGAAACTGCTTGATCCCTCAGGGGTCTTTAGTGCCTGTCGCTTCACACTGTTACTGCCTATAATTTCAAGGCAGTAGAAAAAGTCTTACTAAGAGTCAATTACAACAGACTGGGTCCAAACAGAAACACGTCTAGACACATCACAGTAAAAAAAAAAATTAGATGTGAATAGCAGGGAACTGATTTTAAATGCCACAAAATTAAAGAAGGAGCTGTATGCAATGGAAAGAAAATCAACATCACTGCAGACCTCTCCACACAAACCCTCAATGCAAGAACAGCCTGGAATGGTATAATCCAAGCACTGAAGATCAACAACTGCCAACCCAAACTTATCTATCCAGCGAAGTTATCATTTAGTAGATGTTGAAAAACCAAACATTCCATGACAAATAAAAATTAGAGGAATTCATGATCAATAACCTAGCATTACAAAGAATTCTAAATGAAGGGATACAATCTGAAGAAAACAATCAAAATAAAAGAAACATATCAGACAAAAATCATTAAAAGATAGTAAATGGGCTAAAGACTTAAAGAGAGACTTCTATGAAGTGGAAATGAGAATGGTTAAGAGACACATGAAGAAGTGCTCAACATCACTGGCAATGAAAGAAATGCAAATCAAAACAACATCGAGATTCTACCTTACCAGTAAGAATGGCCATTATCAGGAAAACTAATAACAACAGATGCTGGCATGGATGTGGCCAAAAGGGAACTATATTACACCATTGGTAGGAGTGTAATAACCTTGTTCAACCACTCTGGAAAGCAGTGTGGAAGTTCCTCAAAAGGCTAAACATAGAGCTCTCCTATGACCCAGCAATCCCACTTTTGGGCATTTACCCAAAGGATTACAAGTAAGACCATACTAAAGCTATCAGCACAACTATGTTCATCACAGCACTATTTACCATAGCTAAAATATGAAACCATCCCAGATGCCACTCAATAGATGAATGGATCAAGAAAATGTGGTACATAAGACACAATAGAATTCTATGCTTCTTTCAGAAAGAATGATCCATTCATAAGGAAATGGAAAGACTTGGAAAAAAGTCATACTAAGTGAAGTGAACCAGATCCAAAAAAACATAGACTCTACGGTTTCCCTCATTTGCAATAATTAGCACATGTCTAGGATATTCCTAGCAGAAGTTCACAATAGCTCAAAAGCTATGTACCTATGAACATATAAGATGATACTAAGCAAAATGAACTCTAAATTATGGAAATAAGTGGCTTATCATTGTTGTTGTTATCTCCAAAGTACCATATAAAATTATGCCTTTTTCTTTTGTTCTTCTTCCCCATGGTTTTATTCCTGATATCACGGTGACTGATTTTGATACCCTGGGTATTGTATATACATTTATTGGAACTAGGGAAGGGAAGGGGAACATCAAAATGGGGGATAAAGGCTAAAAGGCGAACCAATGCAACAGCAATACTTACAAGACAATAAGCTGTAAACAAACTGTACAACGAGGGGAGAGGGGAGGTAATTGCGGAGAGGGGGAAAGTTGAGAGAAGGTAACAGTTTGATAAGAAATATATTCACTGCTTTACATATGAAACTGTAACCCCTCTACACATCACTTTGACAATAAATAAATATCACTAAAAAGATCAATTTAGTAAACACAGTAAAAGGAAAAAAACAAAATACAACACATCAAGAAAATGGCAGGAAACATGACATTTCTCTCTACAATAACCCTAAACATTAATGGACCGAATTCTCAAATCAAAAGAAAAATAGCAGATTGGATTAAAAAAACGAGATCCATCCAAAGTTTGCATTCTGTTATGGGTTATTTTTTAAATGATTGAATTTTCCACTAATTATGATATATGTCTTTTAATATATTACTTGTATGTCACATCTTGAATAAATAAATGATATTAATCTCTGATCTTGGATAAAAGAATTCAGATACAGACATTTGCACAAAATGACATACCCTTAAATATAAAGAACTGTCAAAAACGTCATAAAGGCCATCAAACTGACTTATAACATAAAACTTCTCTATTGCATGAAGCAGCAGTACAGTCCCAAGCATAAGGTCTTTCTTCCCTCCACCACCCCACCAAAAAAAGAGCCAATTGCAGATAGATGATACAACATAAGTAAATGAGTAGATAGATAAACATGTAGTTAAGGATTGATTGACTAGATTTTCCTAACACATACACATATTATAGGTAGTAAGGATTCTGAGGAAAGGAACTGTTATACCTCAGTAGTAGAGCATGTACTTGGCATATACAAGGCACTAAATTCAATCTCCAGTGACAAATAGAAAGAAAATTATGAGAAAGAGGTAGGTGGTACCATTGAAAGGGATCATTGATCAAGATGCATTGTACTCATAAACTGCTTTGTTAGATGGCAACTCCTTTGTACAACTAACTAAATATAGTATGTTTTTCAAAAAAGAAAACTATGAGGAACAGACTAGAAGACTCAGAAATAAAGCCATACAACTAGTTATTTGAGAGCCAAAGATAATATGTTGAGAAAAAAGACAACTTCTTCAATAATTGGTGTTGGGAAAACTGGACATCCATAAGCAGAAAACTACAATTGGATCCCTGTTTGTCACCATGCATTGATATCAATTCAAAGTGGATCAAATACCTCAATGTCAGACAGGAAACTTAGAAACTACTGCAAGATGGAGTAGTAGAGACACAGGACGTATAAGCATAGGTAGCAACTTTTTGAGCGAGCACTTTACCACTAGGCCATATTCCCAGCCCTGTAGCAACTTTTTGAAAAATGTCTCAGGGGCATGGAAAATAGGAGAGAGATTTGACAAATTAGATTCCATCAAAATAAAGTTTCTGCACAGCAAAGATCATAATTACTCCATCAAAATAAAGTTTCTGCACAGCAAAGATCATAATTACTACACTAGAAGGATAGCCAACAGACTGGAAGAAAATATTTACCAGCAATACATCCAAAAAAGTCCCAATATCCATAATATATAAAGATCTCAAAAATTAACATCCCCCAAAAAAACTAATAAATGGGTAAAGAAGCTTAAGAGGGACTTCTCAGAGGCTGAAGTAAGAATGGCAAATAGACACATGAAGAAATGTTCAACATCCTTAGCCATAAAGGAATGCAAATCAAAATAACTGAGATTCCATCTCACCCCACTTAGATTGGTCAACATCAAAAATTTGAATAATAAATGCTGGCAGGGATGTGGGGAAAAGGGAACCCTACTGCACAGGGAATATAAACTAGTACAGTCACTGGAAGGCGATTTGGAGGTTCCTCCAAAAACTAAACATAGGACATCCCAATGACCCAGCCATACCACTTTTGGGTACCAACCCAGATCCTTATAATTCAAGATATGGTAAAGACGCTTGCACATTCGTGTTCATTGCTGCACTATTCACAATAGCCAAGTTATGAAAGCAGCCCAGATGCCCTACAACAAATGAGTGGATCAATAAAATGTGGTATATATACAAACAGAATTTTCGTCATCCACTATAAAAAATAAGAGCAGGGAAATGGGTAGACCTAGAACAAATCAAGCTAAATGAGGTAAGCCAAGGTCAGATATAGAAACAACCTTCATGTGCAGAAGCGAGATCTCAAATACAACTGGACATGATGACCTATATATGACTCTAGACATTCACACACAATCAGACTAAATGAGGATACACTTGGGGGAGGAACACAAAGGTGTCACTTCTCTGAATATTCAAAATACTATTTATGGAAACAAACTCCAGGAAATGGAAACATGTTTATTTTGTTGTTATTGTTGTTGTTGTTGTTATGGTTGTTGTTAATGGTGGTGGTGGTGTTTGTTTTAGCTTTGGGTTTGTTTTTCTTTAGGGGATAAAGGGGGGACCCATAAAGGGAGGAAGAAAAGATGAACAAATGCAATCATGCTGTTTAGTATACACTACATAGAAAATGACCTATATAACTTGTGGGCAGGGATGGGAGATGGGAGACCGGGTAAAGCAAAGGGTGACTTTTTCCATAGAAAGAGATGTATTCATTACCTGACTTATGAAATGGTAACCCTCTGTACAATACCTTAATAACAGTAATCAAATGAATATTTAAAAGGCAGAAAATTATGAGTACAGAAGAAACCCCACGTATATAGGCAAGAAAAGGAAGAGCCTAGAAAGATACCTTGAAGGATAGATTATAAGAAGAATAAAACAAACATCTTTCCAGATGGAAAGACTATATAAGCAAATGCATGGAGGTGAAAGAGTAACTGGGAATGAGCGACAGAAAGAGCAATGATTATACAATTTCTGTGCTTAATGAATGCCAAACATTATACTACATTCTTTCAAAATAACCACTTCAATCAATCCTCATAATGACATTATAAGGCATATATTAAAAATGCTACTTTTGAGAGGAAAAAGTACCACTTTTTCATGATTATGGTAACATAGAAACAAGTACCCTATAGACACTAAATCATTTAATTCATGTAACAGTCAATGGAGGATTCCTACTTTATTTATTTATGTGCCTGTGCTGGTGCTTGAACTAAAAGACTCATACTTGAGAGGCTTGCTCCATCACTTAAACCAAACTTCTAGCTCAGTTTTTTGTTGGTTAACTGGAAATGGAGTCTCACAGAGTTTTCTGCAGGACTGGCTTTGAATCTCGATCCTCCCAAGTGTCAGCGTCAAGAGGACATGACCACCAGAACCTGGCATGAGTCTACTTTTTATGAGAATAACTCTAGAATTTCCATAGCTTGTCATAAGTAACAAAACTGATGTATGGTAAATCTGGTCTTACAACCCTAAGACATGAGCCAAAGGAGCAATTAAGATCTCTTTTGTAGAAGCACTGAACAATAAGCTTAAAAATAAGGTCTGACTTATTTTTTTAAGTTTTGAGTGCCAATTGAAAGTTGGAGGAATTATTATTATTTTTTTTTATTTTTTGCCAGTCCTGGGCCTTGGACTCAGGGCCTGAGCACTGTCCCTGGCTTCCTTTTGCTCAAGGCTAGCACTCTGCCACTTGAGCCACAGCGCCGCCTCTGGCCGCCTTCTGTATATGTGGTGCTGGGGAATCGAACCTAGGGCCTCATGTATCCGAGGCAGGCACTCTTGCCACTAGGCTATATCCCCAGCCCGAGGAATTATTTTTTAAGCAAAAGGAACCTACAAATATTTTAGAGGGAGCACTTGCAAAATCAAATATTACTTTATGAAGATTAGCCAGCCAGTAATGTTCAGACCAGGTTGTAAGTTAAAGAAACAGAAAGGGTGGAGGGATAGATGAAGATAGAAGTGTGCAGAACATGAGTGCAATGGTGCAATGAAAACAATTTAGAGAGAAAGAAGAAAAAAAAAAAACCATGATGTTCCGGCCAGGGAACCAAACCAAACCAAACCAAACAAACAAACAAACAAAAACATGATGAAGGACAGTGCAAAGAAATCACTGAAATTATTAATGGCTAATTTGAAGTCATCCTAACTTCCCATAACTAAGAAAATGATGACACCATTGATAAAAATTGGAACATCCTAAGGAGATAGTTAAAAGAGAATGAGATTTGTAGCCTTTCAGGGTCTTTGTTAAGGAAGTTCTGTCCTACGCCAAGGAGCCCAAGTGTTTCTCCTACTCCTTCCTTTAGTGTTTACAGGGTGCCTGTTTTGATTTCAAGGTCTTTAATCCATTTGGAATTGATTTTGGTGCAGGGTGATATATAAGGATCTAGTTTTAGTTTGTTGCATGTGTTGAGCCAGTTTTGCCAGCACCACTTGTTAAAGAGGCTATCTTTCTTCCATACTATTGTTTTAGCTCCTTTATCAAAGATTAAGTAGGCGTAGTTCTGTGGGTTCAATTCTGGGTCTTCAATTCTGTTCCATTGGTCTTCAGGCCTGTTCCGGTGCCAATACCAAGCTGTTTTTATTACTATAGCTTTATAATACAGCTTTATAATACAGCTTGAAGTTGGGTATTGTAATTCCTCCAGCACTGTTCTTTCTGCTTAGGAGTGTTTTTGCTATTCTAGGTCTTTTATTGTTCCATATAAATTTCTGGATTGCTTCCTCTATTTCATTAAAGAATGGTGTTGGGATATTAATGGGTATTGCATTGAATTTGTAGATAGCCTTTGGCAATATTGCCATTTTGATTATATTAATCCTCCCAATCCAGGAGCATGGGAGGTTTTTCCATTTTCTTAGTTCTGACTTAATTTCATTTTTCAAGCTTTTAAAGTTCTCATCAAAGAGGTCTTTCACTTCTTTGGTTAAGGTTATTCCTAAGTATTTTATGTTTTTGGGGGCTATTGCAAAAGGAGTTGCTTTCCTGATTTCAGCCTCGGTCTTCGGGTTGTTAGCATACAGAAAGGCCATTGATTTTTGAAGGTTTATTTTATATCCTGCAACTTTGTCAAAGTTTTGGATCAGCTCTAGTAGCTTGGGGGTAGAGTCTATGGGATTCTTTAGGTATAGGATCATGTCATCTGCGAAGAGAGAAAGTTTAACTTCATCTTTTCCTATTTGGATCCCCTTTATATTCTCTTCTTGCCTAATTGCTCTGGCTAGGAATTCTAGTACTATGTTGAAGAGCAGGGGAGAGAGTGGACATCCCTGCCTTGTTCCTGATTTTAAAGGGAATGGCTTTAGTTTTTCACCATTTAGAGTTATGCTTGCTGTTGGTTTGTCATAAACTGCCTTGATTATATTCAGGAATGATCCCTGGAATCCCAGTTTTTCCAGGGCTTTTAGCATAAATGGGTGCTGGATTTTATCGAACGCTTTTTCCGCATCCAGCGATAAAACCATGTGGTTCTTTACCTTGCTCCGGTTGATGTGGTGGATTACATTAATTGACTTGCGTATATTAAACCAGCTTTGCATCACTGGGATGAATCCAGTTTGATCGTGGTGTATGATTTTTTTGATGACCTGTTGAAGTCGATTGGCCAGAATTTTGTTGAGAATTTTGCATCTATGTTCATCAGGGAGATTGGTCTGTAGTCCTCTTTCCGTGATGAGTCTCTGCCTGGTTTTGGGATGAGGGTTATACTGGCTTCATAAAATGAGTCTGGTAGTGAACGTTCTCTTTCAATTTTATTGAAGAGTTTGAGAAATATTGGAGTGAGTTCTGTTTTGAAGGCCTTGTAGAATTCTGCGGTGAATCCGTCTGGACCTGGGCTTTTCTTGGATGGGAGATCATTTATTGCTGTTTCTATTTCAATACTGGATATGGGTCTGTTTAGAAGGTTTAAGTCTTCATGGTTGAGATTGGGGGTATCAATTTTTTCTAGGAAATCATCCATTTCTTCCAAGTTCTCGAATTTGTTGGCATAAAGGTTTGCAAAATAGTCCCTTATTATTTTCTGAATTTCGGTTATTTCTGTGGTGATGCTACCTGTTTTATCTCTTATCCTGTTTATTGGAGTGTGCTGCCTTTGTTTTTTGGTCAGGTTTGCCAGGGGTCTGTCTATCTTGTTGATTTTTTCAAAGAACCAACTCTTCGTTTTGTTGATTCTTTCGATGTTTTTTCCATCTCTAATTGATTTAATTCTGATTTGATTTTAATTATTTGCTTCCGTCTATTGATTTGGGGTTTGGTTTTTTGTTCTCTTTCGAGGAGATTAAGGTGCTTCTGCACGGCAAAGGACATAGCTCTCAAGATAAACAGAAAGCCCACAGACTGGGAGAAGACCTTTACCGGACATTCAACAGACAAAGCCCTCATCTCTAAAATATATGCAGAACTAAAAAAATTATCTTCTTCCAAAACAAAACCGCAAAGAACCAATAGCCCCCTCATCAAGTGGGCTAAAGACTTACAAAGAAACTTCTCTGATGAGGAAATGAGAATGGCCAATAGGCATATGAAAAAATGCTCTACATCACTGGCCATAAAGGAAATGCAAATCAAAACAACATTGAGATTCCATCTCACCCCAGCAAGAATGTCATATATCAAGAAAACTAATAATAACAATTGTTGGAGGGGATGTGGCCAAAAGGGAACCCTACTTCATTGTTGGTGGGAATGTAAACTGGTTCAGCCACTCTGGCAAGCAGTATGGAGATTCCTCAGAAGGCTCAATATAGAACTCCCCTATGACCCAGCAGCCCCACTGTTGGGTATCTATCCAAAAGCCCACAAACAAAATCACAGTAATGCCACCAGCACAACAATGTTCATCGCAGCACAATTTGTCATAGTGAGAATCTGGAACCAACCCAGATGCCCCTCCATAGATGAATGGATCAGGAAAATGTGGTACATATACACAATGGAATTTTATGCCTCTATCAGAAAGAATGACATTGTTCCATTTGTAAGGAAATGGAAGGACTTGGAAAAAGTTATACTAAGTGAAGTGAGCCAGACCCAAAGAAACATGGACTCTATGGTCTCCCTTATTGGGAATAATTAGTACAGGTTTAGGCAAGCCATAGCAGAGCATCACAAGAGCCCAATAGCTATACCCTTATGAACACATAAGATGATGCTAAGTGAAATGAACTCCATGTTATGGAAACAATTGTTATATCACAGTTGTAACTACTTTCAATGTCCTATGTGTATGTGTAGTTTCTATTATTAATGATGTTCTTGTATCACCTTCCTATGGTTGTACCTACACTATCTCTGTAATCTTATCTGAGTATATTGGAAACCGTGTTTACTAGTATTGGAAGTAGGAAATTCAAAGGGAATACCAAATTTGAGAGACACAGGGTAAAAAAGGAGAAATAACTACAAAAGCAATACTTGCAAAACTGTTTTCTGTAAGAGAACTGAACACCTGGGGGGGGGGGAACGGGGGGGGAGGGAGGGGGGCATGAGGGACAAGGTAACAAACAGTACAAGAAATGTATCCAATGCCTAACGTATGAAACTGTAACCTCTCTGTACATCAGTTTGATAATAAAAATTTGAAGAAAAAAAAAAAGAGAATGAGAATATTATCCCTAACTGAGAATCTATGAAAACCATATACCAGACTGTTTAAATAAAACTGAAATGCATATGTTTGTGTTAGATCTAATCTAAGAAGGGTCAAATTCTGGTAGAACTATATCTAAGGATGGCAAATTCCATGATCCTTATATATTGTGAATGGTAACAAGGAAGATGTGTATTTTTTACCATTATCAGCATATCCTGTAATTTAGGAAAAGAAAAAATATTTTTCCTGAATTACAAGCTTAGAGTGACTTTTCTGGTCTTCTGTGTCTTTTCTAAAACTTTCATACAATTCTGTTTTTAAGTTTCCTTACTCACAGATGCCATAAGGTAAGAATCTTCCCCCAGCTCAACACAATTGTAAACTACTGGTTTTGTGGTGTTTCCATCCACATTTTGGGGAAAAAAAATGACGTTAAAAAAAAAAGACCTTCCATATAAATTACACATGTACAACCAAGAGCTGATCACATGCTTTGTTGAAAATCTCAACAAGCCTTAAGTTCAAACACGCTAAAGCCCCTCTTCAATGTATTAGAATACTTGCTTTAAGATGCTTCTGAGATGTCTGGGAGGAACACCTAGTCCTATGTCAGGAATTCAAATCTGATATCAGACCTTTGCCCTTAGTTACTTGGAGTCATAGTATAAAAACAAATAGCACAGACAAAAAATCTGAAGGCCCTAGGTCTCTCTCTCAAAAAAAAAAGATCATTTCTCCTGTAGTATAAATTCTCAAACTGAGGCTGAACTTTGATTGGCAAGCCTCAGTCTCATCATTCCCTCCCCATTACCCACAACAATGATAACTGAATTCAATGATAGCAGTAGGGAAGGTGGAATTTACAAGAACTAGAAATGAGAAATTTGATCACAAAGTCATAGAGTGCTAAAAATCAACTTTCTTGGCAACTTTAGATGAACTCATGTAGGAATCTTTTATTGGTGTGACCTTTGGTTTAGTATGTGAAGGTTTACATGAACCACAGGATTCAGATTGGCAGAAATGAAAAATGCATAGTAATGAAGCTCATTCTGTGCAGAAATGTCCATGAACTAACTGTAGTTAACAGGTAAGGCTATATATATAGGCTTATTACAAATCAACTGCAGAAGGCAAAACCAAACATATCTCCCTTACCCAATAACTATACACAAAGGTATTTTAAAGATAGGAAGTGATAATCATGGAAAATTCATGGGAGGAATCTCTAGAAAGCAGCTTGAAGGCCCAGAAACCATAGGGTGTACACAATTTCATAAATACTGAAAAAGAATTATTGCAAATCCCCTACTGAGGCCATTATATGTGTCAGAACTCTGGAAATTTGAGGAAAGTGATTTAGTGCCTGAGATGTTAACTGCCAAGAACAAATACCCTGCAATTTCTCATAGCAGTGAGAAAATGATCATAAGGGCTGATTTAACCAATCAGCAGCCTGCAAAGGTACACGATCCCAGGCGATGTCAAAGCAGCATTTCTGGAAAAGCCACAGAAGTAGAGCTCAAGGTAAAGTTCTCTTATTCACTATACAACTGAAGACCAAGACTCACTGTCTCTACCTAGGCTGGGTTTTATGATTGCTAGTGGACAAGTTCTTGCTATCTCCATGGCTTCATAGCTCAGAAGCAATAAAGGGCATACACTCAAAAATGACAAATCTTCTATGCTGGGTGCAAATATCAGTGCAATTACCTGCTGTCAAGTCTAGCCAGAATTTCACTCATAAGCACTCTACAAACATGTGGAATGTAGATATCCCTAAGGAATCCATTGCCCCCTCCACAGGCCCCAACAAGTTGCCTTATTTGGATTCAAGTGAAGTTAGGTGTAGTAAGGGACTTCTTGTGAGTTCTTTAAATTTGTTGGGTGGATTCATACAGCAAGATTGGTCATATATCAAGATTCCTGCTCTTCTTGGAATTCTGCCCAGGAATTTCTACTCACCAAGAGGTACCCATTGTGTCTTTTTCTTCCTGCCTATGAAGGAAGACATGGGTGTGCCTTTTTCTGCCTGCCTACGAAGACACGGTTGAAAAGATAACATAGAGACTTCCTTCTTAAAGGGATCTAGAGTAGCAACATGAGTTTCTCTGATATTCCTAGCAGCAACTTGCTCATTCCATAGTAGAACACCACTGTTTCGTGTTTTCCAGGCAGCATTTTTCTCCATATTGTTTTAGACACGGTGCCATTATAATCACTTGCAATTGACCAGTAATTGTTGCAGAAGCAGGCCTCCCTTTGCCAGTGCAACCCAGTTGCTGGACTACACCCAGCTGAGTGCAATAAGTTCCAGAATCCAATCAAAGCCAGGCCCCATCAGTATCCAGGTTTCTCATTATGAAGTTGAGCCAACACTTGCTTCCATACACCACCTCCCTCCTACAGGGCGCACACAAAGGCACTCCATTTTAGATGGGATTCAGGCCCCTGCAATTGCTCTGCAAGAAAATCCAAAAAGAAATTCAGCCAGTCATCAGTTCATGTTCAAAAATCTTGTTTTTGCAATTGGCTTTATGTCAGAAATATAGGTGCCCATATTATACCTGGAAAATGGAAATGGAAACATTTTCTCTGAGAGATGGAAAAGGAAGTAATTTCAATTCAAGAAAATAAGTGTTAGAGAAGCACATCAGGAATCCCAGTACTTGGGAGACTGCAGCAAAAAGATCTTGTAGAAGAGAAAGAAGGAAAGAAGGAAGAGATAGAAAGGATAGGATGACAATAAATATGCTTAGGGAAAGTGTAGCCTATAAATCTTCACACAGTAAAAAAATAATAGCTCCAACAATAGCTATCTGCTACTGATCCTAATTTTGGTTTATAATTAAATTTGAATTACACAAGAGGAGTACGGGTATACAATCATATACTAATTAAGTCTCACTAGTTTTTCTATCTCCTAAGCCATTCAATAGTAACCAACTAGAATAATGAGATCAAAATGAGTAGTTACTAATGGCCAAATTGTATCACCTGGTATATATAAAATAGCACTGGTAGGACAAAGATGCTCATCACATGGTTATAAGGCACTGACACAGTATATGTCACAGATATCTGTCTACTGGCACTGCTTCCCCCAAACTCTTCAGACATTCACCTCAAAACTTGGGGATAGTACTGTTAATGAAGCAGAATTGCCCTTCCCACATTCTCTTACTTCTTCACTAATATCACCTTTTCTCCCTTGATAATTCATTTATTTCCATTCACCTTTTAATTTGTGGTATTTTTCACCAGAACATTTAAGTATCTCAAAAAATAAGAGACTTTTAAAAAGATGGATGCTAGTATGTGTGTGTTTGCATTTTTGTGTTTCTGTACCTATTCCTGTGTGTTGTGATGTGTGATTGTATGTTTTTCTGTGTATCTTTAGTGTGTTTCTGTGTGTATTTCTGTATGGGTATCTTTGTATATTTATCTATTTCTGTGTCTGCTAATATTCATGATTGTACAAGTTTCTATGTGTATCTGCATGTTTGGGGTTCTTTTGAGTGCACTTGTCCGTATGTTTTCGTGTGCTTCTGTGTGAATATTTCTAGATGTGTTTCTATGTATATTTCTCTGTGCATGCACTATGTACATTATTTTTGAGTGTGTATGCACATGCATGAACACAGTGGGAAGGGTGTGTGAGTATGTGCTTCATGGAGACATAGGCTCCAGCAGATCCAAATGTACACATTCATGACAGGAAGGCATGTTTTCTAGGTAACTTCCTTTTTTGTTTTCTGAACTAAGGAACCTACAGCCTCTTTCTACTAATGCTTCCCTAGAGGCTTGAAGGGGTTGCCCAGTACTGTTTCTTCCACTTCTCCTAATTCAGTAGGATGAGCCACCTTCATCCATGGCTAGCAGTGAGTTTTCTAGTGAATGTTGGTGTCATGACAGGGAGTGCCACAGCTGGCTCAAAGAGATCTTTGTCTCAAATACTTATATGTCTTATAAATCAGAGTAAAATAAAGCACTGACCATCCCAGGATTCTTATTGAGCCATCAGCAGCAAACATTAAAAATGATCTTAAAATATGCAGTTGCCCTAGGATCCAGAAGGAATTTTACACCATTTTATTTATGTATCTAACAGATTAATACTTCCTTTCAGTTAATAAGAGAGTTTATTATTCTTGTTATCTTCATTTAATGTCCCAGGGAACCAGGTGAGACAATTTTACAAGTTTAATGATCACTGACATAAAGTACACATAAGGGTCACTTAGGACTTGCCATCCTTTTCAAGGCATTTTGCCAAAAGAGCCTGGAGTTAATTAATTAATACTGAGAAATCCCTTTCCAGTCTCAGCTTCAAAAGACTACATATATAGTATGTATGTACATATATAATATATACATATATATATGAAAGGGGAAGGGAGGGAGGGAGGGAGAGAAAGAGAGAGAGCCTTCTAGGCTGTAGGCCAACACACCTTTTCTATAAAAATTAAAAGCCTAACCAGAATTTTGTTATCTAACATCCCTTTGAAAGAGTAGAATTAATTATATGGGATACAATATGTTTTATGGTTAGCCTGTAACTTCCTACTACCATATGTACTATCCACACCATTCTCTACCATAAATCATTACCTTGATACTTTATGTTGTAATTTATGTGGATACAATACAGCTACAATGGATTATGATATCACATTCAACACACATAAGGGACCCTTCTGGGCATGCCCTGTATTACCTAGCAGGTAATGGGGTAGGCAGAGAAGTATATGGCCTGACTTTGCCTGCATGAACAATGTCTGGGAAATGAGTAGAACTGAAAAAGAAAAGAAGTTAAGAATCCCTCGTCTGCATCTACAAACTCTGTGTTTCTCTGTGTGTGTGTGTGTGCACACATGTATGTGTCTGTGTGTGTGTGTCTGTGTGTGTGTGTCTATGTTTCTGTATGTATATCTTAGCATGAAGGGGGAAAAGGTATGGAGGCAAAGACCAAGAAAGAGTGACTAAAAAACAAAGGGAAAGAAGAAAACCATAAAGAAAAAGAGCCCTAGAGACAAACAGAAAAGGGAATAGGAAGAAGGGATGGGGCAGGGGGAGGCCAGCAATTCCTAGTTAACTCATTCCCAAGTCTGATTGGCACCTTCTAAAGAACAGTTTCCCTGGCTGCAGTTGCTGTGCAACTGCTTCCTGCAATTAACTGACTTTATTTACTTTGTTCCTCCCCTTCCATTAACCTCTTGTTTGCCAAATCATTTGAGGAGCCACAACCTTGACAGTAGAAAGGAAGTTCATACGAACACTGTATGTACCTTAATACACTCAGAAATATAAACAAACATATGTATTTACAGCTTCTATGTATTTACAAAAACATTTTTAGATTTATATTATATATGTACTTATTGGATTTATGAATATTTACAATGTGAAATACATGTTTATGTGAGCACAGACACATACCTTCTAAGGCTTATTTCTCCAAAGGTTTATGAGATAGGAAATCATCTAGAAGAGTTTACTTCTAACCACTGCACTTGTGTATGTGCATGCACACATATACAAATAGCCAAATGTCACCAAACCTAGCCTCATTCTGCAATGAAGAGGAGGAAACTCAGGGCTGACAATTTTAGGCAAGATACTTATGCCTATCTATATTTTTAAAATGTGGTAAAATTCCTGAAATTTTTTCACCACAAAAATTTAAGAAGTGAATGAATTTGTCACGATTCATCATTGGCAATACTAGCGATAACTCTGACCAAAAGATTTTTTTCTTTTTTAAATTTTTTATTGTCGGGAGAAGGTAACAAGTTATACAAGGAATGTAGCCACTGCCTTATGTATGAAACTTTAACCCCTCTGTACATCACTTTGACAATAAATAAATAAATAAAAAGTAAAAATATAAAAATTAAAAAATAAATTTTTATTGTCAAGATGATGTACAGAGGGTTACAATTATATGCTTAAGGTAGTGAATACATATATATTTTTGTCATACTTGTTACCCGCTTCTCATTTTTTCCCTCCTTCCCTTCCCCCAACCCACCCCCCTTGCTTCCATCATTTTTTTAATCTTCCCCTTGATGGACATTGTCATTCTCTTCTACAATGCTTATGAACTCTGTGATCATTAACAATAAAACAATTCCTTCCAGATTGGGTGATAGATACATATACATTTCTTTCCTTTGGCTTAGTGTAATCTGTTCCTTCTTTTTCTCTCATTTCTTCCCTCCTCCCTGCTGCCCTTGGGTTGCTTAGTTTGCTCTCATCAGTGTTCATTGCAGCTGTTGGGCCCCTTCTACTGTATTTTCCCCCCATTTCCCTCTCATTCTGTGTCCTCCTCCCAGTTTCTCTCAGATGTGTACGTGTATACACCATATGTGAGGTAAAGAGTATAGTATAGGGTCCTCTAAATACTCTAAGGCTAATTAAGAAAAAGTCCTTTGTGTCTGTATCTTTGGGTTTTTTTCAGTGTGGATATTAATTTATGTACATATGAATTAGTGTTTGTGTTTTACTTTTTGGTGCCTTTCTCCCAAGATTGACCTTTTGCTTTTTGGTCTCCTTTTGAATTGGTATCTTGAGTCCTGTTTTGTTTGTCGTGTCTCTTTGTTATTTATTTCTAACACCCACATACCAAGGAGACCGTGCGCCTTTTGTCTTATGTTCTAGGCTTGTCTGCCTCAACACGATTTGTTCTATACCTTTCCATTTCCCTGTAAATGCCATTATTTTATCATTTCTAATCACTATATAGAATTCCAATGTGTACAGATGCCACATTTTTTTGATCCATTCATCTGTAGTGGGGCATCTGGGTTGTTTCCATATCTTGGCTATTGTGAATTGTGCAGCAATGAACATGGAGGTGCAGGTGCCCTTATCATATCCTGGATCCTCTTGCCCAGGGTAGATGCCTAAGAGTGGTATGGCTGGGTCATAGGGTATGTCTATGCTGTCTTTTGTGGAACCTCCACACTATTCTCCAGAGTGATTGTGCTAGTTTACAATCCCACCAGCAGTGCAGTAGGGTTCCTCTTTCTCTGCATCGCCTCCAGCATTTGTTCAGAGTATAGGCCATTCTGACTGGGGTAAGGTGGTATCTCAGGGTTGTTTTTATTTGCATTTCCTTTACTGTCAGGGATGCTGAACATTTCCTCATGTGTTTGTCATTTTTATTTCTTCTTCTGAGAAGTCTCTCTTTAGCTCCCTTGCTCATTTAGTGATTGGTTTATTAGGTTTTGGAGAGATTAGTTGAGAAAAAGATTTAACAGGTCCTTCACTAGAGCATAGTATAGATTTTGAAGTGCAAAGCCCGTGGAAAACATGGGTTTAAGGTTATAGTTTTATGTAGTGTTGAGCATCTGGCTTAAGGTAAATTAACTCAAATAGTTATTCCAACCAAACATTCTCTTGTTTAACAACAACAACAACAACAACAACAACAATAATAATAACAATCAATAATTGTTTTTTTGTCAATCCTGGGGTTTGGGACTCAGGGCCTGAGCACTGTCCCTGGCTTCTTTTTGTTCAAGGCTAGCAACTCCACCTCCTGAGCCACAGCACTACTTCTGGCTTTTTCCGTTTATGTGGTGCTGAGGAATCAAACCCAGGGCATCATGCATGCAAGGCAAGCATTCTACCGCTAAGCCACATTTCCAGCCCCAATAATTAATTTTTAAACATGGAAGAACGTTCTTATGAGAAAGTATGTTATTAGATCTAGAATTCACTCATTCTTATGCTACCAGAATGCACGATAAAGATACTTCCAATGCATCCAATGTAGGTAACAGTTTCAGCTTAAGTTTATTGGACTGTGCCGATGCTGTAAGCACGTTATTAGTCATTCAACAACCCTTATTATTGTTAGCATTTTTTGCATGAGGAAAGTGGGGTTTTGGATAGGTGGGGTAATTTCTCTCAAAACAGAACCTTTGAGCGATGAAAGTAGAATTCACATCTAGGTCTGTTGAATCTTGCCTCCCAAATTCTCATCCTCTGAGCTAATTTCCACTTCTTTTTTTGCTACAGGATAGAATCACTTTGCTTTGAGCCATTATGAACTACATAAAGTAAAAGAAATATTTCAAGTAATAAAGAGGAAATTCCTCCAAGTAGGTTTTCCTAAATGCTTCTCAAAGAAAAATTTTCTGCATTTTCTTGTATAGGATCATTCTACCAGAATAAGAGTTGCAAAGCATTTTCAATTAAGAAAAAAAAATTAAAGGTTAAATAGGAAAGACAAGTAGCTGAGAGGACACCGCTGAGAATTCTTTAAAGAAAGCTACCAGCTCAGTGGGGGTGCCTATATTTAGCCAATTAGTCATTTTTCTTACCTAGGAAGCCACAAGACTCAATGAACAAGTTGTGGTTTCTACTGAAAGGAGACAAGAGATGATTTGAAGGGAAAGAAAGACCTTGGAGAACCTCAGAGAATAAAATTCTCAAAAAGACCCAGCTGCAGAAAAATGCAAAGACAAAGTAACATCAGAGGAAGAAAATTAGGAAGTTGGGGAAAGAAACAAATAAATCTGTATTCCAGAAAAGAAAAAAAGGAACACATTCCTTCTAGCTAGTGTTTTACATTTGCAAAGGATGCTCACTTTGCCCAAAACTGGTATACGATATGTAAATCTGCAAGTCCCAACCAAGAATAAATCTCTCACCACTGAAAACTGGCCCATAGCTTACAGAACATCTTGTTTCCACATTTATGGATTATCAATAATTCTATCAGTGTTCTGCCTCCATCAGAATAAGCAGAAAAGGTTCTGTAGGGCCTGAGAGGAAGCCAAGGAGCTCCCCTTCTGCGAAAGGGAGTTGTCTGGAAATGAGTCAGGCCCATCACAGAAGGGACCTACTGACAACACTGGATATCCAATACTCTGTTTATAGACAGACCCATCGTACATTTAAATTTTTGCTTTATATGCTCTGTAGGATATTCAATGACACACACAATACCTAGTTTAGTTGAGATAATTTGAATCTTTTTTCTATACACTAATCAACAATATTTAGCTTTTTTCCACCACTCCTTTGCTTTAGAAAATACATAAATGCACTTTACTTAATAATCACATTTTGTGCTGCTTTTCAATTCTATTTCATTTTAACTGATTATTTTGAACACATAGGTTAGGTGACAATCAGGCACAGACAAAAATGACTCCTCTAGGTATATGGGAAAATACTGGCTATTCTATAGAAACATTCCAATTTTTCCTTTGTCCCAGAGAATCTGAAAAAAATGAAGGCAAGATGGACCTGAATGGAAGCCACAGGAAAATTCCAAACTGCAAGTAAATTTCAATTCCC
This sequence comes from Perognathus longimembris pacificus, assembly GCF_023159225.1. Taxonomy (NCBI): domain Eukaryota; kingdom Metazoa; phylum Chordata; class Mammalia; order Rodentia; family Heteromyidae; genus Perognathus; species Perognathus longimembris. The sequence goes on from NC_063172.1 coordinate 54,580,120, forward strand.
AACAACTAAAAGGGCACAACCAATCAAACTATCGTGAGCCCAACCAATGAGCAAAGTCACCTTCCAAGTAACTAATTATCAATACCCGAGCTATACAGATAAATCCCTAAACCTACCCACCGGATTGGTAATCCTTTCTAAGGAAACTCTCACTCAGGAAAGCTAGTCTATTTCTAGCCTTCTCACTTTAATAAATTCTATTTGACTTTTTTTTTGGTTGTTGTTTTTTTGTTTTTTGGCCAGTCCTAGGCCGTGAACTCAGGGCCTGAGCACTGTCCCTGGCTTCTTTTTGCTCAAGGCTAGCACTCTGCCACTTGAGCCACAGCGCCACTTCTGGCCGTTTTCTGTATATGTGGTGCTGGGGAATTGAACCCAGGGCCTCATGCATAGGAGGCAAGCACTCTTGCCACTAGGCCATATCCCCAGCCCTTCACTTTAATAAATTCTAAACTTCCATATCAACCTATGGGGTCAATGGACTTCATTTATTGATTCCTCAAGACAAGGACCTAGGGAGACAAGGACACAAGTTAAAACCAGTGTCAGCTAGCTGCTGAATGATAACAACATTAACAGACAAGTCTTCCCACTCTTATCTGAGTATACTGGAAACCGTGTATACTGGTATTAGAAGTAGGAAATTGAAAGGGAATACCAAAATTGAGAGACACAGGGTAAAAAAAGACAAACAACTACAAAAGCAATACTTGCAAAACTGTTTGGTGTAAGTGAACTGAACACCTCAGGGGGGGAAAGGGAAAGTGGGTGGGGGGAGGGGGGTATGAGGGACAAGGTAACAAACAGTACAAGAAATGTATCCAATGCCTAAGGTATGAAACTGTAACCTCTCTGTACATCAGTTTGATAATAAAAATTTGAAAAAAAAAAAAAGGTGCTATAACAATTTCAGGGCCCCATTGACCAGGGTTATAGCAGAAAAAAAAGAGTAATATGTTTTACATTGTTCTTTTTTCTTTCAGTATTGGATGTCTGAACTCAGAACACTGTATTTCCTAAGCTAAGAGCTATGCTTACAGGCCTATGTTTTCACTGGTTATTTTTTTTTTACAGATACAAAAGCTGTCTTTATTTTTTTTCAAATTTTTATTATCAAACTGATGTACAGAGAGGTTACAGTTTCATACGTTAGGCATTTGGATACATTTCTTGTACTGTTTGTTACCTTGTCCCTCATACCCCCTCCCTCCTCCCCCTGTCCCTTCCCCCCTTCCCAGGTGTTCAGTTCACTTACACCACACAGTTTTCCAAGTATTGCTTTTGTAGTTGTCTTTTTTTACCCTGTGTCTGTCAAATTTTGTATTCCCTTTCAATTTCCTACTTCCAATACCAGTATACATGATTTCCAATATACTCAGGTAAGATTACAGAGATAGTGTAGGTACAACCACAGGAAGGTGACACAAGAACATCATCAATAATAGAAGCTACAGATACACATGGGACGTTGAAAATAGTTACAACTGTGATATAACAATTGTCTCCATAACATGGAGTTCATTTTACGATAATGTCTTGCTTCTTGATCGGGTATATACAGGAACGCACATTTAAGTCAACTTTTTTTGCTTCCTGTCATTACTGGTATCACAAATAGACCATCTTGTACAGTTTCCCTTCCATGGAGATGGAGTCTTGTGGATTTTTCTGCCTGAGCTGCCTGACACCGCAACACTTTCAACCTTTGGATGACAGAGGTGTACCGCTATACCCAGATATAGGTTGAGAAATAAACATTACTGTACTAGCTGGCCTCAAACCTTTATTTTCCCATTCTCAGAATCCCAAGTAGCTAGGATTACAGGTGTGACCCACAAGCACCCAGTTTACATTGGTCTTAAAGATGTATTTTTGGTTAAAAATGGAAAGCACTCCAATAATAACTCACTTTCAAATATTTTCATAGAAAGATGATTTTTCCCTCACATAAATATGGATTACACCACTGGAAAACTTAAATGTAGTTAGGGATATAGAAAAACACTGAATTTAGACTTCATTTCTTTATGTTCTTGGTCTATAGAATTTTTTGAAGAAAATATTTTGCCTCATTTTAAGAATCTGTTAAAACATGATTTTGTTCAAAACTCAAGTTCAATTTTTACTTTACAGGGGGGAGCCATGAAGAAGCAAGTTTTCCTAAACTGCCTCAAAACCTCCCTCCACTGGCTGTTATAGATCCTAGGTTAAAATCAAAGGTGCCCAACTGCTATCACTCATTGAAGCTCAGAGAATCCTTTTCATTTAAAAATATGTTTAAGTTTCTTTAAGTGATACAGGAGGGTTTCATTGTGGTAATTCCATACATGCACACAGCAAACTTTGAACAGATTTACCCTCTCCATCTTATCTTCCCCTTTTCCTACCTGTCCTAGTCAAAGAGCATTTGGTAGGTTTCATCATGCTATTCATATTTTTCCTCCCTTTTCTTCTTCACTAATCCCTTTTTAAGACAGTCCCTCTTTTACCCTAATATTCGACTGCGACTACCACAATCATGACCATGATAATCATCATAAGTTGGGGTCTATATTCCACAAGTGAATCGTTTCTTTCCACTTTTTTTTTTTTTTTTCCAGTCCTGGGGCTTGGACTCAGGGCCTGAGCACTGTCCCTGGCTTCTTTTTGCTCAAGGCTAGCACTCTGCCACTTGAGCCACAGCGCCACTTCTGGCTGTTTTCTATATATGTAGTGCTGGGGAATCAAACCCAGGACTTCATGTACAGGAGGCGAGCACTCTTGCCACTAGGCCATATCCCCAGCCCCTCTTTCCACTTTTAACTTCTCTTAACATGATAATCTCTAATTCCATCCACTTTCCTGCAAATGACATAATTTCATCTTTCTGTATGGCTAAATAATATTGCATGGTGGATATGTACATCTGTGTATACATACATAATACTTATATACAGGCTATATTTTCTTTATCCTTTAAATGGTTGTTATCTCAGATGATTCTACAGCTTGGCTATTGTGAAGAAAACTGTAATCAACATGGAAATGTAGGTATCTTTCCTGTGTATTGGTTTACTTTCCCATAGATATAATCCCAGGAGTGGTAGGTCAGAGTCATATCTTAGTTTTATGAGGAACTGCCATACTGATTTCCATATTGGTTGTACTAGTTCACATTCGCACCAACAGTGTGTGAAAGTTCCTTCATCCCCACATCCTCACCAGCACATGTGTTTGTTTTCCTGATGTTTGCCACGCTGACTAGGGTAAATGGACTCTGCATAGCTTTGATTTGCACTTCCTATAATGGCTAAAGATAGTGAAAACTTCTTCATGTATATTAACCATTTGCATTTCTTTTTGGGGGAACTGTCAGTTCAAATTGTTTGGGCATTTATTAATTGGCTTATTTATTCTTGTGAGGTTCCATTTTTTTGACTTCTTTCTCTATTTTGTATATGAATTGCTTGTTTATTGAGTAGCTGGTATATCTTTCCTTTTTCCTATTTTATAGATATTTTGGAGCTCATTTCACTGACATAGAAGCCCAACCATTTTCTCTCTCAGAAGTTATAACAGAAATTAAAATGATGTCATAATGTACTAGCAAAATATCAAAGTTATAGTTTGGAAGACTTACATTGAGAATTTAATCAGTCATCTTGAATTTCTCTGGGTTTTTTTGTCCCAGCACTATGAAATTTTATTTGTAAAATTCAATTTTATTTTCTTAATTTTGAGCTTATTAAGTGATAAAGACACTAGTCAAACTGATATTGGCTATCTTCTGATCTGTTGGTTGTCTAAATGAACTCTAACATAATATATCCAAAATAGAATGCAAGCCCTCTATCTGAAATGAATCAAATTAAAAAAGAAAATGGCTTTTTCTCAAGATTCTAGGTTGTAGAGGTTAGCACAGCCATCCAGGAACCCTGATCCTTTTTTAAGCAGTCTTTTCCTCTCGAATGGTTCAGCTATTCCATGGCTGACATGGTTGAATGAATTCTTACAGCTTCCATGCCTCTCTACACGATCCTCTCACATATTCAAAGTACCTCGTCCCAGGACTTGGAATGTCTTATCAACTATTGAGCTAATCGGGAGTTCTCTTTAAGCATAAAGCCCTCAGGTTCACATCTTTCCTAGGCCTCCTGTTGTCATTAAAATAAAGAACATAGTCATTGAGAACCTATAAAGTCACTATTAGACCCCCCTATCTCTCCCTGCCCTTCCATGCCTGTCCCTCCTATAAGGACTAACCTGAGGACCTGAGTGACTAAATATAGTAAGTTTTAGTGTTAAAATTATAATAGCTTCTAAACCCTGGTAATGACTCCATGCTAGATGGCTGCACCCCCACCCGTGAGACTAGTTTCTTGAAGTTTGACATTTAAAAATATAGGGAGCCCTTTTTCCCCTCTGTACCTAGGTAGCCACCATGGTAATGGACAGTAAAAAATTATCATAGTCATAGACTATAGAAATAACCATAATAGTAGTAGAAATGCATGGTAATTGTTGGGTTGGTTTACTTATCATTGAGTACTGGATTGTTTTAGCCAGCTCAAGCTTGCTTAGTGGTAATGGGAAAACATGGTTGCAAGTGTTAAAATAAAGTTGGTACTAGGTCAGCCTGACTGCAAAATATGCTTCTGTAAATGACTTGCTTAACCCATTTGTGATTTGCTCTACCCCCTGCATCAACCCTCTGCATCAGTGTTACATGACCACCTGCTGTCAGTTCCTGACACCTAGGCCAGTTCCTGATATCAAAGCCCAAATAGGTAACTGAAAGGGTAGATAGCCAATCAGGAAAACCCACACTGGAATTTCCCTAGTGTGAGCCAATGGTGTTAAGGGGCAGCTGTTGGCATTGCAGTCTGCAGTTACTTTCTTTAAAAGTAGCCTGTGCGATCAGGGAAGCATTGCTCTCTGAGGGGGCTGCCCTGGGCGGTCAGCTAGTGATCTTGATGCTTGACGCGAAACAAACTGTTATACTTTCACATTGGGTCAGTCTTATTCCTATCACTTCCCATCCCCTCAACTCACCCTTCTTTTTTTATTTTAGTAATCAAATTTTGTTGACAAGGTGTTGTGCAAAAGGGGTACAGTTACATAATATGGTAGTAAGTACATTTCTTGTGATATCTCACACCTTCATTTTTCTTTCCCTTCCCTAGATCAGGTAGGCATATATATAATACCCAGTATACCAAAATCATATACAGTAGCCATGTGACGTACGCCAAAGGAAATTCACCTAGAACTTTATATGATCATACATACATAGCTGTTGAGCTATTGTGATCCACTGAGAGGTCTATTTTAGACCTTTTTATGTTTAATGGTTGTTTGGTTTTAGATACATAATGTAAGGTTGCTGACCCAAACCTGTGGAAATACCATTTGACAAGAAGTTTTTTGTTTCTCAGACCTGGTCTCTACTGTCCCCTCCCCCCACCCTAACAGTCATATATCAAGGAGACCATGCCCCTTTGTTCTCTGTGTTCTAGGCTTGTCTCGCTCAAGATTATTTGTTCAAGTTCTGACCATTTCCCTGCAAATACCATTATTTTATCATTTCTAATTGCTATGTAGTATTCCACTGTATATATAGGTACCACATTTTTTGGATCCATTCATCTGTGGAGGGGCATCTGGGTTGTTTCCATATTTCAGCTATTGTGAATTGTGCAGCAATAAACATGGATGTGCAGATGTCTTTTTGACATCCTGAGACGTGTTGTTCAGGATAGATGCCTAGGAGTGGTATGACTGGGTCATAGGGTATGTCTACGCTGAGCTTTTTGAGGCACCCCCATACTGTTCTCCGAAGTGGTTGTACTAATTTGCACTCCCACCAACAGTGGAGAAGGGTTCCTCTTTCCCCGCACCCTCTCCAGCATTTGTTGTTCAGAGTATAGGCCATTCTAACTGGAGTGAGGTGGTATCTCAGGGTTGGTTTTATTTGCATTTCCTTTGCTGCCAGGGATGTTGAACATTTCCTTATATGTTTCTTTGCCATTTTTATCTCTTCTCTTGTGAAGTCTCTCTTTAGCTCCTTTGCCCATTTAATAATTGGTTTGCTGGGTTTGGAGGGGTTTCATTTTTTGAGTTCTCTGTAGATGATGGATTTAGGCCTTTGTCTGATGCTGTGCTGGTGAAGATCCTTTCCCATATGGTTGGCTGTCTTTCTAGTTTGGTGCCTATGTCTTTAGCTGTGCAGAAACTTTTTATTTTGTAGCAGTCCCATTTGTTGAGTCTCTCCCCTATCTGTTGTGCCCCTGGGACTATATTCAGGAAATTGCTTCCTGTGCCTATAAGTTCTAGCATCTTTCCTACTCTGTCCTTCAGTAGTTTCAAAGATTCAGGTCTGATGTTGAGGTCCTTAATCCATTTCGAGTTGATCTTGGTGCATGGTGATAGGCTAGGGTCTACTTTGAATTTTCTGCATATGGCTGCCCAGTTTTCCCAGCACCAGTAGTTGAAGAGGCTATGGTTTTTTTTCCATTGTGTGTCTTTAGCTCCTTTGTCGAATATCAGCTGACTGTAAGAATGTGGCTTTATTTCTGGGTCTTCTATTCTATTCCATTGGTCTTCAGGTCTGTTTTTATACCAATACCAGGCTGTTTTTGTTATGATGGCTCTATAATAGAGCTTGAAATCTGGTATTGTGATCCTCAACCCACCCTTCTATTGTTCACTGAGGACACTTTTATAGACTAACTCCTCACCTAGTGATCTCCAAAGTCATCTTCAAACAGACAAGCACTATAGGCAGCAGTTATCAGTATTCCCTTCCTCCATGAATTATTTAGGTGAAAATACTACACAACTTGGAGAGCCATCTCAAGAGCTAAATCTGAGTCTCTGCTTTCCCGCATCAGAAAGATAAGCAAGATGAACATAGCAACTGGATATGAGCCATGGTACCCTTCCTGATTGGAAGGGGAGTTGGGAAAGGCTAAAGGGATAGGTTCCTTCATTCCTCTATTCCCTATTTCCCGTAAGATGGGTGTGGAAGGAAATGGTACAGATAGCCAGGTCTTGCTTCCTAGCTAGACAGGAACATATGTAAATTTATCATGAGAGAATATATATACTGATCAGTGAGTTACAAGCTGCCATTTGTCAAGTAAAAATAATTCATTTTATTTTAAGCCACATTTTCTGACATTCAAGGACAATGCATGTGGCAGAGTCTAAGCCCTGAGGTTTAAGAATTTCTACATGTCCTTTATAATTGCAATTTTCAGAATATTTAAAATACTTTTTATGCTTTTAAACTACAATAGTATTTTCCTTATTTTGTATGATTTTTCCCAGTCTGCAAGCTAGGTAGCACTTATAGAAGACCAAGGATTTCTCATGCTCACTCCTGAAAATGGAGAAATTGTTTTTAGACAGTTCTTTTTGTAAAACCCTCACAAACCAAGGAAAGATGTTTGTTTTTTAAAAGGTTGCTTAATGATCATTCTTTCTGACATTCCATGATGGAAAGTCAACAATGTGACATTTGCCATAAGAAAAACAGAACGAGGGGGCTGAGAAGCACAATAAGGCTCCCCTCTCAGCAGCCAGCAAGTCTGGGATGATTTTTTGGTGCAATTTGTTTCTCTGAGTCTGGCAAAGGTTTTGGCTTCAGTTTCATGTTCTTTGATTATTATTATGCCTGTCTACTAGTAGAAACTGCAAGTACTCACTCTCTCTGTCTTTCTACCCTGGAAGAGTAAAATGAAGGAATGAGCCAAAACGGCTTCAAATACAGGTTTAAAAGAAAATGATTTCACTATAAAATGATTTATCTACAGCCATATCCATTAAATAGTTCAGTTATGCAGTTTAGCCTACATGTACAAGTCAAAGCTCCTGAAAGAGGGGTAAAAGGTAAGGAGCTAAATCCAGAAAGGTACACCATAGTTCTCTTGGAACTGATTTGCCAAGGCTAAGCCATCAGCCATCTGTATTATTGATGATGTGAGCATTTCTAATTGTAGCAGACCTCTCTATTCAGGGCCCTCTATCATAGGGTACTTCAGCTTCAATACAGTAGATGTACAAAACTTTGCTGAACTTTGCAGTGATCCATTTTTGAATAATGGTCATGTGAGAAAACCAGTTACAATATAACATTTTCCTTTCTGCATCCCAGGTTTTAAGGCCAAACTGATTTCAAATTATATCTATCTCTTTTGTATTTGGTGATAGCTACAGAAAATGCCACATGGGATGAATTTTTTGTGTATGTGCCATGCTGGGGCTTGAACTCAAGGTATGGGTGCTGTCCCTGAGCTTTTCTGCTTAAGACAAGGGCTTTCACACTTGAGCTGCAGCTCCACTTCTGGGTTTTTGTGGTTATTTGGAGATAAGAGTGTCACTGACTTTCCTGCCCAGACTGGCAGGTATGGGTTACCTGCACACCCAGTTTAGGGTGAATGTAAGGAATATGACTCCATCTATTTAATTTTTAATAGAATTTCTTCTGATAATTAGTAAAACATATAACTTACGTTTAAAATGGTACACTGGATATTGTATATATGCTTACCTGAACTAGGGAAGGGAAAGAAAAATGAAGGAGGGTGTGATAAATATGACAAGAAATGTACTCACTACCTTATTATGTCACTGTACCCCCTTTGTACATCACCTTGTCAATAAAAATTTTTTTCTTTTTGGCCAGTCCTAGGCCATGAACTCAGGGCCTGAGCACTGTCCCTGGCTTCTTTTTTGCTCAAGGCTAGCACTCTGCCACTTGAGCCACAGCGCCACTTCTGGCCATTTTCTGTATATGTGGTGCTGAGGAATCGAACCCAGGGCCTCATGTATATGAGGCAAGCACTCTTGCCACTAGGCCATATTCCCAGCCCTAATAAAATTTAATAAAAAATGTTTTATGTATTAGTCACAGTATAGTAACACTCAGAAAATGCATTTCACTGATCACTTATGAAAACATTTCTTCACAAAATGAGTTTAGAGTGCATTCACTGGTGCATTTCTGTTGCTGTGGAAGAAATTCTTATAACTGCAGCAGCTCATAACAAAAACATGTATTTATTGTGTCTCATATTTTTTTAGGTCAAATCAGAAGTTTGTGTGCAAAGTACCTAGGTTCTCTATTGAGGAGACAATTCTCAAATCAAAGTATTGTCAAGATCCTTACTCATCTGGGGCTGAGAATATTTTCCAAGCATAATCATGACACTATTCAGCTACCATGGCTGTAGGACTAAGTCCTTGATGGATAGCTGGCTAGCAACAAGGCAGACCCAAACTCTGAAGGTTTCATCTTCACCATTTGATCCATTCATCTTCAAAGTCAAAACCAGAAAGTTTTCTTCGTATTGAAACCCCTCCTGCCTGGAGTCTCTGATGTCCTCTTTCTCTGACCATTAGTCTCAGATATCAAATACACCTGGGATGAGGTCAGGCCACTGAATATAAGCTCCTTCATGCCACTGACTATGCAGAATAACAAACATAATTGCTTAAATTAGCTGCCTGCTTGTTTCAGTAATTACTTAAGGTATACAATGGGGGAGTGAGTGCAGATCTTGGGGACCCTTCAGCGTTCTTCCTCCATACAAAGTTTTACATTTTATTAAGGAACTCAGCTTCACAGATATACCTATTTTAAGTTGGTCCTCCTGAGGCATCTAACCAGAGTACTGGGCAATGCTGCCTGGCCACATCCATGGCCTGAGAGCCAAAGCCAGTGAACTCGATCATTCATCATACCCTCATGTCTTGTTGGCTTAGGCAGCCCAAGGCCATTCATTCACACCACACAGCGGCACCTCTGGAGACTACTGCTCCTAGCAGTCATTTCTCCCTGCTTCATTCCTTCTTTCCTAGTTCTATTTTAGTTGCTTGGATGTTACTCATTTTTGTGGATCTTTTGACACCTTTAATTGCTCTTCTCTTCTCACGCCTATTAAGTTTTCTCACCCTTTGATATTGGCATTAAGAACATTTTAAATAATTTGCCAAATAATGTCTTACCACTGCTGTTTTCTGTAAGTTACATTGCTTTGCCTTTAACCCTGCATTGATTTTGCTGTAATGTGTTAAATAGCATGGAGTGGGGTTATTTTACACACAAAATTATGTAAGTCCTTAAAGAGGAAGGCTTTTTTCTTCTCATACCCATTCATTCACAGTAGAAGTGAGTAACTATTGAAAATTTGCTTTGAAGCTCAAAACAGACTTGCAAAGATAACTTCATCTTTTGGTGCCTAGCCAGATTACCCAGCTAGACCCTCAAATACCACTTCTGAGAAGGAATTAACAATTTTCCAACACTGAAATCTTTCAAACGCTTTTAAAAACTAAGCATAAGAATATTATGATAATACATTTAGGATATGAATATTTTTCTCAATACGAGAACGGTAATTGCCTCATATCCTAAGAATACTTTTTCATGTTGCTTGGGTCTGCCTCTAGCTCATATGAACACACTAGGAAATTGTCAGTCTTCTCTCGGGTCTTCACCTGGGGGGAGCACAGTTCCATCCTGGGAAGACTGAGGTAAGATATGGCTCTATGGATTTTATGTTCCCCAAAGTCTCATCATGAGAGACTCGTATGTCATTCCTATTTCACAAAAGATGATGATTCTTATAACTCTCCAGGAGCAAGAGTTTCTCCAGCTCCAAGCCTGATTATGTTACCTGTTCTTTTCCCCACCCACTTCCCATGACTTTATGAAGAGAGGCTTTAACTCTTTCAATGCTGTTAAGAAGAGTGCTCTTCCCACCCATTGCTGAAGCTCCACACACAGAACCCAGAGTTGGTGGTAGGACCTTGTGGGCTGTGCTCCTGACCTAGCAGCCCTGCCCTGACACTGTCAGCTACACTGCCCTATATGGCCAGGACAGGCACCCATGGAAAGGTAAAGTCCTTATTGGGCTACAAAGATATCTCACTCCTTACTGAAAAAACCTCTTTCAAAGAGTATGCTCCTTAGAAATCTGCTTATTCCAAATGTGGGAAATCAGGAAAATGATGGTCAAAGGACACAAAATTTCAATTAGACAGGAGAAATAAGTTCAAGAGATCTATTGTACACTGTAGTGGTTTTAGTTAATAACAGTATTCTATAATTCAAAGATTATAAAGAATAGCAAATTATATACATATATATGCATACATGAACACATATATGCATGCATACTAAATATGTGCATACGTACATATATAGCACATATGTAATTATGTTATGTATAGACATGTATACATATACATGTGGTACTAGGGCTTCAACTCTACGCTTCACAGGTGCTGGGCAAGTACCCTGAAGGTGATCTTTGACCTTTTTTGTTCTGGTTATTTTTGAAATGTGGTCTCACTTCCTGCCAAAGCACAGCCTGAATCTGTCTATTTTAGGCTTCTCAATAGATCTAGATGGACAGTCAGGAATGACCATAGCCAGCTTTTCAGGTTGTGATGGAGTCTTGTGAACTTTTCTGTCCATACCTCAAAGAGCAATGCTTCCAACCTCATTCTCCCTCAGGGCTAGAATGATAGGTGTGTGCCACCTCAGCCAGCTTTCTGCCCACCTTGGCCTCAAGCCATAATCCTATTCTCAGCTTTGCAAGCAGGGCTCAACCTGAAGAAATACTTAAATTTTCATGAATTAAAAGCTAAGTGTATGTTAAATAGCTAAATGGAGTCATTTCACAATGTATGCATGCATCAAAACATCATGTCCTATTTCATATATATATATACACATATGTATATATATATATATATAGTTGGTTAAAAATATGTTTCCCTCAATGGTGATAAAGATGTGAAGAAAAGGGAATTCTCATACTCTGTAGATAAGAATGAAACTTAGCATAACAATTATAGAAAGTCATATGGAGTTTCTTCAAAAAATTAAAAATAGAAGTAACATAGGACTCAGCTATCACATTGTAGACATATATCCAAAATGAAATGAAATCTGCCCACCATGGTTACTGCAGCATTTTTCACAAGAAGTAAAATAAGAAATCAACTGAGGTATCCTTGAGTGAATGAATGCATAAACTATGATTTTATATATACAAGGCAAAACTACTCTTCCTTAAAGTAAAATAAAATCCTATAATTTTCATCAAAATGGAAGAGACTGGAGGACATTCTGTTAAGTGAGGCACAAAAGGACAAATGTTACATGTTTTCATTCCCATGTGGAAACTAAAAGTTGGTATTAAAGTAGAAAAGTAAAACAATGATTATTGACGATTAGGAGGATAGGGAAGAGAGGACATAGAAGGAGGCTGGTCAACAAGCATCAACAAGAGAAAGAAGTTCTAATGTTCTATAGCACCAAAGGACTGAAGCCTACAATTTATTATGCATTTTATAAAAAAGCCAGCAGAAACCAAAGGTTCCTAATACTCCCAATACAACAAAATGATGAACATATAGAGATGGAAATATTATTTTGACCTAATCATTACACATTGCATATATGTATTGAATTATCACAGTGTACAATAAATATGTGCAATTATTATGTGTCAGTAAAACATTAAAAGGGAATAAATATGGAGGCTGGGGCTGTTGTTTAGTGGTAGAGCCCTTGCATAGCATGTATGAGGCCTTGGAGAAAGAAAAAGAAAAACATAAATTCATGTGGTACCCAAAACCAAAGCCAAGCCAAAACAAAACAGAAATAGTAATCATGGGAGGAGTCTAGTACAAAAATGAAAAAGACCCCAGTACGCTGGAAGTTTTGATGGGAACATCATGTTGTTCTCATCCCTGAGGCTATACTGTTCTACCTAGTGAGAACAGTAGATATTGCTAAGGAGAGGGTCAACAAAAACCACAGAATGTTGTGGATGTTCCAGACCTCCATGAGAATGAGAATATGACTTTTATGATGCTGTTCTGTCTCTCATCAGAAGTGACCTTTCTAGCGACCACCTTCCAGGAGTCAGTGAGTGAGGGCAGGCATTTCTGCCTACAGATGGCTCACAGCCCTCCTGGGCCCACTGCCAGGCACAGTTTTATGCAAGGCTGGATGGGGCCTTAGACCCCAGTGTCCAGCCAGTTGTGGGAAGCTATGGAGCCACTAGCCCAGGGACAACATGCTGCTGCTCTAACAAAGGGCTAGAACCCAGGGCTGCAGAATGATTTCATGTATGTTACTCACTATGGCTCTCCTGATGACTGATAAAATCCCTAAAGACAAAATCTTAGTCCTATCACTCCTGCGTGATTATATGACACCAGACACTAACATTTTTTGATGCCACCTTTATCCATGTCATAGAAAGGTGACAGGTAAAAATACAAGAACAAAGTATGTTTTCACTAGGGGATGGGGGAGACATATGGACAAGATAGCAATCTGGATGTACCTTGCCCAGATTCATCAAAATAGGATGATTCAAACTGTCAACAGATCTGCCAAATAAAGAAGCAGGTAAGTAAACCTGGCATGGAATCGGGGCTGGGGTATTCAAAGGCAGCTTGGGTGAAGTAAAGTTCTGCAACCAGGACAGAGCTAGGTGGACAGCAGTTAGTGCCTTGTGTGCAGGGAGAGGCCACGAAGGAACCAGAGACAATAAAACTCAGGCAGTCAGCAGGCAGGTGGGATGGCTTTTACTGCCACATTTGCAAAGTAGAGCTCTAGAAATGCTCCCTGAAGCACAGTTCAGGTTCACGCTCCTCATTTCCCCTTCCTATATTATATGGAACGATCATATCTTTTATTCACAGAGCAGGGAACAATGTCCTTGAATGTACCAACCATACACACTGCTGCCATAAAAGGGTGATGATAAAATCTCCCCTAAGAACCAGCAGTAAGGACCACGATGGCTTTATAAAAATTCCACTGGTCCTAGAAGCAAGGTCTCAGTAGCCTACCTATGTCTCTAAGTCACAGCGGGCCATGGCAGCCAGAAAGGAGAGACAGCTATGACCTTTCACACAGAGTCATTTGTAAGTGAACTGAAACTATCTCCAAGGATTAAATGATCATCTCTGGCAATTAAGACTTCTTAAGGAAGGATGCCCCTGGAAAGCTAAGAAGTTAAGTAGAATAATGAGATTACCTTCGTTAATTACAGTTTTTTCAAGACATTGCTTTTCAATCCTCACTCCATATCCACAGCATACTTTTAGCTGTATTTTAAGCAGCCAGTTATCCTTTGAGTTTAAAAGTGCTAGTATTTTCTTCTGTGTTAACGAAAGATACTAAGAGGAAGGTATCCTCAGCCAATATAACTTAGTATGGATATGCTAACAAATATTTCCAAGCTGCAAAAAATTACCATTTTATGCAGATAATACTGTAATGTTTAACCAGTAAAATAATTCCCTCATTTATTATAATAGCTGTAATTATAATAGCTGTATCATCATTAATAGCTACATAATAACTGTACAGCTATTAATACTACAGTACAAAATCAATTTAAATTTAGTCAGAACTTTTGTTACTATCAGAAAGTTATTAAGACTCCTTTTATGTATATTTTAATGTGTCCCCAAGCATTATGAATAGGACAGCCACTTAACAAAGAGCAAGATTACATTAAACAGGCTTTATTTCCCTCAAAAACGAATAGAGTTTGTGTAACAAAGTATTGGACTCTAAACATTTTTAAGATGTAAAAAAAAACCCTTTACGTTATTTAATCTAGGTAAGATCCTTGATTACTGTTCTTATACACCTAATAAGTTTTGAAGATCTATTTATTGCACAGTATGATAATTTAGTATAATAACAATAATTGGGGCTGGGAATATGGCCTAGTGGTAGAATGTTTGCCTAGCATGCATGAAGCCCTGGGTTCAATTCCTCAGTACCATATTAAAAAAAAAAAGCTGGGGGGCTGGGGATATAGCCTAGTGGCAAGAGTGCCTGCCTCAGATACACGAGGCCCTAGGTTCGATTCCCCAGCACCACATATACAGAAAACGGCCAGAAGTGGCGCTGTGGCTCAAGTGGCAGAGTGCTAGCCTTGAGCGGGAAGAAGCCAGGGACAGTGCTCAGGCCCTGAGTCCAAGGCCCAGGACTGGCCAAAAAAAAAAAAAAGCTGGAAGTGGTGCAGTGGCTCAAGTGGTAGAGCACTAGTCTTGAACTAAAGAGCTCAGAGCCATTGCCCAGGCCCAGAGTTCAAGTTCCACGACTGACAAAAAAAAATCATAATCATAATAATGTACTGTGCACTTGAAATTTTTGAAAAAACAACATGGATTTTCCTTTATTTTTTTGAGAATTAAAGGTCATGTTATAATTATATAACATACAAAATGTAATTGTGGGAAAATCCATGTAACTACCACTTCTAATAAAATAAAGAACTTTGATAACATCAGAATAGATACATCACTTGAAAGTATTAATATTGTGAAGTTAATATACACCTAACTTTAAGAGTAAAAATAACTTAACCAATAGTGATATAGCTAATATTTATATCAGTTTTCCTATGCAGTAGAAAAACTGTATTTATTCTGTCATTTGATTTTAAGATATGTGTTATTACCATTGCTATTACACTGTGTGTGTGTGTGTATGTGTATGTGTGTGTGTGTGTGTGTGTGTGTGTGTGTGTGTGTCTGCTAAGTCTGGGAATTGAATTCAGGGTATGAGTACTGTCCATGAGCTTTTTCTGGCACTCTACTACTGGAGTTCCAACTTTACTTCTACCTTTTACACAGGTTAATTGGAAATAAGAGGCTTTCCTGCCTTAGCTGGCTTTTGAACCATGGTCCTCAGATCTCAGCCTCCTTAATAGCCAGGAATACAGACAGGCATTATCCACTGGCACCTGGCTATTACTTTTATTTTACAGATAAGAAACCAAAGATATAAAAAGATGGTAGTCACAGAATTCAAATTTTAGTCACTTTGCTTCTATGTTTATGTGCTTAGCTAATAATGTATTGTTTTCTCAATACTAATTATTGCAATAGATTTAATAAGGGCCCCAAGGTGCAAAGGAGGCACAAGACAAAACACATGGAAAGACTAACTTTAGTCCTGTGTGGCAATGTTGCTGGTATAAAATAACAACAGCATTTATAGGACTTGGTCCAGTAAGGTTCAAGGTATCTATTGGGTGTCATGGATAATGGGATAACACTGTCTTACCTCTTCATTTAACGTGTTTCTCTTTGTATTAATAACAGTGCCCCTTGCTTCAAATTATCTAATGTGACTAATCTAATCTGAGACCTGAAATGTGAAGGTTGTAGAGACTACATAAGACATTCTCACAAGATAGCTGAAACATTTCAGTAGGGACCAACAGGTAGGCCTTCTCCATCTTCTGTGTGTGTGTGTGTGTGTGTGTGTGTGTGTGTGTGTGTGTGTGTGTGTGTGTGTGTGTGACTCCCACAACCTAAAAGGAGAAAGAGCTGAAAAACAGGAGCCTGGGTCCTTGATGACTACAGGCAGAGCAGCCCCTCCACATAAATATACTCTACCAACTTATACTGGATGGTCACCATCTAATCATCATGTAGAGAGAAACCAACTTCTATTGTGTTAAACCAAAGATATGTTGGAACTGTTATGCCACTGAGGCTACCTTGGCTAAGCTTACATACAAATGGCAAAACTACAGTGTACAATCCAAGCATGCACTGGTCTGTTTGGAGTTGTCCATGACCTAAGAATGGATTTTATATTTCTAAATGACTGGTAGAAGAGGAGGAGGAAAAGGGAAGAGAAGAAAGAAGGAGGATATGAAAGAAGAGTAAAAGGAAGAAGGATAGGGAAAGAAAAAGAGGAAACAGTATTGGTGTGGTTTACAAAGCTTAAAGCACTTTTAATCTGGCCCTTCATAGAAAGATTTACAAACCCCAGTTCTTTAACTTTTGTTTTAGGAGACTGACAAGTAGATGCTCAAAACAGATATTACATTTCCTAGAAAGTGAAGTTTTATTGCTTTGTGAGATGACCAAATCAATCGAGTGCATTACCTTACGTTGTTACCGTTTGTGTGGTTGAAACACATCTTTCAAGAACATCACATTTCTACATTTACATTAGATCTCTTAGACTTATTTCTCCTGCTAACTGAAGTTGTATCCTTGGACCAACATCTTGCCTCTCTCCACCAAAACTCTGGGTAACCACAATTCTTCTCTCTGCTTGCATGACAATAGCTTTTTTTCATTTCATACATGAGCAAGATCATGAGGTATTTGTCTTTGTGTGTGCCTAGTTTACTACACAGTATCATCCATTGTTTCCTTTGTATTGTCCAAACAGCAGAATGTCCCTTTTTTTAATTTTAATTTTTAGTGTAAAGGTGATGTACAGAAGGGTTGCAGTTACATAAGTCAGGTAACAAGTACATTTCTTTTTGAACAGTGTCACCGCTTCCCTCATTTTTCTCCCAGTTTTTTCCCTCCCAATCCCCCTCTCCCACAAGTTGTACAGTTCATTTTCAACAGAATGTCTCATGACTATCACTGCTGAATTACTTAGAATGTTCCTTTTTAACAATACTCTCCTTGCTTCTCATCTTCCTACTGATAGACAAATGGTCAAAAGCCTATCTTCCCAGAGGTTTGGTAGGAAACAAATCTGCCATAATTATCTTGGAATAGCACCATCTACATTTTATGTGACTGGGTTATATTTTTATCTTGGTCAATCATACTTAAGGTCTTCTCTCAACTAACTCTTTGCTAACCAATAAAAATATGAATATGTTACTGATCAAATATATATATACACACACACATACATACACACACACACACACACATATATATATATATCTTATTCAACAGTATGTTTCATACAGTTTGAATCCATCTCAAAAAGCTATTTAAAATAGATCACAGGGCTGGGTACAGTGGATTACACCTGTAATTCCAGCTCCTTAAGAGGGGGATTATAGCAAAGACCAAAACTGGCAAAAACATGAACAAAAATCTCATCTCAACATATCAGGCATGGTGGTTTAGCCTGCAGTCCTAGCTAGAGAGAAGGCCAAAGGTAGGAGGATAGCTGTTCATGGTCTGTGGTCAGTGTCAGGCAAAGATGAGAGCCCCCATCCAAAAACTAACTATAGCTAACAAGGGCTGGGGGCAGGGCTGAAACAATAGAGTGCCTGCCTAGCAAGTGTCTGACTTCAAATATGAAAACATCAGAGAGAGGGAGAGAGAGAATATAATCCTGTATTTGAAGACAATGTTTTTAAAGTTGAAATTAAAGAACCATAGTAAATAGTCATTTAAGTCTGGTTTCTGTACCAACTTAGACTGATTTCTAAGTGGAAACCAATCGGATTTATGAAGACAAAATAAAAATATATTTTTGATTTCTAGAAGTATCTCAGCTCATGAATCTTGTTTTTCTGTGTCTCTGTCAGGGTCCTGGAGGGAAGCAGATGGCACACTCAAGCCGTGTAACATGAGGAGTGTTAAATAGTGACTGCAAAGTTGTGAGCAGGGAGGGAATTCAGTAAAGGAGAATGGAATATTCCAAGCAGAACACAGAAATCCAGGCAAAGGAGGGACTGCCTATGGATCCTCTAGAAAAAGGTGTAACTTTCAAGAGAGGTGCCCTTTCCCCCATACAAGCCTACAGGCAGGCACTCATGGATATGAATATCCTTCCTCTTGCTCTTTCTACTGCAAGGCCTTCTGTCCCCAGAATCCAACCTAAGGTCTAAGAAAGGAGCAAGATGGCAAAGTGGGAGGGGGTAAACAGCCATTCAGTGTCCTATGTCAGAAAAACATTAGTTCATATTTTAAAATGCAGTCACCCCTGCTTTATCCAAGGGGGAAATACATCTGAAGATACTACAAAATTTAACATATTCTTTTTCTCTTATATATGCATATCTATGATAAATTTAATTTTTACAAAGAAAAAGAGATCATCACAAGTCAAAAAAATCCTAAAACATGCATTTATTGCACCTAATTACAAAAATTGCAGCTTACCTCATCCTACCTACATACTCAAAACATTCACATTACCATACAGTTAGGCAAATTAATCTAACACAGTACCTGTTTTTCAAATTTATTTTAAATTTACTGTAATTTATTGAACTACTTGCTGAAGGTAGAAAACAAAATGTTTGTACTGGTATACTTTACACCATGACATAAAAGAACCTTAAATCAGGAGCTATGTGCACTAGCCTAACAGTTATAGTTCTCTATGTGTCTGTTTCCACCCCTCTCCCCATACACAAGTATATTACTGTACTCTAGTCTTGCTCCTAATGATGATGTGAGATGACACAATGCCTGTGTGATTAGATGTCGTGAGGTTTGGATTTACTGATACCTCCATTGTAAAGTCTTGTACATACATGGATGTTTCTTCTTCTTAACTAAACTTATCATACCCTCAGTGCACAGAACTTTTGTACTCTAGGCTGCAACAGCAAAACTAGCACAAATTTTCTTCTCTTTTACAATTTCATGGAGAACAGTGTTAGTCTTTCTGTCAATTGAGGCAGCCTTAGAAGGGGATTTTTTTCTTACAAAATTGAAAACTTTCATCTTTTCACCAAAAGGAAGCATTTTATAGCTTCTCTTTGGCATACTGGAATTATCAACATTACTATTCTTGAGCTTTGGGGTCATCATGATTATACATGATTATGGCTCAAGTACTATAGTACCACAACAGCTGATCCAAAATGGCTATGAAGTAACTAACAGGTGGGTCGTATATAGTGAATATTCACTGAACTAAGGAATGTCTCACTTCAGATGTGAGACAGAACAAAATTGCCTAAGATTTCGTACAAGAACAGTATAAAGTTTAACATTTATGAACTGTTCATACCTCAATTTTTTCATTTAATATTTTCAGACCATAAGTGACTATTGTTAACTAAAGCCACAGGAAATTACTACCATCTCTTTAGTTATTTTATCCATTTAGTTGTTCTAACTATATGGATTATTTGGTACAGAAAAAAAACCATTCTGTTAGAAATTTCAGATAAGGTGCAATGATAGTTATAGTCTCTCAGGAATGGGAAGGCAGTGGACTTCTATGCCAGTGTTTTCTTCATATTCTCTCTGTGATTTTCTTTATAAAATACTGTTGCCCCAATAATTTAGCATCCTAATGACAGAAAACAGATCTTCTTTAGTATTTCTTAGTAGATGCTCAATGAAAGTCTAGTGAAAACCAAAAGACATTCATTTTCTGAGGCACTATTTGGTGTAAGCCTATTCGATACACTTCAAATATGTCAGCGTTTAATAATGTAAAGAAAGAAATAAACTCATTTCAAGTGAAATCTTCTAGGAGCCCTTCCATAACTGATTAAAGTGCTGCTTCCCCTAAATTTGAAGAGTTCATTGGTTTCCTCTTCAGATCATGTTAGTCATTTTGCCTATAAACCATTTTTTCCTCACCTCCAAACAATTTCCTGAAGATAAGTACTTACTACATACTACCATTCCTTATCAGGGTATAACAAATATCCACAGGAACTTTGAGAATGAGATATATTAAAACTATGATGTAAAGACATCTTTTGGATTGACGTGTGTGTGTGTGTGTGTGTGTGTGTGTGTGTGTGTATGTGTGTGTGTGCACGTGCATATGCACCAGTCCTGGAGCTTGAACTCAAACTCAGGACCTGGGCACTGTCGCCGAGCAACCACAAATCCACTTCCATCGTTGGTTGTTTCACTGGACAGTAGAGTCTCACAGATTTTTCCTGCCTGGGATCCTCAGATCTCAGCCTCCTGAGTAGCTATGAGTACAGGTGTGAGCCACCAGTGGCTCCCGGCTTGATTTACTATTTCTGACATCATTTTTACATAACCTCTATGTCACTATGAATACAAACTCATACCCAGACATTCCTGGAAAATGGAACTGATGTTGTATACCCTAGCTCAAGTAAGAGAAAGAAAAAGACTTTTAAAAAACAAAATGTGATTTTATTCTTAGTTAAAATTTAGGATCAACTTCTTTTGACTTCAAATTCTAACTCCTCTGCTCTCCCTTAGATTAGCACAGGGACAAATGGCATCATCTTCTAATCGTTCACAACAAAGAATAATCAATTAGCAATCTAGAGTCTAAAGGTTAGACAAAAAATAATTTTTATCTTACGATGTCACAGAATATGAGAGGTATAATTTAATCCTTGCTCCAAATGTGTTTAACATTAAAATCAATATCACAAGAATCCAAAAATAATTTATGCAATAAGCTGTAATGAAAATTCAGAACAATGTACATGTGGCTCTGATTAAAACCCAATCTTGCAGAGTGCCTGGAGTTGGAAACCAGGTGGATTAAAGAGCCAGAAATGCAAAGTGTAGAAGATTTGGCAGTTTGTAATGCCAAGCTGTATACCTGCCCCCCACCTCTTTGTACACCCATATATTTTGGCACAGCAAGCTATGTCTGTTGAGAGTGACTCTTGAGGAGTGAGACGTGACTGAGAGACAATGGAGACAATGTCATCCTGGACTGCATTTGGCTCAACAAGGCCTCAAGCTCCTGCTTTCTCTGGGCATTGGAATCACTTCACATTGTGTGATTTCAGGTTTCTTCAATACCCAAGCAACAAGGGAGCACAAAGACAAATCAACATCTTCTAATGTGTGGGTTGTTGTTTTTTTTTAACAAGCAAGACTACCTGTCATGCAACCCAGAGAGTATTCAGAGCTTTAAAGATCTACAATACCCATTTTCCCAAGAATTTACATGTGTGTTCTATGCATTTGTGACTGTATTTATTTTAAGAGATAGTAAAAGGAGAAACTAAATGACAAGATTACAACTAGACCACTTTCCAGATGACTATAGACCTAAGTTGTGTAAGGTTTGGACCAGTGAGAATCCAGAAAGCATCAACTGTGTGCCAGGGGTTGTGGTAGTCTCTGGGAAATGCCTGAAAAAAGATACAGTTCCTGTACCCCAGTGGATGGATAGTTATTTTCACTCTGCACATACTGAAACTAGAAAAAATGTTGGACTGGAAAAGACATCAGAGAAAACTGTGGAATAATAAATATTAACTGCTGAGTTGCCCAGCTATGTAACAGGCTCACAAGTATTCTGAAACTTAGGTAAATACTGTGCACTTCACAAAAGGTTCAAATTGGAGCTCAGCATGGAATGAAATGACCAAGTGGGATATCAAATCTATTATGAAGGCTTTGGATTTCATCCAGTCCAGTCTCATTCCTCTCTACACCATGTGACAAGGAGTTTGTCATATGTTAACAGGCGGAAGATATGTTAGCTTTCTAATACCACTCTCTACTGTTATAACAATACCTGATGTAATGGCTAACAATTTTGAAGCGTTCTCTTTGTCATTGATTGGCCTTGTTGCTTTGAGATGTGCTAGATGGTGTCAGTGTTAAGGAAGCAAAATCACTTAGCTCATGGTCTAAACAAAAAGGATGAGGGGAGAAAGGGACTAGAGTCCTACCATCCCTTTTAAAGGCATGCCCCATGACCAGAGCACCTCATCTCTTAAAAGTTCTACCACCTCAAACCATAGATTGGTGAGTAAGCTTTTAACAAAAGGGAGGTTGAGAAACATTTCAAGTCCAAACTATAGCAGATACAGACATGAAGAACAGTAACAATAAGACAATTATGTGCTGAGAAACCAACACAATGGCCTAATATGAGAGTTCACAGAAATTAGTCATCTCCTTGAGCATTTGAAAATGAATAGTAATAACAGATTTATTGAGAATGTAACAACGTGCCTACCACTGTTCTAAGCTTTTACAAGTTTCTAAGTTCTAAAATTATAAACAAAATATTACATTTCTTAGGTGGTATATTGCAAATAATAGAGTTCTCTGAGGAAAGTAATATTTAAGATACTATAAATAATATTTAGATAGTCCAAATTAGAAATAAGTGTTCTCTTTTTTGCCAAAATATTTATAGTCTACATTGAAATAAGTTTCCATACACACACACACACACACACACACAAAATGTTCACTGACAGAGAGAGAGAGGTGAACAACTAGGAACGAACAAGAGTTTGATCAAGGTTTTAAAAGCATTTACCAGAGAAAATCAGAAAGATAATTTACAAGAAATAAAGAAGGGTTGAATAAGATAATTAGTGTAATTTACCTAACACAGTGCTGACCACAAGTGCTCAGTTATGTCATTTATTTTTAATATTGGAGTTTGAACTTAAAGCCTTCACTTGCCAGACAGGTAGTCTACCGTTTAAGCCACACCCCCAGCCCTTGATGAATGTCAGTTTCTGCACCTTCTTTGCCCCTCCTTTGTTTCTTCTTTATAGGAGGCAGAAAACATGCTCACATCTGCTTTAAGTCAAGTTATACTTGCTGGTCCACAGTGGAGCTGCAGGGTCCAGAGAATACCTCTTCAATTCTCAGGCTGCTTCTTCGGGATTTCCCTCCTGATCAGCCCACTGTACCTGGTGAGACACTTCCTCCAAATCCAGGATTTTACTCTCTTACTCCAAACAGCAGCACTAAAGAGAACACTTATATAATCAAAAGGTTGAATCAGTGTCATAGACATGGCTGTGGCCAATCAGAATGGGCTGTGAGCTCACCATGTAATCTTTAAAGGGCTTTAGCTTTCATTATGAATGAAGTAGAGAGCCCTTGGAGGCTTCTGTGAAAAGAAAGGCATGATCTGCCTTGAGCATACAAAATTAACATCAACAACAATAAGAAGTATGGAACCTACAAAGTCCAGCCAGGAGGTTTGATAATCAATTAGATGAGTGTTTGGTAACCTCAACCAGGTTACAGGCAGTGAGAAATCATGAAAACCAACTATATATTTTTGTGGCTAGGACAGCATAATTTCCTGAAGAATCGGATATATATATAAAAGAGATTATCTGAGGATATTTTAGGCCTGATCAGCTAGAAGAATAGACTGGCCTTGCCTGAGGGGGGAGTAGGTATCTTCAAGAAAGTCAAGAAGTCTACTAGAAATCCAATAAATTTCTTTAAATATGCATTGGATATGTAGTATTTGAATTAAAAAAGAAGTCTAATCTAGAGAGCTAAGAATAATATGACTGCAGAACAGAAAGATCGATGATTGAACTGGAGTCTTCTAGTATTGCTTAATGAGGAACAGGAGACAGAAAAAGAGGAAAGCTAGCAAAGTTACCACTGAAACAGGAGACTTGAAAGAGTGTGGTGTCTCTGAAGCCCAGTTGAAAAACTACAGTAATACAAAAAGTACCAACAGCCTTTGTCTCTGGACAGCAAGATCAATACTGCTCAACACAGCTCATGTTGTAGACCCTGAGGTGCCAGGAGCTGGCAAGGTGTGAGCAAAGGCTCCATCACCATTGACTCCAACCCTCAGGGCTGCAAATAGTTGCCCTTTTGTTTGGGGAAGTGTTACTTTTAGCTTCTGGGCCTGGGGGCTTATCTGAGGGAGCATGGTGGACAAAGATTGAAATAGAATGAGGAAGGATGTGTGGTATTTGTCAGTGGGTCCTAGGACAATATTATGCAAGCATGTGATAAATATAGAAGGTGAATATAGTTAAGGCTTTTGCTGGAATAAACAGTTATGCCATCAGCCTTCTCTCCATCTCCTTCATCATCAACCCCTTGCCCCTCCAAGCCCCTGCTCTGCTGCTGCTGGACTGCTGCAAGCTTTCTAATGTCTACAGGACTTGGGCCAGAGCATAGACACAGACTTTCTGTACATCTGAATATCTGAAGTTACTAATCAAGTTCCAAGACTGTTAGTTACAACATGCTCCATTCTACTGTGTTGAGAATTATGCCTCCATAAAAGCCCTGTTCAAACTGACTTCTCAGGGCTCCAGAGGAAATTTAAGGCTTTTCTCTCACCATGGTTCCCTACAACATTTGTACACACAGGTGTGGAAATCTTAGTCCGTCACAATGGGGCCCCTTTCTGCCTGTGACTACCCTTTTCCTCTTCCACATCAAGAAGTTCACAGTATTAAAGTGTTGTTCCCACCTGGAGCTAGAGTCCTCATCCACAGACCATGTTCTAGAAACAGGGCCCATAGAATTGCCTATTTAATGACCCTGAAACTTCCTCTACCCTACCATATTTGACCTCCATTCAGTTTCATCCTACATGTGTTGCCTATATTCCCAGGGCAGAGTGGTTTACATTCCTATCAACAGTGTATTAGAATTCTCTTTTGGCTATACACTTACCAGCATCTGTATCCTTATTTTTCCTTGATAATGGGCCATTTTCACTAAGGTGAGATGGGATCTCTTTCTTTCTCTCTCTCTCTCTCTCCTCTTTCTCTCTCTCTCTCTTTCTCTCTCTCTCTCTCTCTCCCTCTCCCTCCCTCCCTCCCTCCCCCCTGCTGCTTGGGCTTGAATCCAGGCTCTGGGCGCTTTCTCTGAGTATTTTCAGGTCATTGCTAGTGCTCTACCACTTGAGCTATAGTTCCGCTTCGTGTGTGTGTGTGTGTGTGTGTGTGTGTGTGTGTGTGTGTGTGTGATTAATTGGAGAAAAGAGTACAACATTGTTTACCATACCAAGATTAGAATCAACTCAGAGGCTCCTCAGTGGAAGAATCGTGATCAAAGAAATTTGATATACATAAACAATGGAATTTTATGTGTCCATCAGAAAGAATGATACTGTACCATGTGTAAGGAAATGGAAAGACTTGGAAAAAATTTTATTAAGCAAAGCAAGAAGTCAGACCCCCCCAAAACATAGGTTTTACTACTACAGCTTTGTAACAGAGTGGGAAGTTTGGTATTGTTATTCCTCTAACACTTTGAAAAAAATGTACCTCAACAAATCAGTTAATCTAGATGAAATAGAAAAATTCTTAGAAACACACAAAGTACTACTCAAGAAGACAGGAAATCTGAACAGACAGTTTACAACTATAAATGTTGAATTAATATTCTTTAAAGACAGGAGAAAAAACATATCATCACTTACAAAATCTAAAAATTCAAAGAATTAATTAGTACCAAATTTGTCTCAAACTCTTCTCTAAAAAATAGAAAAAAGACAATCTTATCTCTTCTCATGAAGCCAGCTTTATCTTTACACCAAAGCCATGTAAAGACATTAAAAGAAAATAAAACTTAGATAAATATCCTAACAAACCAACTTTAGCACAAACTAAGAGAATTATATATCCACAATCAAGTGTGACTTATATAAGGAGTGCAAGAATGGTTCAACATATGAATATAAATCTGTTAAACTGATCTGACATTAACTGGATAGAGAAAATTCCACATGGTCATCTCAATTTACAGACAAAAAGCATCTGAAAAAAATCCAATACTACTTTAAAAAAAAGTTTAACCAATAAAGAAAGAAGGGGACCATCTCTATATGACAAAAGGCATTTAAATGAATAGAGGTGATGATTGTACCAGACTAAAAATGTACTAAATATAACCAAATTTTACACTTTCAATTTTATGTAATGTAAACTTTACTTCAAACTTTAAAAAAGATGATAAAGAGCTAGAAAAAATTGAAGCAGCTATTCCCATCATGAATAAGATGAATTGATGGGTCTTAAAAAGCTTTAATTCTAGCATGGAAGATCCATAGAAACAAAGAAATAAAGTATTGAAAATGTGCAGTGTGCCAGATATTATTCAAAGTACTGTTAAAAAAAAACTACTCAGAAATATCAAACAACATAAGTTATCATACTTTCACTAAAAGAGAAAGTGAGACACAGGAGATAAAACAACTTGCCCAAAGTCAAGTTGTCACAAAGTGACAGAGCCAGTATTTTTTCTTTTTATTATTATCTCTAAGAAGTTGTACAAGGGAATTGCCTTTTAACAAAACAGTTTATGAATAATACATATTGATCAATCTCACCCCTTCCAACATTCTTACCCACCCACCTCGACCCACTCCTCTACCCACTGCTTCCCTCACTCTTCTTTTTTCGGAATGTTTTTTTATTATCTTTAAGTAGTTGTACAAAGAAGATGCCATTCACCAAAACAGTTAATGAATACAGTGCATCTTGATCAATGTTACTCACCTCTTGCAACCACCCTTTCCCTTATTTACCTTAACTTTAGGCTCTGTATTTAAGTGTTTACCACTTAACAAAGCAGTGTATGTATATAATTCATCGTGATCTGTGTTACCACTTCAACACACACCCTCAACCCACCCCATCCCTTATGTTTCTCAGTTCTGTGGTATATACAATGAATTCTTGCCTGCATTCTTCCCCTTTCCCTACTTCATTCTTCTAACCCTCACCCCTTGGCCCCATCCCTCCCCTCTTGCAAGTATCCATTTCCTGATATTTATTTTGTTAGGCTCTGATTTAGTCTTGGTAAAGAATTATACTATTTCCACTCTCCATAGAGTCCATTGTGTAACCCTTTACTTACCACCCAGTGTGTTTACTTGTAGATCCATAGGCACATTCTAGCTGCCACAAATGAGGGAAACCATAAAACCTGTGTCTCTGCATTTGGCTTATGTTGCTTAATATAATTTTTCTCACGTCTTTTCATTTCCATATGAATGATACAATACCATTCTTTCTGACAGATGAGTAAAATTCTACTATTTATATATACCACATTTTCTTGATACATTCAAACACTGGTAGGGAATCTGGGATGATTTCATATCTTTGCTATGATAAATAATACTGAAATGAACATGGCTGTGCTGGTAGCGTTAGTGACCTTGTTTGTGTTCTATTTGATTAATGCTCAGGAGTAAAATTGCTGGGTCACAGGGTAGCTCTATGTTTAGTTTTTTGGGTTTTGGGGTTGTTGTTTTTGTGCCAGTCCTGGGGCTTGAACTCAGGGCCTCAGCACTGTCCCTGGATTCTTTTGGCTCAAGGCTAGTACTCTACCACTTGAGCCACAGAGCCCCTTCCGGCTTTTTCTATATATGTGGTGCTAAGGAATCAAACCCAGGGTTTCATGTATATGAAGCAAGCACTCTACCACTAGGCCATATTCCCAGCCCATGTTTGGTTTTTTGAGGAACCTCCATACCTCTTTCCAAAGTGATTGAAGTAGCTTACATTTCTACCAACAGTGTAAAAGAGTTCCCTTCTGGCAACAGACACATCAGCATTTGTCATTGCTCGTTTCCTTGATATTGGCCATTTTAATTGGGGTGAGGTGGAATCTCAGTGCTGTTTTGATTTGCATTTTCTTTATGGCCAGAGTTGTTGAACATACAAAAACCAGTAACTTTTCTGTAAGACATCAATGAGACGATCAAGACTAGAATATGGAAAGCAACTCTATCTGTAATAACCACAAAAAAATAAATAAGTACCTAGGAATTAACCAAAGATGTGAAGGATCTCAATTATAAAAACTTAAAATTTTTTTAAAAGGAAATTGAAGTTTAAGGAAATGGAAAGACATTATATGGTCCCAAATTAGAAATCACAATACTCAGAGCACCACAAGGTCCAATAGCTATACCCTTATGAACACATACGATGATGCTAAGTGAAATGAACTCCATGTTATGGAGACAATTGTTATATCACAGTTGTAACTACTTTCAACATCCCAGGTGTATCTGTAGCTTCTATTATTGATGATGTTCTTGTATCACCTTCCTGTGGTTGTACCTACACTATCTCTGTAATCTTATCTGAGTATATTGGAAACCGTGTATACTGGTATTGGCACTAGGAAATTGAAAGGGAATACCAAAATTGAGAGACACAGGGTAATAAAAAGAGAAACAACTACAAAAGCAATGCTTGCAAGACTGTTTGGTGTAAGTGAACTGAACACCTCAGTGGGTAAAGGGTAAGGGGGAGAGGGGAGCGGGGTATGAGGGACAAGGTAAAAAACAGTACAAGAAATGTATCCAATGCCTAACGTATGAAACTGTGACCTCTCTGTGCATCAGTTTGATAATAAAAATTTGAAAAAACAAACAAACAAACAAACAAAAGAAGGACAGATGCTGCTTCCTGTGCAGGTCACATACAATCGACAGTTCACCTTTTATTAGTTTCACTTGTATTCATTTAAGCAAGTCTTTGTCTCTGTGCACTTCTTTTGTTTTTTTTTGTTTTTTTTGTTTTTTTTTTTTTGGGGCCAGTCCTGGGGCTTGGACTCAGGGCCTGAGCACTGTCCCTGGCTTCTTCTTGCTCAAGGCTAGCACTCTGCCACTTGAGCCACAGCGCCACTTCTGGCCATTTTCTGTATATGTGGTGCTGGGGAATCGAACCTAGGGCTTCATGTATACGAGGCAAGCACTCTAGCCACTAGGCCATATCCCCAGCCCCTCTGTGCACTTCTTAAGTAGTAAACAGCTTCAACAAATATTATGTTTGAACTCAAAAAAAAAAAAAGAAATCACAATACTGCTCAAAGCAATTTACAAATTCAATCAAACTCATCAAAATGCCAACAGCATTCTTCAATTGAAGTACTGAAAGCAATCCAAAAATTCATATGGAATAACAAAAGACCTGGATAGTCAAAGCAATCCTTAGCAAGGAAAAGTGTTGAAGGAATAAGAATACCAAACTTCAAACTCTATTACAAAGCCACAGTAATAAAAACACCTTGGTACTGTCATAGAATAAGCCTGAGGACCAATGGAACAAATAGAATACCCAGAAATGAACCCCAGACTTATAGCCATCTAATATTTGATAAGGGAGCCAAAAATATAGGCTGGAAGAAAAACCAATGGTGGTAGCAAAACTGGCTATCCACATGCAGAAAACTGAAATTAGATCCCTATGTATTACCTAGAACCAGAATCAATTTACAGTGGATCAAAGACCTTAAATGTAAGGCAGAAAACATAAAAATATTACAGGATGGGGTAAAGGAAACACCAGTCTTCCTAGGCACAGGCAGAAATTTTCTAAGTAAAGATCCAGAGTCAAAACAAGTCAAAGAAAGACTGGACAAATGGAATTGCATCCTTCACTCTTCTTCATTTTGTAGGATATACACTTAATTCTTGACCGCATACTCCACCTCTTCTCTTCTTCTTTCCCATTGATCCCATCGTACCTCTTTTGAGTTTCCACTTCCTAGTGCTTTATTTTGCTGAACTCAGACTTTGCCTTTCTAAGAAATTATACTATTTGAGATCTCCCTTAAGTCTATCATAAGTAAGTTAATACATTTATATACACTTGCATACCACTGAGCCAGGATTTAAAGCCAATGAATCTGAGTTCACAGGTTATTGGCTCTTAAGTACCCTACTGACTCTATACTTTAAGTCAATATGATTCAAATATGACTGATAGATTGAGATTTTTTTTAAATACATTATACAGTAAGTAGTCTGAAGTGATTTAAAAGGACAGGAATATGTGTTGCATCCTATTGATATACAAATAAGATATCAACAAATATAAAACAAAGCCTCGTTAAAATTCAGATTGTTAATCATAAAAATCACATGTAATTTTCAAACTTCTTGGGCCAAGTTTATTTTATGTTCCCATCCTCTAAATATTTTCAGCATATTTTACCCATAGCTACACAGACCTACCCATCACATTTTTCAGGTTTTATACGCAAAATAACTTAAGATACCTATTTATATGAAATGAATAGGTCAAAAATTTATAAACATGTCTAACTTATTTGCATATATATGTTTAATATATTTGCACATACACTTCATTCAGGCTAGATAATTAAATATAAATAGATTATGGTATATCTATTGTACCTTACCACAATAATACAAATAGGTGGATTTAAAATACTACAAAATCTATTAAACTTAAAATATAAAAGGAGATGATGATGAAAAAAATAGAAATAAGAGCTAGGAAAGCCTAGTACCTTAGAAAATCAAGGGAAGTGAACCAATTTTAAACGTTAATAAGTTTTGCTAAGCACCAAACAACTATCACTAAACGTGTTTCTATTTATTCTATAGCCATATGTGAGAAAAAATTCACCCGTGTGTGTTTAATTCCATTTTATTTTATCTCAGAATAATGTAATTGTTAGAGAGTAATTTTGTGTTCACTAAGTTTTTTGCAGATTCTAAAGCTTTGCATCCTTCTCCCTCTGAACAAGCAAGTGGTGTTTTGCCAGCACAGAACAGAACTTGAACAGAGGGCAGATTGAGTTTGGTTCTAAACTTAGAGCACACAAATTTGAGTGACTGCCAAGCATACTGAAATGTGTTTTCTCTACTCTTCTCAAAATGCATGAGAATTTCAAAGGAAAATGGTGAAGCTTTCCATTGTGAGTTTTCTCTTTCTGTTGAATAATTCCTTAATTGAAAGCCACATATTGTATATGAGATTGTGATATAGTGTGTTCAGTACTGGCTTCAACATACTTCAATATAACTGGTCTTGCAATTTATAAACCTATTTAGTTTCTTTTATGAAAATATGGACTCAGTTATCCATGGCCATTTTGTTCTGAAATTAATCTGCCATCAATCAGCAAAGAAAAATCAAGAAATGGATAAGGGAAGTAACTGTATAAAAAGGCAAAACAATAATCAATGTCTAATTTCTGAACACATCAAGGACTTCAGATGACTCACTAGCAAGTTAAGGGAGATGGCAAAGTGTGAGGGAGATCGCAGATTGATCAAGGCATATGGAAGGCATGAAGATGTCTGAGAGTGGGAGAAGGGGAAGAAAGGACATTCAAAAACAAGGGTCCACATCCCTGGTTCACTCAGTGCCAAGAAACTGACAAACATGTCAGGGAGCATTTACCACTTAAATGGGATGACATTTGAATGATTCCTTTTGTTCATGTTTTTGAGACTTCTCGAAAATTCATGTGTTTGTTTTGCATTATTTTGATTCCATTTAATGACTTTTTCATCTAATTTAAAATCTTAATCCTTTGCATTGCAGCTAAAGAATTTGAAGAAATCTTGAGAAGAAAAGAGTTAAAATTTTCAATAATAAGTTCACTAATTATGAAAAAACTGGTATTTGGGATCATGCTGAGATGGGAGTTTATTTCTGGATTTCATTTATTAGTGATCATTTCAACTGATTAAGGATCAGATCTTTATTTCCATCTCTACAATTCCAAGCATTTGTTGCTTTCACACTTCAATTTTTTTTATGAAACCCAATATGTCTGAAATTAGTTTTTCTATAGGTTTTGCTTCAGCCTTAGGTTAATTATTAGTAAATCTATATTCTTTATACTCTAAGACAGTATCTTAGTTGAGAATTTTAAAACACCACCTACCTTTTACTTTACCAAAAAAAGGAAGATTATAAAAATCAGCTTTTATTACATGCTATTTGATTGGTCATAAATCTGACATGCTTTCCCCTCAGTTCAGGTTAGCCAGTAGTTGCACTGATGGTATAATGGTCATTTTTGCAAAGGTGATGTTATTTTTTACACATTAAAAATCATTCCACCACAACACTATCCAAGGCATATCACACAAAAATAATATAAAGTATCATAATTTTAAAGCTAGATAAAATTAATTTCATCAAAAAATTTTTCCAGAATCAAAATGAACCAAGAAATTGATAATTAGCACCCAGGAATCTTAGACAACATAGTTAGAAGAGGAACCACTGCTATTAGGTGGCTTTAATTTCAATGCCATTTCAGAAATTTATGACATTAGGCAAATTTACTTTTTATTGCCTAGATTATCCTTAAGTATAAAATTAGACATTCAGCTGGTCTGCTAGGGATGTAGTTTAGTGGTAGAGCATGTAGTTGGTCTGTTCAAGATTCTGTCTTCCATCATTAACATAAGAGAAAAAGAGAAAGGAGGGAGAAAAGAAGGGAAAGAGAGATGACAGAAGAAGAGATGAATGGTAGGAGGGAAAAGGAAAACCATAGTGTAACATCAAACTACAATGAAAGTATTTTTGAACATTAAACAAGTTAATATTTAGAACAATGCCAAGCACCCACAACAAGAGTCTCACTTGTTAGATATTTTTCTCTGTGGGACTCCGTAAATATATTTTTTTCAGTGTTCTTCCTGGTGCTGTGACAAGCACATATGCAATCTTTTTTTTGTCAAAATGATGTTACAGTTTCATACATAAGGCAGTGAATACATTTCTTATCAAACTTGTTACCTCATCCCTCATTTGTCTTCCTCCTTACCCCTCCCCAAATCCCCCTCCCCATGAGTTGTACAGTTGGATTACAGCATATAGTTTTTTAAGCATTGTTGTTGCATTGTCTTGACTTTTACCCATTGTCTCTCCATTTTGATGTTCTTCTTCCTTTTTCTAGTTTCAATAAACATATACAATACCCAGGGTACCAAAATCAATAACAGTGTCATCAGGGGTAAAACCCTGGGGGAAAAAAGACAAAAGAAACTGCATATGCAATCTTTGACATAGGACTTTTTTTTACTTTTAGCTAACTTAAATATTTGGTAGTTTTTTGTTGTTGTTGTTGTTTTTTGTTTTTTTTTTTGGCCAGTCCTGGGCCTTGGACTCAGGGCCTGAGCACTGTCCCTGGCTTCTTCCCGCTCAAGGCTAGCACTCTGCCACTTGAGCCACAGCGCCGCTTCTGGCCGTTTTCTGTATATGTGGTGCTGGGGAATCGAACCTAGGGCCTCGTGTATCCGAGGCAGGCACTCTTGCCACTAGGCTATATCCCCAGCCAATATTTGGTAGTTTTGAGCCATCACAGTTCATAGACTGTTCTATAGCTGTGCTCACCAAAAATTATTCTGTGAAGTAATAAAGGAGGTAAATTTGTAGGTAAAATTAAGTCACATGGTTCACTTAAAACACAAGGGAGTCTGAGTTTTCTTAAAGATCCTTCCAACTGGAGAGGATGGTAGCATGGAAGGGCTTGGTCTTTTTGCAGAATTTCCATTACATTACTATTGCTCTAGGGCACACTTCTGATATTATGGGCAATTCAGCCACATGAAACTGTCTTTTACTGCTGTTTTTGACCATATACATTCTGATTGCTTTGCAAAGAAAGGGTTGTAATAACATTTCTTTTGAAATGACCTCTGTCAATGCATAGATCTCTTCCTATATACATTTATATATTATTTAATTGTTCATATTTCCTTTTCTGTCTTGACAGCCTCTCATAGATTCATCTATAAATACAAATTTATTGTAGTAAGAACCCAAGAAAATTTCACAAGACCAGTCTAGGACAATGATTTTAGGTCCTAGGTGAGCCTGGCCTGAGGATCAACATGTTCTTCTTGCTGTGTTCCAAGGTCTATGAAATGACTCATCCAGGCCTGCTGCATGCACACAGGTGTGCATGCTCATACACACTTGCAGAATGAAAATTTTGGAAGTGCTAGTTTTGTGCATATGCATTATTTGAATGTAAGAACAGACTGATTTATGTGAAGGAAATTAAGATTTCAAATGCTTTGTTATCATTATGACCAAATCTTCTGACATCAAATGTATTTTTCATTAAATTGAAAGGTATCATCAGATGTATAATAGATATGAAATGAGTTTAACCATCACTTCTTGCTCAAGATTGTGGAAGCTTTGGTGGTACTGGAGACAACTCTCAAAGGAAGGTAAGTAGTTTTATCATCTGCCCACACCTGTAGGAAACATGGTATTATATGTCTTCAATTGCAATTTACTTCCAGAAAGTTCCTCCAGACATTTTTCCCATGTATGTACACAGAATATGAGGATAGAAAAACAGACACAAACTGAGAAAACACAATATTTACATAAGTTTGGGAAGATGTGCCATGTCTACTGTTTTGCAGATGAAGGATGTAAATTTCAACAAAGCTCATGAAGTTAGGCTGTAGAGAAAGAATGATTCCATGGCTGCATCTTTCCATTCTGTATCCAACCCAAAATGAAAAAGATGTTTCATAGCTCCTCAAAATAAAAGACAGGGACTAAAATAAAAGTTAAGGATCTATTCTAAGTAATGTGTATAGTACGTGCTCTTCCAAAATGTATTTTAATTAATGTACATAGCTAAAAAGTGTTCAAAACATAATATTTAAAGTAAGTTTTCTTATAGCAATTATTCTTTTATATGTAAACACTAGTGGTAAAACCTTACACTATTTTCATTATTTAAGTCTTTCATTACTTATTTAAAATAAATCAATAAAGATAATAGTTTGAAAATATTTAGTACAGTCTTCCTTCTTTAACTAGGGTAGGGAAAGGGATTGGTTGTAGGACTCTCTTGAATAGCCAAATAATGTAGCAACCTGGTACTGGTGGCTCATGCCTGAAATCCTAGGTACTCTAGAGGCTGAGATCTGAAGACTGTGGTTCAAAGTCGGTCTGGGCAGACAAATCCTAGAAAGTCTTACCTTCAATTTACCAGCAAAAAGACAGAGACAGACAGATACATACATACATACACACATACACACATACATACACATACATACATACATACATACATACATACATATTTAGATACATAGACATATAGATACATAGATAGAGACACAGGTAGACAGACAGATGGATACAAGTAAATAAGATGTGGTACTTTGATATAACCTCAGTTCCTGTATACTTTAAATCATCTTTGGATGAATTATAACAACTAGTATAAATGTAAGTGCTTTTAAAATAGGGGTTACTTTGTGTAATTCAGGAAATAAAATCAAAAGTCTATACATGTTCAATACAGGTTCAGTTCTGCTCTAAAATTTTCCATCCAAGTTAGTCAAATTTTTAGAAGCAGAACCTTGAGATATAGAGTACTGGCTGTTATTAGGTACTAAACAGTTTTGAGTGTCTTATGGATAATTTCTCTGGGTGTCATAAAGGCCTTAGAAGTAGTTCCTATCACAAATAGGTGTCACCTTGCATATTAAGTAAATGAGGCTAGATGCATGTATGTAACTCTTGAGAATCATTCTGCTAATAATTGGTTAGGGTGGGACTTGAACCAAGAGACTCCACCTCTAATCCCTCCATCGCAGCTGGCTCTGTGTTTAGGAAAGTAATCTTTAGCTCAAATGTCACACTATCACCTCTCCGCTCCTCTGCTTGGGCCTTCCCTTGTCAATGTTGAACCTAGAAACACAGGAGCTTCCTGACATAATGTTACCCCTCACAAAAATGCCTCTATAGCAGTCTCTATAGCAAACAGCGATCTTTTAAAATAGAAATCCTATCATGTTTCTCCCTCCCCTCAGAACTCTGTAGTGGGTTCTTGTCATGCTCAGACCACTAACCTTTTCCTTACATCTCTGTACTTCTACTTATTTGTGTGGATCATTGTAAGAGAACACAATAACTGTTCTTTAGCAAACAGATTAGGAAGTAACAGATAAAATAACTTTCAGTGAGAGCCAAGAGAGTGGAGAGTGTAGGGCCAAAGTCGACCAAAATCAGAAACAGATGTCATCAAGATGGGATACAAGATGGGCCTTCTCCTGGTCCCCTTTTTATCCAACTTCATCTCTTACTGTAATCAAACTGGACTTCCTAGCCTTGTTCATTCTTTCTTAGGCCTTTGCACTTGCTATTGCCCATGGACTGTTCACCTAATGAAAATCACAGTACTTTGCTCCTCTATTCATTTGGGTAACTTTTCATGTCACCTATTCAAGGAAGCGTTTGTCACTGCTTATGTCAATTGTATGAAGTGTACACCTTCTTCACTCTGCACTATGAACTAGGTGTTTCACTTGGTCTCATTCACATCATCAGATTTACTATTACCTGGTATTTTCTGATATATAAATAACATATATGAATTTAGTGACTTATGTAACACTTTTCCATTAAAAAGTAAATCTGATATTTGGGATTAAAACCTTCCCCATAAGTCTCTTGCAGATTTCGTTTTACATTTTATTAGAAGGTACTGGTTCACAAGAAAGCCTGGGAAAACCCTTCAAAGGAGACTTGAGTTGGCCTTATCTGGGGTAAGGAACATTGCTTCTATTGATGAGATCAGGATTCTTTCAGGAAAGAAGAACTGGAGAGGAGATTGAACGGCTGTTAATAAAGCAACATCATACTTGCCATGTGTTGTGAAACCTAAGATATTTGTTCATGTGTATCAAGAATGTACCCAGAGATCCACCCCTGTATCTGCCTTATGTCTATCACGATGGAGTTTCTCTCCTGTTATACTGATGAATAAACTGTGTGGACTATTAAAAAAAAGTAAATCTGAGTGCAAAAAGTTTGTGTAATTCACTATATGATATTGGAAGACCTAGAAAAACACCTGGGAAATAGTGAATCCCAATAATAGGTAGAATTAATTGATCAATGAAAGAGATAAAATACTTTTATAAAGACACTAAAAAACAGTAATCACTACCAGTTCAAAGGACCAAAGGCCATTTATATATGTTGTAATTTTCTTTTCAGAACATTTGTTTGCTAAACATTACATTAGACTTTTCAAATACATTAAAAGAATCCAACCAGAACAGGGATAAATGGCTTAAAATCACACAACCCATGCACTAATTAGTGTTCAGCCATATATCCTAGACTACATTGTTTTAAGGTGACTAGTGGTTGAAAGTAATTAGCAAGTTATGCAAATCTTACTAGCAGGTAGCCTGAGAAAGGGATGAATAAGCATGATTGTAGTACTTGAGCTTCTAGACAATGCTCATCTTCCCAGTCTATGTCCATAACATCAACTAAGTACTCAAGTCAGGGGAGGAAGCAAATAACTACAATGTTTTCTACATCCTCGAAATACGTAGACTGACTGAAAAAACATAGTTTAGCATACAGCTTATTGGCAAAATATCCAAGCTAATATTTCTACAGTACTAGATAATATCATTTTCACTCAGAAGTTTAGTGTTAAGATTAACTCTTGCCTATTTTTTTACCTAATAAGGCCATAAACTTCCTAGATGCATAATTCATTTTCTAAGAATAAATTCCATGTCAGTAAATATTCTAGCAAGTGTTATATGACATTCTGTCTTTCAGTACACACAAAATAGTTTTATTCTTATTTTTTATTAAGCATCCCCCAAACCCAAAAATAGAAAGAAAAAAAACTATTTATCATCATAAAAACCAGTGTCAGAAAAACTGCTGTTCAGTTTCTAAAAGATGGAAAATAGTCTTAAATGTTTTGACAGAGAATATAATTCACAAACAAATGGAGAATTTGTGAGTAACAACAAAATTTGGAAAAATGTTATAACCCAAAAATGTTCACCAGCTGCTTAGAAATCAAAATTCCTGTGGATCATTTAGTTCCACAATACACTGATTATAAAAATCAATAGCAAATGAGGACCTACAAAGAGCTTGTAGTTGGGTAGGCCAAAGTGACTTTAATTAAGTGATCCCAAAATGTGTAACATTTAAACATAAGGGATTCTTGGTTTTGTTTGCTTTGTTTTGTTTGTTTCTCATGTAATGATCCAAGGAAGAATCTTGGTGATGAACTTATTGCCACGTGGTGACTCAGGGATCCAGGCTTCATCATCCCTTAGAGCCTGGTGCTTCATTATTTACCTTCAGACAACAACAAAAAAAAATAATAATCTGGAATCTTAATACCTATTCTCCAGCCTCAGACTGAATCAGACTTACTTCTCTTCTCCCATATTGCAATTAATTGATTCATATGCCCAGTAGCAAAACAGTGTAGCAAATACAGAACAATCACATCCCAGTAACCACTGTTTACTAAGAAATTAAAAAGTAGATTCAACAACCAAAAGCCATCTCTATTAAGCAAAGCTAAAGATATGCACTAATGATTACAGGTCTGTGGAAGAAATTGTCAGTGTTTATTAGCTTGTAAAAAGTGTGTGAGATTTATCTAAATAAATAAAATACATTTAAAATATGCTCTATTTATTTGATAATATCCATCAGAATCTGAGTGAAAATTCTATTTCTATGGTGGTATACAGACTACTAATTAACTTCCAATCCAATTATACCTCTTTTTTGTTGTATTAAGTCCTCTACATTTTAACTAGCACATGCTGTCCTAGATTAGAAACACTGCTGAACCTATCCCATGATAAGTAATGGTCCTAAAATGAAGTTCTTGTCCAAGGGAAGAACATAAGAGTAGAGTGCACCATTTCCACATCACTGACAAAACAGGTCTTTCTCTCCCACTGACTTCCCTTACTGCTAACTGGTACATACATGAAATGGCAAGCTCTCTGGAACTGCACTGATGAGGGCAAGGTCCTTGGTGTCATTGAAAAAAAAAGATTCAAAGGACCCAGATTCTGACAACATCCAGTTTATTTATGCCTAAACAGTTAAATGAGGGAGAAACACACTTGTATCTTGTTTAAGTCACTGTTGTTTTTTTAATAAATCTCTGTTACAGATGCCAAACCTATAACTGATACATATGGCAAACAATATGGAATTCTGTTCATCCTGATTCAACACTTAAAATGTCATAAAAAGGGAAAGAAAGAAAGGAATTTGGCCAAAGATAGAAAAATATAAATGCACTGATACCAGTCATACAACATAAAATGAAGTATATATAAATGATCTTTTTCATTAAGAGTGGCTATCAAAGTAACATTTAAATTTTTAAAAACCAACTATAATCTCTGTTCAAGGGTAAACTTCTTTCATGGAAAATGCCCCATGATTCATTTAAATCACTTACTGAGAAGGTTCTAGAAAGTTGCTCTGTATCTCCCGAATAAAACATGGCAGTATTCACTAAAAAAAAAAATCACCTAGCCAAACAATGGCCTGTAGACATTGTTTCCAGTGTATGACAACTGATGCCTACCTCACCAGCAGATATGTGCATGTACATACAGTACATGCTATTCAACACAAACTACCCCTAGCACCCCTCCCCATCAAGTGATTCTACACTTGGGATCATTGTAGGAGAACACAATAACTGCTATTTAGCAATCCAATTAGGAAGTAACAGGTGAAAAAGATTTTCAGTGATAGCTAAGAGAGTGGAAAGCCAAGGGCCAAAGTAGACCAAACTCAGAAACAAATGTCATCCAGATGGGATGCAAAGACCTAAGAAGGAAATTCCCTTGAGTTTTGAGAAATATACGTCTGTGTGTGTGTGTGTGTGTGTGTGTGTGTGTGTGCTTGAGCATGCATATTCTCTTGAGTATCAAAGAGCTGAAGCTGCTTAGAGAAAGAAAACCCATACAAATACTTTTGTGACCTAGATACATTTGTGCAGAGCACCTGTGTTTGGGAAATTTATAAAGCAAAGAAACTTATTGGGAAGTGTAGGATTAAATACTGGCAGATTGACTCTCTGGGTCCCAGACATATCCCGCTGCTGAAGTCTCTGAAAGGGAGAAATTTTTATCACACATGGCAGAAGGAAGAAGGGCAAGAGAGAACCAAATCTCTCCATTAAGCCCCTTTATAAGGGCATCTAACCATCTTTTAGGATCCACCTCCTAATTATATAATATGGGTACCCCCTGAATTCGAGAGGGACACATTCCATCTAAATTACTTTCTATTAACAAAATACTTACATAGTGTGTATTCTACAAGCTCATGCTTGTTCTACTGCTGGAGTGAAGGAGAAATGACTAAAATCTCAAGATCCAGCACTTATCAGCATACTGCTTTTTATATGCACTCACTAAGCCCTCAAAACAGTCCAATTTAGTAAGGTCTACTGTGAACTCAATGCTTTCACAAAACGTGTGCAATTTTCTGTCAGCCACTGAACTGCCTCCCCTCTATTCCACTGCCTAGGGGATAATAGTATGTAGCCCAGAATATCATTAAGAGAATTGTTTTTGTTTGTTTTGGTGGTACTAGGGATGGAACCAGGGCTTTGCACATGCTAAACTGTACCACTAGCTATATCACCTACCCTCAAGAGAATGTAATGAGCTAATCCTTATTAAAGTTCTGAGATAATGGACGGAGTAACATTAATCAAGCTGACTGATTAAGTGTGGAAACATATAATTGATCAACCAATCTGGGATAGCTTTCTGATGGCTTTTTATGACCAGAGGAATATCTAACAAAGATATCAGGCATATCTGAAGATGATCATGAACATACGAAGATGGGCCAAGAGAGCACTTCATCATGGTCAAAAATACTTTTGAATCTCTAGTAATACACAGAGAAAATGGTAGTGAAAGCTATGGAGTATGGTCACATACAATATGCTTAAAATAATTCAATTAGAAAAAAAAATGGCCTTAGTCATACAAATAAAATCTCATTAAAGATCCTACCAGATAATCAATTGTATAATGCTCTTTTCTTTTTTTTTTTTTTTTTTTTTTTTGCCAGTCCTGGGCCTTGGACTCAGGGCCTGAGCACTGTCCCTGGCTTCTTCCCGCTCAAGGCTAGCACTCTGCCACTTGAGCCACAGCGCCGCTTCTGGCCGTTTTCTGTATATGTGGTGCTGGGGAATCGAACCTAGGGCCTCGTGTATCCGAGGCAGGCACTCTTGCCACTAGGCTATATCCCCAGCCCTATAATGCTCTTTTCTAAAGTTAATGTCTCAGTTTGGAATCTATTGCATTATATCTTCATATAGTGTGACTGATCAGTCAGGATAGACATATATGTGTGTATTTGTGTGTATGTGTGTATACAGACAGATATATACACGTATACACACATGTACATATATGTATATAAATGTATACTTACATATACACAT
Organism: Perognathus longimembris pacificus; assembly: GCF_023159225.1. Taxonomy (NCBI): domain Eukaryota; kingdom Metazoa; phylum Chordata; class Mammalia; order Rodentia; family Heteromyidae; genus Perognathus; species Perognathus longimembris. The sequence goes on from NC_063172.1 coordinate 54,621,595, forward strand.
ATATGCATACACATACATAAACACATAGATACACACTCATATACATTCATATATATACATACACATGTGTCCATATATGTACACATACTCATGCACACACATATATACATGTAACGTGTGTGTATTAACATGAGATTCTGTATTTAATTAGCCACAAAAATTGGCTTTATTTGAAAGACCTAATAAGGATAAAAATCTTGAACCTATATATTTCAATCACATATGCCTATATAAAAATTGCATAGGTACTGTAAGTACACAATTTTATATGGTTGTTATATAAATATGTAATAATATGTAAATTACATACATATATAAATAAATGATACATATTAAACCCTAAAATTCAAGTGTACATTTTTCAATCCTTGTGAAATGTGAGCTTCTATGTCTAGCTGGTTTCCCTCTTGGTCATAGCTCATGCAGTTCACCACCTAATCTCAATAATACTAAATTATAATTGAGACTGTATACTTAGAAAATTAAAATGGTATCTTTCCAGTAATCTTTTAATGAGATAAGATTACTCTAACATTCAATGTTCCTATTTCGTTTTCTTGAGGACAGTTTTGAGCACTGTAATGACCAAGGCTATGTGTAATGACTCAGAACATAATGATTGTTAGCTGCAGAAACAAATCATTTTGTATGTTTTTCAACATGCTTTCAAGTCATAATTCCTATATTCTATATATCTTATAAGGAACCACGACAGATAAAAGTTGCCACATCAAATAATGATGTGTACCCATTTTCCTAAAATGGATACAAGCTTATACTAACAGGTGACCTGCCCACAGTACAACCCTACAGTACCACAGATCCACAGAGAAACAAAGAATCTGTCTCCTCTCTCTAATTCTCCCTAAACAAGTATTTCTATCTTTGTTCAAAATACTGCGGGGGTGGGCTGGGAATATGACCTAGTGGCAAGAGCGCTTGCCTCCTACACATGAAGCTCTAGGTTCGATTCCCCATCACCACATATATGGAAAACGGCCAGAAGGGGCGCTGTGGCTCAGGTGGCAGAGTGCTAGCCTTGAGCAAAAAGAAGCCAGGGACAGTGCTCAGGCCCTGAGTCCAAGGCCCAGGACTGGCCAAAAAAAAAACAAAACATTGGGGGTGAATGTCAACTTCACAGTTACAAAACTTTCTATACCATACACAATCCAGAGTCACTGAAAGAGTTTTACATAACTCAATATGCTATTGCCAAATTCATCTTTTTTTATTAAGTATTGATTTCCTGTTACAGACCTTGCAATTAACATTTATCTTAATGGCCAGAAGTGGCGCTGTGGCTCAAGTGGCAGAGTGCTAACCTTGAGCAAAAAGAAGCCAGGGACAGTGCTCAGGCCCTGAGTCCAAGGCCCAGGACTGGCAAAAAAAAAAACAAAAAACATTGGGGGTGAATGTCAACTTCACAGTTACAAAACTTTCTATACCATACACAATCCAGAGTCACTGAAAGAGTTTTACATAACTCAATATGCTATTGCCAAATTCATCTTTTTTTTATTAAGTATTGATTTCCTGTTACAGACCTTGCAATTAACATTTATCTTAACGGCCAGAAGTGGCGCTGTGGCTCAAGTGGCAGAGTGCTAGCCTTGAGCAAAAAGAAGCCAGGGACAGTGCTCAGGCCCTGAGTCCGAGGCCCAGGACTGGCAAAAAAACAAAAAAAAAAACATTTATCTTATTCCCTGCTTTATCCTCTATCCCTAACTGTGGTTGTCAGGTTTAAAATTCAATGAAAGACAATAATTCAATCATTATCTATCTACTATGAATGGTTATAATTAAGGTGAGTACAGGCCACCAGTATAGAGGGATTGAGCCAATGCACTCTAACTAGAAAGTCCACTTTCTACTTCTTTTAATATATTTCCCCAATCACATCTAGAACAAACATTAATAAAAGAGGCAAGGCCATGCATAGTGATATACCTGGTGAACCCACACTAAGAAGCTTCAAGTCAAGAAGAGATTTCAAGTTTGAGGTCAGTCTGGAAGTTCCAGTACAGCTTGGACTACATAGCAAGACAAGTTAACAAATGAAACTTTTTAAATTAAAAATTAAAAGAGAAACTGGGCACCAATGGCTCATACCTGTAATTCTTGCTACTCAAGAGGCTGAGATCTGAGCATCACCATTTGAAGACAGCCCAGACAGGATAGTCTGTGAGACTCTTATCTCCAATTAAGCACCAAAAAGGCAGAAGTGGAGTTGTGACTCTAGTGGTAAAGCCCTAGCCTTGAGCAATAAAAATCTCAGAGATAGTGCGTGCGCGTGCGTGCGCACACACACACACACACACACACACACTTAGAAGACATATCACAAACTGAGTGATCAACATTGAAGAAACTAAATGACATGAAACCAAATTTACTGCTACAGTTTTCTACAGTGTGAAGCCAATTTGTCTCAAGACTCTATTATTTAGTTATTAAAAGGTATCCAGTGAGGTAACAAAAGAAATGCTACCAAAAGACTCAAAGACCAGGAAGGCATAGGTACCACATAATTCCAGAACCAAAGAGGAAGGTCCTGTCTAATGAGAGCAATCACCCCACCCCTTCTAATCAGCACATCTAAGGTGATCTAGACCTTTCCCACAACAAGGACAGTCCACACCAGGAACCATGACACTCATTTAAGTAACCATTTCTCACAGAGTCCTTTACCTACAAAAAGAAACAAAACCCACCCATATCCGAAAACATAGCAAATACTTTACAACTTCTCAAACAGTATTTGCAAATTGATTCATTTAATCACAGCCTTCATAGAACCTACCATTTGCACATGCTATTAATATTTTAAACTGGCCATAATGTCTTATGCCACATCCCCCAAAGCAAAGATTCTTGGACTCATCTCATAACTACAACATGTTAACTCATTACGTTAATCATTATCATACTCTACTGGGCAGATTGTACCAAATTCTGGAATGTAATCAATTAATATTGAGCACTGAGTGTTATTAGTATGTGTTCTTGCTAATCAGAACTACATTCCCCCATCTGAGGCCAACTTGTATTTTCTTGAATCTCTAACTGCCTTCCAAACTGGAAATGCTGTATTGGAAGCACATTACAAACAATACAAAACTGGTTGCATCCAAGAGAGCTCATTAATCCTGCTTTTTTCATTACATAGAGGAAATTTAAAAGAATATAATAGTAGCTTACTCATGAATCTTTGACAGGTAGAAGACGCTTTTTATTTTTAAAAGTTAGGAATTCATTATAAGCAGCTCCATAGAAACCATCCACAGGAAAATCTAGAATGTTTTCTAAGGCATTGAAATGCAATAGTAGTTAGATGCTGTCTTGAAGTTGGTTTGTTGTTTATTTCTTTCAAAGCTCCAAACCTTCTGGAACCCAAAACTGGCACAATGGCTTATCTGTTCAAAGCTTTCTATCAAATTACCAGGACCATGTGATATTGCCTATAAAGCTGCATAAAATTAATAGCAGTTTGTCTCCAGTACAAAGCTTCTCATAAATAAATAGGGTTAGAGGCATGTTTCAATGGCAGAGAACAACCTAGTATTCCATTCTAATTGAAAGCTGAGCTGACTTAGCCTAGATATGGCTTTCTGGGAGAGAAAAAAGCAGGAAGCAAATATAAGAACCTGACCCTGTTATCATCTCATTAAGTGGAGGGATGATGAGATGCTCCAACAGAAAGCATGAAGCTCAAGAAAATATTTTTTTTTACTTTATCATGAAGGCAAGTAATTTACTTGGTCATATTTCAAGGAATTTTTTCTTTCTTTCTCTCTCCTTACTTCTTAACCTTTTTTTAAATTAGATGAACAGTTTGCTTGGAACCACTGAGACACAAAACATCTTGTCCAAAAGACACGAAGAAAGGAAAAAGAAAATGCGAGCAACCATATAAGAACAGTAGCTTAAGAAGGGAGAACAGAAAGGAAAGGAGATTGCTTATAGGAAATTTATGAGTAATTTTTGATAGAGACACCAGGCAGCAGTACATGAAAGGGAAATTTATAAGCTGTCAGACACAGACACAGAAAAGGGCTCAGTCAAGAGAGACAGTTCTTGAGAAACTTCCACCCTGGGGAAATGAACTTTTTGTAACGGCAGTGGCTTCTGGAGAAGAGGCACAGAGAGTAAATTTGTCATTGCAGCACTAAGCACATGCTTTTAAATCCTCCTGCTGGAAATACAGTACTGAACCAGAAGCCAGCACTTAATCTTTCCTGTTTTGAAACTGAAAGAGCCAGATGATACTCAAAGGGAGACTTCAATTCCAGGGTTCAGCCTCAAAATTAACTTCACTGCATTTCATTAGGTAGATAAACAGGCAGGTGCTTTCCAAATAGACCCTCTAGTACTCATTTAAAGAAAAAAGAAAATATTCTAGTACCTTGAGCTAGATTCCTTGCTTTTTCTCCAAGAAGAACACATAGAAAAATATATTCAAAAGTTAACTCCACTCCTCTGTATATTACTTTGACAATAAATTAATTAAAAAAGAATTGAAATAAAAATTCATAAAGAGAGAGAGAAAAAAGATAGAGAAAGAGAGAGAAGGAGAGGACAAAGGACATGTACTATTTAGAGAAAATTAAATGGTTTATATAATTTTATAAGAGAAAGTTGTCATAAAGATCTTTAATTTTCTGCAGTTTTATTTCTGGTCAAGCATATTTTCTTAATATGAACAATAAATTCTACAAAAGTTTTGCATGTAAAAAATAAAGTTAACCCAAGCCAGGTGCTGGTGGTTCACGCCTGTAATCCTAACTGCACAGGAGGCAGAGATATGAAGACTGTGGTTATAAGCCAGCTCAGGCAGGAAAGTCAGTAAGACTTTTATCTCCAATTAACCACAAAAAATAAAAGCAAGAAGTGAGGTTTCTGGCTTCAAATGTTAGAGTTCTAGCCTTGGGCAAAAAAGCTCAAGGACAGTACCCAGGCCAAGTTCAAGCACCAGGACCAGCACTAAATACGTAAATATAAATAAGTAAACAAACAAATGAATGAATAAATAGCCAAATAAATGTTGGCCCTGAGTTCTGATAAATTCATAATCAAATGAAAAGATCTGTGAAAGCATTTGGGTGGTGGTCATTACTTCAATGATATTTAACTTCAAAATACTATTCATGATTGAAATGTTCCTCTACCATGCTCAAAATATGCTTCAGATATATCAGTGCTCAAAATCAGGACAAAGAACATGAGGCAAAAACATGACATATTTATATTCCCTGGCCACAATAACTTTTTATGTAGAAGTAAGCACAAAAGACAGACTTGATCTTACTAGTAAAATTTCTAGTTGCCTACTGTACAACACTGGTAACAGACACCATTTTAACAGACAAATCTTGGGGACAAAACATCAAGGCCTCATATGTTGTGTCATAGGCAAGTGTGGTATGTGATTCTATTTTCATCACTAGATTCCTTGAAAATGGAAATCATGTGAGAGCCACTTTGGACATCCTCAGTGAAGAAGGTCAATAAAATCACTAGGTGGTGTTGGAAAAAAGTAATAAAAGTGTACACATTCACAATGAGATCATTTAAGAAAAAAGTCAGAATATTATTTGTGGTGTAGGCATTACCTTATACTGACTGGTACTCTCACATGGTTATTTTACTTAATCACTTCTGAAATATAGTGCCCATCTAATGATAAACTAAGACTCAGATTGTCCCTAGAATCACTGACATCTGGTCTTTTAGTTGGCAAGACTGAACTGGGAACAGGATATAAAAGCATGAAGAAGCTGGCAGGGATGAGCCAGTTCCCTCCCAAATGCATCACTGTTAATACTCTGTAGCTATGAAATCTAATGCAAGCATCTAACAAAGGATGGTAAACATCCATACAAAGTATGGATGGTATAAACAATCTGTGTTTGCATATCTGGGTCTCCCAATCCACCTGCTACCCTGCCCTGACCGTTTTTCCTAACTTGACAAAAGAAAATGAGGGAAAAAAGACAGTTCCTGAATGAAATGGAAATAGCATGTAGTCACTACTTGGATATACTCTGATGAAAAAATTGAAAGGAAAACAATAATCCAAATGACTGAAGGAATCTCAATAGAAGCTGAGAAACCTAGTCAGGACACTACCTACAGATTTCTAAACTCAGATTTGTGAATAATAAAAATCACTCATATGTAAGAAGTGTGTACATTTCTATTTTTAAAAAGCACTCATTATGTCACTGTGCCTTAGAAAAGCATTCTCACAATATCAGCTCCTCAAGAGGCTCATAGGCCTCCTACTTTCTCATACCCTCTGCTCAGTGCTTCCACATCATGGTCACAAGGAAAAAGAAATCCAAATGGCAAACAGAGAAGTGCATGCTTACAGACTCTGATACCTACTTCATCACACCCAAACTATAACTAATGGAGATATGTATCCAACAACAGAGGATCAGTTAAACAAGGCAAGACATGATACAACACAATCACAGAAAATCATTTCTATAGGGCTGAAGATGTAGTTAACTGGTAGAATGTTTAGCATGTACAAGGCCCTAGGTATAGCACTAAAATAAAAAGAGGAAGAAGAGAAATATCTTATAGGTCTTATTTAATACAGATTTAGTATTTACAATGTGAGTTGAAAAAACTTAAGAAGGCAGAAATGGCAATGCCAAAAGAGAAACATACAAAAAGATTGGAGCATAAAAGTATTAATACTTACTCTATAAAATAGTATCACTGGTTGTATTCTTGTTTTTCCTAGCTTCTAAGTGAACCTCTATCACACGCTTAATTAGAAAATTAAGTACTTTTTAAAAGTGAAAGAAATAGAAAATTGAAGGAAAGTGTTTTTCCTTTATGAAAAATTAATCCTAAAATAAAACTGTTAACCTTAGAAAGAAGTGATACATTTGATTATTTTTTATCATCAAACTGAAGAGATACTCTTTTAAACATCAAAATTTCAGAGTTATCAAATCATTATCATGGTAGAATTTGTTTTAGATATTTATCTAATGGCCAGTCAAATCAATCCCCCCAAATACTGTGACATCTCAAGTAGGCTATACTCTTTTGCCATCCTATGTTTTCCCTATACCACAAATTCACATAAACTTATCAGCAATAAACGTTTTAATCATCTAACTAGCATAATTAAAATACTACCTTCTCTTTTTTGAAGAATATATACAGTATACATGTACATTCTTTATTTACTATTCTTTGCCTAATGAAGGAAATCCCCATTTTTTTCAGTGAATAAAAGATTCCATAAATTCCACATTTATGCAAGTATTTGTATTCCCTGTTTTCAAGAGTAACTCTATTTGCTATAATAACTTTATCTTGTGCAAGTAGTATAGATCCTGGAGCTAAGATGCTATACAAGATATAGGGTGTTTACCATCTGTAGTTTTAGAGAAGATGTAACATTTTCAAGTGCAATAACTCAAGACCATGAAGATAAAATAAATAATGCATCAAAAACATGGAGGAAACAAAGGAGTATGGAGAGGGAAACCAGAACTCACATTTTTTAATGCTAGATACAATAAGGAAGAGTATTTTAAAAGCTTTAACAAATATATGTGTATTAAATTATTCAGGTTCCTAATTTGCTTTTTCATAAACTACACATTTTCTTGCATAAATTATATGGTCAAACAGCAAATAAATTTTCAACTACTTTAAACTCTTTTTAAGAGTGGATCAAGTGACAGTGATGTGAAATACAGATGCCAAGCTAGAGAAAGCATCTAGAGATCCTTTCCTTCCAGATAACTTTGATTTACGCCTAAGAGATACCATTGTCTGATGACTGGTGGCTTCTTGAAGTGTAAGTCATTATATTCTGAAAATGGCCAATAGATACAGACTTGAAAAGAAGTTTTTACTATTACAGGGGTGGGATAGGGGGACGGCAAATTGTCAATGCATCCAAAAGGGGGCCGCAGAGTCAACCATCTTAACTTTGGGTCTTACAGATTAATTTTGAAGATAAAGCAGACCACTGAAGTCAGTAGGCCTTGATTCAAGGTCTCCTTATCTTCGTCATTAACTTTCTGTGTGATTTATGCTTCAGTTTCTGTCTTGTGTAAAATGAGCTGACTGCAAAAGGCATATAAGTTCCCTTTTGTATAATTTCTAAGTTACTATTGGAATTACTGGAAAATATGAAAGTATCAAAATCTAAAATTACTCATAGTAGCATATTCATTTTTCCATGTTACATAAATATTATCTCTAGTTTTATCCATATTACTGTTATATGAGATTTTAATAGGAATTATTTTCACGTAGATGTACAATACTGCGTGATCAATCACATCTTCCATGAGTCTTCCATGAAACTATGTCTATAGTATATGTCTCATCAAGCTTCAAAGTTTATCATGTATGGGAATTGAGTACTATGCCTGTATTCCTCCACAATTACCCTTTCCATCCATCTATCCCATTCATGTTTCAGCTTGTTAATACTTATTTATTACCATCTGTTAATTGTTCAAAGGGCATGTACCATGAAATCTCAGTTTTACTAAATTTGATTATATATATGTATATATATGGCCCATATGTGTTTAATATACATTTACATTTTGTCTAATATCCGTATATGAGAGATAATGTATGCCTTTTGTCTTTATGAGCCTGACTTACTCAATATTTTTCCCATACCCATTCATTTCCCTGAAAATGCTGTTATTCTTTTTGGTGAATGAATAAAATTAAATTATGTATGTGTGTATGTGTGTGAATATGTATACACACATATGTATATATGTATACATGTACATTTTTAATCTATTCACTGATTGTAGGACATCTGGGTTGTTTCCATAGCTTAGTTATTTTGAATAGTGATTTAATAAACATTTTGTACAGGTGCCTTTATTTTTTCCTGACTTTCATTTTTCCAAATAAATGCCCAAGAGTGGTATCGCTGGATCATAGGGTAGTTTTATTTTTACTTTTTTGAAGAATTTCTCAACTGCCTTCTTCAGTGATTGTACTAATTTACATTCCTATCAACAGTGTATTAGTGGGCTGGGATTGTGGCTTAGTGGTAGAGTGCTTGCCTCACATGCATGAAGCCCTGGGTTCCATTCCTTAGTACCACATAAACAGAAAAAGCTGGAAGTGGTGCTGTGGCTCAAGTGGTAGAGCACTCACCTTGAGCACAGACAGGCTCAGGGACAGTGTCCAGGCCCTGAGTTAAAGCCCCAGAACTGGCCAAAAAAATAGTGCATTAGGATACCTTTTCCTCCCATCCTCTCCAGAATTTTCCATTGTTCATATTCTTAATGACAGCCATTCTGATTGGAGTGATATAGAATTACAGGTTTGTCTTAGTTTTTTGTGTGTGTTTTTCATTTCTTTATTGTCAAAGTTATGTACAGAGGGGTTATAGTTTCATAAGTAAGGCAGTGTGTACATTTCTTATCCAACTTGTTACCTCCTCCCTCACTTTTCTCCCACCTTTGTTTTGATTTTTGTTTTTGTATTTTGTTTATGGCCAGGATGTTGAGCATTTCTCCATATACTTATTGGTCCATTCATGCTTTTCCTTCTGAGAAGTGTGTGTCCTTTGCCGGCTTTTAAGCTCCTTGTATATTCTGGTTATTATAGACCCCTATTATATGGGTCACTGGCACAATCTCCCATTCTGTAGGCTCTTAATTTTTCCAGGTTAACTGTGCAGAAGTGTTTTTTTTATATTTTATTGTAAAGGTTATGTACAAAGTATTTATAGTTACACAAATAAGGTAATTAATGAGTACATTTCTTTTTGAACAGTTACCTCCTCCCTCATTTCCTCCCACTCCCCCTACACACACTATTCGTGTAAAGTTCATTTCCAACATAGTGTCTAGTGAGAATTATTAGCATGCCTTCCATGTTGGGTCCTCAGCTCCCCCCAAACCATTGATCTGGCCAGGCCTAAATGCAACTGGCCTTCAGCCCTGGCTATTCCTCCCACTTTAATTCCTGGAGCTGCATAGTATCCCTAGCCCCCAGCTGCATCAGTGGAATTCTGCCTAACTGTAACTGTTGCAATCAGAAAACCCCACCCCAGGTATGTGCTTTCTTTAGCATTCAGCTATGCAAGCAAAATACATCCTACCTCTAATAAAATTTCCCACCTTTAGTCCTCTGGCTGTATAAAAATGCCCCTGAACAAAGGACACATGCCATTTCTCCCTCTCCCAAGAGAGAACTGGCCTTGTCAGACCCTGTAACAACGAACTCCTTTTGTGGTGCGTGACTGTGTCCATGTGGTCTTCTGGGATGGTGGCTTTCATTGGTGCCATGACTTAGATTAAGGCTCTTCCGATTATTTTGCTCTTCGCCCCTGAGAATTCAAGCTGCCCCTGGGACCTTGTGCCAGTCTCAGACTCACCCAGAGAACCACAGAAGTGACTGTTTCCCCCGACCAAGTGTTCTTTCTACATCCATCTGAGACCGATTTGCCCTCCTTCCATTTTCTGTACCGCTTTATAGAGAGAAAAATCTTGGTACCAAGTTCCGGCCCCTGCCCCACTGGGCCAGATAGGCCAGGAGACTCAGTAATTGTTTGGTGACAACCCCTCTTGCCTGTTCCCTCCATGTTAGTGACCAGAGTGCCTCTGGGGATGCCTGTGGTATCTCTAGTTCAGGTCCGTTGGTCACTCATCACTGTTCTCCTATAGGCCACTAGTTTGAATATTTTCTGTGGTGCCTATGGTTGTTAACCACTAATATTTTTTCCATATAGTCTGACAGGACACCTGGGCTATTTTAATGTTTTTATATTTGTTTTGCTTTATGTTATAAAATATGATTTGTTTTGGAGAAAGTTTCTTAGACTGCTGAGAAAAATCTGTAGTGCGAAGCCACTTTTCTTCATTTTTTTCATGTTTAATTGATCTGTGTGCAGAAGCATCTCTTGTAGTAATGACTTAATAGTGATAAATTGTTTTTGATTATTATAGAAAGTTTTAATTTAACCTTGGGTTATGGGTGAGATCTTAACTGGATGGAATATTCTGGATTGGCAGTTGTTTTAAGTACATCATCTCCAGCACTCCTTTTTTTTTTTTTTTTTAAGGTTTTTATCAAGAAATCTGTTATGCTGATGGACCTTGCCCTTTGATTTCTTTACATAATAGGGCTTGAACTCAAAGCCTGGGCACTGTCCCTGAGCTTTTTTGCTCAAGGCTAATGCTCTACCAGTTGATCCACTGCTCCATTTCTAACTTTTTGGTGGTTAACTGGAGATAAGACTTTCATTGACTTTCCCATCTGTGATGGCTTTGAATCACGATCCTCAGATCTTGGTCTCCTGAACAGCTAAAGTCACAGGCATGAGCTACCAGCACCCAGATGGATTTCCTCTTTTAAATCTGTTTTCCATCTCTTGAGTTTTCAGTATACTTTCATGTTCATTCTTCTCTGTGCTTCTTTTTACTATAACATGCCTAAAGGAGGTTCTTTTCTGTTCTATATTGTTGGGTAGTCTAAAACATGCTGGATAGGATTCTTTCTTGCAAGATTTTGGAAGTTTTATGCCATTTCTCTATGGAATATATTTCTGTGCTTTTAGATAACCTCTCATCTCATCAATACACACAGAATGCAAATTTGGACTTTTAACTGTCCACATATCTCGCAAATTACTTTGGTATTTCTTCTGTATTTTCTTCTGACTTTTATACTATATTTATTTTGCCTTCAAGCCCTGAAATTCTGTCTTCCATTCATCTATTTTGTTGGAAAGGCTTTCCTTTTTTTTCATCTCTCAGTCTTCAGTATGATTGTTTTTCAGAATTTTTATGGCTTCATAACCACATTTATTCTTTATCTGTCTTTGATTTCATTTAATTATTTAGTTGTATTCTTAGAGCTCATTTAGCTCTTTATTTGTATTTACTTGGAATTCATTTAACTTTTTACCTGAGTTCTTACAGAAATTCTTTATTTTTTTCTTTGTACATTCTCCTTCCATTCACTAACATTCTTACCAACAATTTTTGGGCTCAATACATCAGATTTTTTTCTACTTCACTGTCATTCTGGTCCTATGTTGTATAATTATTTTCTGGCTGTGCTGTTTTTCCCTGCTTCCTCAGATTTCTTTTATTTCTGTATTGAGTTTTACTCATTTGAGGAAGCTTTCTACTTTGGTCTTTAAGTTGCCTAAATTTTCCCACTGTTCACTGTATTCTCCACTGTACTGGGTGTTATCTGAGTTGGTAAGCAATTTCCAGTTTGAGTATTTCTAGCATGTGGGTGTATCTCAGCTCTAATAATGTCTCTAAATCAAAACCCAGTGAAATATTTACATGCAGTAGAATACCATTATTAGCTTTGTTTACATGTCTAGTGATTCAATATGTACTGGAGGCTATGTTTTTGTATAGTACTATAGGAGTTAGAACTAAGTTGTTATGTGCAAGGAGGGTAGGGGATAGTGTAGGGCATAAGAAAGACAGTGAGGAGGAAAATGGAACATGATGGACACAGGTATCCAAAATACTCAGTGTAGATATATAGTTCCATGTGAAGAAGAGTGATATGTCAGGAGTTTCAAATAGCTGTAAAAGATAAATATAACAGGTTATGGAAAGTGAAAAACTTGCTACTAGTCAGAGAAATGAGAAAAATAGAACACAAAAGAAAAAGAAAGAAAAATAAAAATTACTCCTTCCCTCTTTCCTTCCTTCCTCCCTTTTATTTCTTTCCTCTTTTTTCTCTCTATCCATACATCTCTCATTTCCCTCCCTTTTGTGTCTTTATTTGCCTTCTTTCTCTACACTGAGAAAATATAGAGACTTAAAATTCAACTGGAAGCAAATACAAAATAAAGTAATAATACTTAAATCTACTAGCCAAGTATTTTTCATGTCTTTCCACTGTTCTTTTGAGAATTCAAGTGACATGGACTCTGTTTAAGTTAAGGGATCTTAATAATGGGTGCTTGTCAATAGATTATTCTGCTAGAACAATTCCTAAACTTTCAGTCATTATTTTTGGTACCCCAAAGCAATGTGATGTTACAATTCTCATAAATTGTTGATCATATTCTGCTTAATTTGAGATTTCCTTCCAGAAAGACTATGATGTACCCAGCCCTACCCCCTCGTTCAGGGGTATCCACCCCTACCCTTTCCCTACTAAATGTTACTTGCTTTGTTGGACGCTACCTCGACGTCTTTATGGTGCAATGTTTCTCTGTGGCGATATCGCCTACAGCTTATTGTCAGAGAATTGGAATGGAGTTTGCACTATTGTTTCCCTTTTTCCCTTCCCCTGTTGCTGAGCTTAGGGATTCCTGTTGGGGGAGGGGGGGGAACGGGCGTTGGGGGTCTTAGTACCTTGCTTCATGTTTACGATAAACTGTCTACTAATGATATGCATCAAGTTGCTAGCACCATCCTAGATCTGCAATCTCAACTCGACTACTTGGCTGCCGTGGTCCTCCAAAATCGCCAGGGCCTGGACCTGCTCACCGCCAGAGAAGGGGGACTCTGCCTGTTTTTACGAGAGGATCTTGAGCGCCGCTGAGACAGACTGAACTCCATTTTTCTCTGGACTAGGCTAAATGGGTGGCTCCCTTACCTTCTCTCACTTGCGGACCCCTTGGTTACCATGATTCTTGTGTTTACATTTGGTCTTGTGTTTACATTTGGCCCTTGCGTGGTTGATAGGCTTCTCCAATTTCTTAAGAAATGAGCCAGAGCTGTCCAGTTAATGGTGGTCCGACAGCAATATGCTGCCTTTAGCTGATTGGGAACCCTATGAGGTTGGCTATGACCCCTACCAGGGTGTACAGGGGTGAGGCAAAAATAACAGGGCCTCCTCTTGCGTGTCAATTCCTCCCACCCCCCCCCCAGTCATTCTACTGTGCTGGCAGGCCCTGCAGGTAGGATTACCTGAAAAGCTAGAGTGGTAGTCAATGACGGGTAAGATCCTCAGAAGGGGGCAACCTAAGACAGGCACACTCTCGAGTAGGGAGGCCACCTGCTGATAAAACAAAAAGGGGGAGATGTGGGACATGCCGGGGCATGTTACATCAGAAAGAGGCAATTAGCTGGCCCCACCTGTTTCCCAGCCCTGGGGCCACGTGGCTATTATGCTGGAAAGGCAGTCCTAGCTGGCCCTGCCTGTTTCCCAGCCCCAGGGTCATGTGTGGCTATTACCCGAAAAGGCAGTTCGAGCTGGCACCGCCTCCCAGCCTTGGGACCACGTGTGGCCAAGATGGTGCCTGATGGTGAACCTGGAGGCAGTCCTGTGGGCTGTGACGTAAAATAAGGCTGCCTCTTAGGATTGGTCCCTCGGCCCTCCACCCTTGACGGACAGCTCAGGCCTCCTCACAGTCCCTAGATAGGTGCATGTATACCCCTCCCCTTCCTGCCGATCTTTGACCTAATTGGCTCCTGTGCCTTATTTAATAGAAGGATCTACTTCAATAAACGAGACTTTTCACTGAAAAAAAAAAACAACTATGATGTACTTAGAGTTAGTAGATATTTTGTAGAGAACGCTGCCTCTTCATAAAACAAAACATTGCACTCTCATTATCCTCATTATCCCACTACTTACAAGAATGTAAAAAACAAAATGACTACCATATAGGACATAAGAAGTACAAGTTCAGAGTAGTTACCAAGATACAAACAGAAGGGTCACCACATATACATACTGACAGGAAAATATGGATAGATATGATAGCTTGGAACATTTTACAAGCTATTAAGAAGTAAAATAATACTAGTTTGAATACAGGTAACATGGTCAATTACTGAAAATAACTTAGAGTTTCTAATTAGCACACTGACAGATCATTCATATATTTATTCAGTCTAGATACCAGCTCAAGTGTGCCAGATCTTCTCTTGTGCCAAGTATCCTGTAAAACAATATATGTAACAGTGAAATCTGTAACAGAGGGTCTGCCATTGAGTGGATAATATTCTTAGGGTGAGGTGAAATGATACAAAGAAAACTACTATAGATACAGTCCATTTGGCTACCACAATTATTTTGAAAATATAAGTTTGTTCCAATGTGATTAATATGCTATAGAGAATTTGAGCATGCAGGGCATAGGCAAATTTGTTTGCTTACAGATGGTGTTATATGCGAACAAAGTGCACCCAGCTATGCCCGGCTAACAGAAATAAGAACACAGCTGGGATCAGCCCCTATGTTCACAAGCCACACCTAGCATGCTGACCTCACTTCTGATTTCAGAGGTCTCCTTCTAGCTCATGCCTACAGATCAGCAGCTCTGATTCTGCCACTCCCATTTCCTCAAACATACTTCAGATCATTCCAAGTCACAGTACCATGTCAATCTTTTACTCAAGTCTTAAGTATGCCCCACATATAAGATGATGCTAGCACTTTTTGGTTAGTTTCTATTTTTGATGTGTCTCTGGTAAAGTTTTGTGTATTATGTCGTGATCCAACTCCTTCTATGAGCCTCACAGTGTTTATGTGATTTGCATAGTGAGTTATGGCATACTTGACTCTTGTCACGAATTTCACAGAGGAAAAAATGGAAGAGGATCAGAGAAAGAAACATGCCAAGAAAGATATTTTCAGAAGGGGACTCTCCAGTAAAAACCTAAAGGAATCTGCAAGACTAGGTGTGAGGGAGAAGGTACAGACCAGGAACCTAGAATTGTGTAGTTGAAGAGTCAAGAGGAAAATTGGTAAACTGACAGCAAAGAGAAAAACACTGGCAGCTGGGGTCCAAATGGGCATAGAGGCAGAGTTCTGGAGTGTGAACAGCAACTTCAGAGTAATGAGAAGTGTTGGAATCTCAAAACAAGAGTACAGTGACATGCACATCTTTACGACATGCCAGTGATGTGTTTAGGAATGAATGAATAGGAATAAGGGAGCCCATGAGCAACTGAGCAACACAGATTGGTAAGAAACATCTTTTCCTTTGAAGAGTAGATGATTCACTCCAAATATGGTCTACATGAGTTCCTCTACACCTCCATGGGGGGGAGGGAAAGGGGGAGGAGGGAGGGGGGTATGAGGGACAAAGTAACAAACTGTACGAGAAATGTATCCAGTGCCTAACGTATGAAACTGTAACCTTTCTGTACATCAGTTTGATAATAAAAATTTGAAAAAAAAAGATAATATGATGATGCTGGAAAGAACTCAGGATACATGGCATATCTATCATTTTCACTTGCCTCAATGCATGTTATCACCACTGTCATCATTGTGGTCTTCTCCAAATGCTATGAGCACTTGCTAAATGATTTATATATACTAACTGCACTTAGCATGAAGAGGAAAGAATTTCCTTGAGTTATGCATGTAGAAAGTAGCAGAGGAGCAAGGGAAACCCATTAAGCTCAGAGACACTTTATCCTGATCTGTGCACACAGCACATGCACGTGTGTGCAGGTGAGCACGCATACACACACACACACACACACACACACACACACACACACACACACTGTGAAGAGGCCTGCCCAACCTGGCTTAAATGGGCCTTCCTGCATAGAAATCCTCTAGGCCACCAGAAGCCACACTCTGAGGAGTCCTGCTCCCTTTCATCCTCCCATGAGCTGTCTACATGTTTGCTGCTCAATTTAAACACAGGCCAACCTCATTCATCTGTCTACCTTCTCCCTAGTCAGCCCAGATGCATTAGAAATGGCAATACTTGGAAACCAGTAACAAAGATTCAGCACTCCAATTCTTAGGAAACATTAAAAATAAAAAGAAATGCACTAGGGCCTGGGTATTTCTCAATACATTTACCTCAACACCAGAAAAATAGTTAATTAAATATTTGAATACCTGGATAGACCATTTCTGCCACCTCTCCTTTTGTCTAAGTAGAATGATCAGGTTCTGGATGACCATGAAAGACAGACCCAATGGCCCTGAAAGCTGATACTTTGCAAAGAAATCAGAATAAATAGGAGAGAGGTAGTGTTTGGATTCTGACATTGACTCTATTTCTCCAAGTTGACACAGCTTCAAGCTGCAACACCTCCCATCATTATTATCTCCGAACCTATTAGGCAAACATTTACTTTGTGCTTGTCTAAATTTGGAGTTACCAGCCTGTTCATTGCCTTTCAGCAATGAAACCAGCTGGTAAGTCTCTCTAAGAAAGTCCAAAGTGCACTACTTACAAGCACATCACTCTATCTTTCAAGACAAACACAAGGTTTTCTTCCCACCTGTCACAGTAAATGGTATATTTAAACCTTTAAGGGAATAACATAATCAAGAAAATTTTTCTCAAAATTAATAGCTATTAAAATGCTATAGAAATGTGTCTTATTTCAACTTCTAAGAAAGATGTCCCTCATCATTATACCTGCCATAGAGCACTATACATTGAGTGACAGTGATCTGGCAAGGAAAAGAAGTGATGGGCAATAGGGGAACACAATGACACCCCCTCCAAATATGAGGAGAAGAATCTGAGGATTACAGCCGAACAGTGGAAGTAAACCTTTCCCAGAACATATGCCCCGCTGAGCCTGAGCCACAGTGACTGCAGCATAGAGCACTGCAGAAGGAAAGTAGTCACTAAATGGTGCAAACACGGTCGGGCCCATCTGTCATAACAGTAGGTCCAAAGGCCACAGGTGCAGATGGCACTGAAAAGTAAAAATTACACTCTGCAGAGGCCACTTGATACAACAGGAAGAAGCAAAATCTAGGATTGGTTTCCAATCAATAAATGATAACGACAGTCTATTCATCTTTGGCACCTGTTGTTTCTTCCTCTCACTGGTTCACCATGAATAAAACTGTTTTATTTATAAAAATGTTGTGTGTACCCAGACCAGCCTTCCTCTATTGTGAGTGAGGCAAAGTTTGTCTTTGTGTCCTGCCCAGCCAGCTGGCCATTGCTGCTGTTTTTCTCCCCTACCAGGTGTCAGGGACTTTACCAGCTCACTACCTCATTTCTACTAATTTTTGGGACCCGAGAGGGCCTTCTCTCATTCTCCTGGGGAAAAATTTAATTTTGTAATGTTTCCTTAAAAGCAGGCAAAGCCCTGTGCTTACCTGAGATGAGGTTGAAAGTGATACCTACAGAGCTGACATACTAGCAAAAGATACACACACACACACACACACACACACACACACACACACATACACACACACGAGATAACACACTTCCATAATCTAACATGTGGAAATTTTAACCTAGCGAGCCTAGGGAAGAAGTGAAACTTGGACTATGACCTGAAGAACTATTATTCTGAATGGTAGGAAGAGAAAGAAGAGTGCTCCAAGAATAGAAGCATGAGTCTGAAATTTGAAAGGCTCAGGTTATGTTTGGAAAGTAATAACCCACATGCCACTTTGCATACTGAGCCCACCAATGATGTCTTAGTTCATTTTCTGCTGGTATATTAGAACACCACAGACTGGGTAATTTATAAACAATGAAGTTTATTTGGCTCACAGCTCTGGATGCTGAGAAATCCAAGCGTATGGTGCGGGCATCTGGTGAAACCTTCATGCAGGGTTAAATCATGGCAGAATGGCAACAGAATACACAGGGCAGAGAAGAAACCAACCCAACTCACTTTTCTAACAAATGCACTCTTCTGACAACTAACCCAGTGTCAGGAGAATAACAATTCATTCAGGAGGGCCAAGCTCTCAAGACCTAATCATTTCTTAATGTCCTACCTCTCAACACTTTAATAAAACCTGCTATTGCATTTAAATCACAACCATAAGTTTGGGAGGGCCTTTCAAGTCATAGCAAAGGACTCCAAGTCCTTATTTCTTCTCAGTAAGGTGAAAATTTGTTCAAATATACCCATCTACTAAAGATATTATATGTGCCAATGTCTGTGCTTGGAGTTGAGGATACAATTGAATTAATATCTACTTCAGACAGTTTGGGATGGGAATAGGCAAATGAAGAACTTAGCACAATATCCTAGTAAGGATCAGCTTGGGTTAACAGGTACTGAATGTGGTAGTGGTGATGGTAGTGGTGTTACTGCTTCTGGTAGTGATGATGAAAATGGTGACAGTGCTGGTACTGGTGGCGGCAGTGGTTCTAGTGGTGGTGGTGCTGCTGCTGTTGGTGACAGTGATGTCAGTGGTGGTGCGGGTGACAGTGATGAAGACAACATCAGATGGTGATGATTAGTGGGGAGGTGAAAACACTGATGGATTTAAGCAGTTCACTATGCTAGGAAAGAAGAGCCTGGGGCACAAGCCTAGCAGGAGTGATGGCTGTTTGGGAGAGATGAAGAAGAATGTTAGAAGGAATGACGTTAATCAATATGCATCAGACATATAGTCCAACTTGTGCAATTGAAACCCCTTTCTACAACTACTTAAATTTTTTAAAGAGTAACTTCTACCAAGAACTAAAGAATACATTAGAGCCAGATGCTAGTGGCTCATCCCAATAGTCCTAGCTACCCAAGAGGCTTAGACTTGAGGATAATTGTTAGAAGCCACTTCAGGAGGAAAAGAAATCCATGAGACTCATCTCCAATTAACCAGCAATAAGCAGGAAGTAGAGCTGTGGCTCAAAGTGGTAGAACACCAGACTTGAAGAAAAAGCCAAGCAAGAGCAAAAAATTCTGAATTTAAATCTTACAAACACAAAACTGAACAGATAGGATATTGCCTATCTCACACCTATAATCTATACTGAGGTAGAACTGTTAATTTATTTTACAGATAAATTTTGAGGTAGAACTGACTTTGTGGGTTACAAAATTCTGAGTACTTACTAACTCATCTATCTCAGACTTCAAATCCCAATTTCTGCCAACTTCAAGGTAACTCAGATATGAATTAAAGTTAACTCAAGGAACTCATGGCAGGGAAATATTAATATTCAAATATCATCCTCCTAAGCTGTTTTTGGAAAACACGATCAGTGCTGACTAGACTGGTGGTAAGAATTCTAGTCTCCAATGGAGAAAGGATCACTGGAGCACATGTGAAATAGCACAGCAAGGCAGTTCAGTCTCCAACAAGTAAATCTCATTTTCCATTGAAAGTAGAAATGCATTACCCTTGAACAGACTTAGTGCTGCACAAAATAAAATGTCACTCAACAGGGCACTAATTTTGCAAGGAAAATGAAATTTTTATGAACTCATTACTAATACTCATATAGTATAAGGTACACCTCCCCATACATATATGTACATATAGCTCCATTTCGCTTTAATCTAAAACAGCATTGGCTACTGCCAAAATAATCTGAGTATAATCAACAATGTATCATTTTCCTGCTAACAAATCTTCAATATCACTCATTAATGTTTAGAGAGTTCTCTACCAGAATAGTACAGTCTCTTCTGCTTCCCTTCCCCAGTCTCAGGGAAGGGCATGAGAGAAATCACTCAGTGACTCCTCACCTCACACCCATCTCCTCAGGAATATCTGCCACCTCACCTATCATATTGTCCCTTGTAGGCATTGGCCCTTCCAGACTCCAATATTTCTCCAAACAAAATTTTATTATCTTTAGGAAAGTTATATGATGTAGATTTTACCCTAACGTAGCCTTGAGGGAAGAAAAGAGAATAGACAGTAAGCCTCAAAACATGAGAATAAGGTCTTCAAAATCATGTTCTCTCTTTCTCCCCAAACCCCCACAAATCTCATAAGAACTATTCAAAACTCACTCTTATTCTTTTCAAATCCTAGCCTCAACTGGTTAGTTGATCCCTGGTTCCATCTATAAAATATGTGGACATTCATCCAAAATTCATCCTCAATACAGAGTTGGAGGCAATTGGAAGACATAAGGTTAAGAAAGACAGATATTTCATATCTCCATGCAGAAAAAGAAAACAAATAAAACTACTACCATGAAAATGGAAGGACTATTGGGGACTTGGAAGCAGCTGTGGGGGAGGGAGAAGATACAGGTTGGAAAAAGGCAGAAGGAAAGGTGGACCTGCTCCATGAATAGTGTACACCTGTATGGGAAAATCACAGGAATACACATTAATTTGTGTAATTTAACAAGTTACTAATTATAATTTAAAATCTAAAGCTGAATATAAATTTCATATTTTCATTCTTGTCACAGAGGAATGCTGAGTGAGCTTATTAACACTTGATATACTGCGTGTGCCCTTCACCATATGTTTTCCCCTTAAGATTTTTATTCCTTAGTGGGAATAAAATATTCTTAAGCAAAGAACCCTTCCTAAACCAGTCATCTAGGCATGGAATAAACTGTTGGCTATTGAAAATGAACATGCTGATTAACTGAAGAGAAGGGAAACTACAGAAGAACAGCGGGCACAATGATTCAAGACATAAGAGTGGACAACCAGAAGAAATCATTTCCAAACCATATGGCAGGGGGGCTGAAGAATATACAGTCTGAATCACTGGGAGAATCTAATCAAAAGAACTCTATCAGAGCAAGTTTATAAATATGATTTCACTGCATGTCCTGGATGTGCCAGAACAGGACTTGGAGTCCTTTCTGTATACCAAGATCACCACTGCCACATCTCTAATATGGTCTCTTCTTCAATAGCAATTTACTGAATACCTACTATGTGCCAAGTACTATTCTGAGGGATGGGACAGAGCAGTGAGCAAAACCCCCCATAATTCCCTCTTTCTCTTTTATTGAGTAAATATACAAGGAGGATCAAGCATATATTTGTCTATACACATACACATATGTATGTTGTGTTAAATATTAGAGAAAGTCAAGTGTTTGGAAACCTCCCTAGTGGGTAGGGAGAATTTGTGGAAGTGAGAGTGAAGCTTTTCAGCTTAGCAAAGTGGTTCAGGAGGTAATGAGAAACTTACATTATAGTCCAAAGCCAAGACATAAGAGATTGGCAGAGGTATCTAGGAAAGAGCCTAAGAATTTTGTGGGGAGATCCAGCTGTGACTCAGGCTACAGGACCATGTCTGATATAAAGATTGATTATGGCATCAAGAACTCAAATTACAAACACTATCTTTGACCAGGTCCATGAGGAAGAACTCATCCCAAGAGAGGAAGAAAACTGACCACTGATTAGGGACTTAACACGGAGAGCATGCAAGAAGCCCTGGGTTCAAGCCCTGAGTCCAAGCACTAAAAAAAAAAAAAAAAAAAAAGATCTCAAATAAGAATAATCAGGGATGGCGGAGGAGCGGCAGAGCCCTAGCTGATTCCTCCGACATCGCAGTTTTACCACTCCAGAGAAACTTTTACTCCTAGAAAGACAGTCCAGGTAAGTTGTAACAATATAGGGATTCTGGCCAGAAACGAAAAATTGACTTTGCTGGCCTGAAAACACAAATTTGAGCTCTGGACGGCGTCCCGCCGCCACACCAGTGCTGGTGCCAGCACAGTACCCCGCACTTCACCCAGCTAAAGCACACAGCAGCGAGCAGGGAGAAATCCTCCAGATGGCAGCAGACACACGTGGATCGCAGGCTGAGCATGGGCCAAAACCACAGAGAAAGCGTGAGTATCCCCACGACAGACATTCTCACTCACGCCCACAGAGCAGCTTCTGGAAGCTAGCCACTTCCCCCACTGCCAGAGCAAAGCGCCATCTTTGACTCTGGCATAGGGTCAGACCAGACTGAAACTAAAGCAGAGAAGGGGAAAGCGAGGACCAAGGAGCCATCTTTGAAAAGGGCAAGAGTGACTGAACAGTGAGAGCCAGCTCCGCCCAGGAGAAATTTCTACTGCCCAGGCACGAGGCTTGCCCACGGGTGGGGCTCACAGACTCCATGTGAACTCAGCCAGAAGTGTCCCACCCCTCCCTGCCCCGCCGACTCTGTGGCTGCCAGCTCTCCAGCAACCAGAATTTCTAAAATCAAATCGAAAGCAGCGAGCAACTACTGGCGGTATGGAGAGTAAACAGTTTCCGAGACATAGATGAACTTCCAACTCCCACCAGAAAACCAAGCTGAACTCCACAGCCAGCTCCACCCAGGAGAAGGTCGCCCCACCCAGGAGGGAGGAATCTCCCCCAGGGCAAGTGGCACACAGCCAGGTAAACCAGGACAGAGGTGCTCTGCCCAGCTGAATCCTCAGCCTATTCAGAGCCAGGTGTTAGAGGCAGCGGCCCCACAGCAGACAAAGTAGCCACAGTTCCCCAGACTGTTCAGCGTCCCCCAACTACAGAGGACACCCAAGTCCTACCTGCAAGCTGGCAAACCACAGAGCCCCAGGATTTAACTAACAGGGAAGGAGGGTCAGAGCAGAACCACCACCTGCAAGCTGAAAGCAAATCAAACCAGCCAAGCAGTCGGAAAACAGACTGTAGAACATCGCAAGGAAACCAGAGATTGGAAAGAGCCGACCCAAACAAGGAAGACTCCATTTTATAAAACATTTTTTTTTAAATTTTATTTTTGAGCTGGGAATATAGCCTAGTGGCAAGAGTGCCTGCCTCGGATACACGAGGCCCTAGGTTCGATTCCCCAGTACCACATATACAGAAAACGGCCAGAAGCGGCGCTGTGGCTCAAGTGGCAGAGTGCTAGCCTTGAGCAGGAAGAAGCCAGGGACAGTGCTCAGGCCCTGAGTCCAAGGCCCGGGACTGGCCAAAAAAAAAAAAAAAAAAATTTATTTTTATTTTTCATTTTTGAGTTTTTTGTTTTCTGTTTTTTGTTTGTTTCATTGGGATTCTTTGGCAATATTTTTTTGTTTAGTGTGTTTGTTTTCCTCTATTTTTTCTGTTTCTCTTTTCACATTTTCTTTCTTTAAAATTACTTTCCTATGACTAACACTTAACTCTTTTCTGTTGACTCTCCATTCTCTATCATTTTAACGTAATTCTTTCTACCCATTCTAC
This sequence comes from Perognathus longimembris pacificus, assembly GCF_023159225.1. Taxonomy (NCBI): domain Eukaryota; kingdom Metazoa; phylum Chordata; class Mammalia; order Rodentia; family Heteromyidae; genus Perognathus; species Perognathus longimembris. Next base: position 54,645,375 of record NC_063172.1, read on the forward strand.
TCTTCTCCACCTTTCCACTTCACTGAAACTAAACCAAACTCATCATACCCCATTCATTTTACTCTATTCTCTTCACTACCCCTAGCTTACCCTCCTAAATTTATTTCCAGGACCTCCAGACTCCATTGACCCCTGGTTATCGGAGTGAGTTCAATCTGAGTGAGTCAAAATGGTTCAAAGAGAAATCCCACTAGTCCAAAAAGAACTAAATATAAGAACAAAATTTGCTCATAGGGATATAACAGTAAATAAGTAACTACTGAATAGAGGGTTCAGGGTGGGTTTTTATATTAAAATTTTATTCTTTGGGGACACCAAATTTGCTTTTATATACAAAAAAGAGAAGGAAGGTATCTGTATATAATTATGAACTTCTAAGATTTATACAACAATGCTTGGTAAGGTCTGCTTTGGGTCTTAAACAGTGCTCACAGATGTTTGTAGACTGGCATTTACAATCCAAATGTGCAGAAGATGCACAAGAAAGAAGACAAACAAGGGAATCTCATCTCCCACTCAAAACAAGCAGGAAACAGAGCAGTCAATCAAAGACATAGAAGAGAACCCTCAAAATGCTCTACAAAGTCTACTGATAAAAATGTTAAATGAAGTTTGAATATCTTCAGACAATTATTCTAGAGTGTGAGGAGGTGAATAAAAAATTAATAGAGGATTTCATGGCCTCCACAAATAGAAAGATAAATGAACTTCAAGAGTCCAATGAAAAGATAACTACCCAGCTAAAAGATTTGAGAGACAGCACTCAGAACCAAATTAATGAAGTAAAGAAGTCCATACAGGACATAAGAGAAAATTATAGCAAAGACATGGAAGCCATCAAGAAAGACCAGTCAGGCCCTTTTCTCCTTTCTCTCCCTTCTCTCCAGCCATGGATCACCTCGGCACAGGCCAGCAGTTCAGTTCGGTAATAAGCTTTCTCTCCTGCCTGAATACCATGTGGCATTCTCCTTTACTGGCTACCTACTTTAAAAACCTAACATATATGGTGCCGTGACTCGGATAGGGCTTAAGAGTAAAGACAGGCAGAATTGCCCTCTATTTTTCTCCTTTTTCTGGTAGTATCCCCAGTCCTGACAGCCCTTTTTCCTGCAAACCAAACTGCTGCGAGACGCCATGTGGGACTTTTCACCAATACCATTGCTGGCCTCCACATCCACCTCCACATCCACACCACTTGTCTACCCTGGTGAGTGAAACTGCTGCTGCTCAGGTTCTCTGCTGCTCCATCCGCTGCTTCTGCCCGGGGAACAACATCCCTCACCCAGGATTCCACCTGGGAACTTGCAGTTCAAGGCCATCCTCTTACTACACTGCTCTGCCCAGCACAGATCTGGACCCTGAAGACCCCAGTGCCCAAGCTGCTGGAGGTAGCCAGAGGAGACCATGACACCCATTGGCCCTGATAACCATTCTCGTGGAAATGATGAGGACTTTTACCAATCAATCTGTCAACGAGTCAGGGACCCCTGACTACTTCGCCCCTTTACAACAGGAAGTAGCTCCAGAACAAACAACCTCTGCCCATACTCCTAGCCTGGTACCCCTCCTCTGTTATTAATAAACAACAAATGGGGGAATGTTAGCATTTCCCTAGCCTCAGGTCCTCAGCTCCTTCCACTAGCCCCCAGATCCACCTACCTAATGTGCCACTCCTACTCACTACCTACTTCCCCTTTACCTACAGAGAGAGAAGCTGCCACCTGGATAAGGTGCAGACGCCATGTAGCTCCCTCTCCCGTGGGAGATATGGCCCCACTAATAAACCTCTTTATGAACCAGAAAGAAAGAAAGAAAGAAAGAAAGAAAGAAAGAAAGAAAGAAAGAAAGAAAGAAAGAAAGAAAGAAAGAAAGAAAGAAATACCAGTCAGAAGGAAGTGAGATTTGACTAGATGAAGCAGAGGATCAAATCTCAGGAATTGAAGATTCTCTTGAATCCATGGAGGAAGAACAAAAAACCATACAAAACCAATCCAATCGGCAAAACATATCACTCCAGGAGCTCCAAGATACATTCAGGATGTAGCCCAACTTAAGGCTAATAGGTATCGAGGAAAACCTAGACAAAGAAGTCAATGGAATAGGCAACCTATTTAACAGAATATTACCTGAGAACTTCCCAAATATCCCCTAGGATAGGCCTATGCAGATACAAGAAGCATTCAGAACCCCAAACCAACCAGACCACAATAGGACATCCCACCGACACACTGTGATCAAAACAGAATCAACAGAGTCCAAGGAAAGAATCCTTAAAGCTGCTAGGGAGAAGAAAGTAATCACATATAAAGGAAAACCAATCAGAATTACCCCAGACTTCTCAGCAGAGACCATGAAAGCAAGAAGAGCCTGGACTGAGGTATGCCAAACCCTAAAGAAAAATAACTATCAACCAAGAATATTGTATCCAGCTAAACTCTCCTTCATAGCCGAAGGTCAAATAAAAGTCTTCCACAGTAAGGAAAAACTGAAATAATATATCTCCCCCAAACCAGCTTTACAGAAAATCCTCAACAATGTACTACACATGGAAAATATTCAAGATCACAATACAGACAGAGTAATGAACCCTAAATAGAAAACCGGAGTATTAGATCAAGAATTGAGAACTCACAGCTTTTAACAAGATATCTATAATGAAAGGAACAAATGATCATTTATCAATCCCAACTCTCAACATTAATGGACTTAATTATCCAATCAAACGACATAGGCTCATAAGTTGGATCAAAAATCAAGATCAATCTTTCTGCTGCCTCCAAGAGACACATCTATCCAGCAAAAGCAAACATCTTCTAAAAGTGAAAGGCTGTAATAAAATCTACAAAAGCTACAAATGGCCCCCATAAGTAGGCTGGAGTTGCAATCCTAGTATCAGAATTGACTTCAAATTAAAAACGGTAAGAAGAGACAAAGAAGGTTACTACATACTAATAAAGGGATCGCCTACAGGAAGATATTACCATTCTAAATATCTACACCCCAAATACAGGAGCACCCAACTTCATCAAACAAACACTACTGACTCTAAAAACACTCATAGACCCAAACACATTGATAGTTGGAGACTTTAACACTCCACTGTCACCTCTGGACAGATCAACACACCAAAAACTGAGCAAAGAAACCTCAGAACTAAACAACTATATAGACCAACTAGACTTAACAGACATCTACAGACATCCAGCAACACCAGAATACACATTCTTTTCAGCAGCACATGGAATATTTTCCAAAATAGATCACATGTTAGGGCACAAAGAAAATCTGTACAAATTCAGAAATATCTAAATCATTCCCTGCATTCTCTCAGACCACAATGGAATAAAATTAGAGCTCAACTCAAACAGCCACCACAGAAAATCCTACAATTCATGGAGACTAAACAACACATTGCTGAACCATCAGTGGGTCATTGAAGAAATTAAAACAGAAGTTCAAATGTCCCTGGAAATAAACCAAGATGAGCACACAAAGTACCAGCTCCTTTGGGACACAGCAAAGGCAGTACTCAGAGGAAAATTTATATCTCTGAGTGCCTACATCAACAAACTGGAGAAACAGGAATTCAACAACTTAAGAGATGCACCTTAAGCTCCTTGAAGGAGAACAACAAGCCAAACCCCAGCCAATAAACGGAAGCAAATAATTAAAATAAAATCAGAATTAAATGACTTAAAGTAAAAAAAATTTTGAAAGAATCAACAAAACAAAGAGTTGGTTCTTTGTAAAACTTAACAAGATAGACCCCTAGCAAATCTGAGAAAAAAAAAAAAACAAAGGCAGCACACCCAAATAAACAATATCAGAGATAAACAAGTAACATCACCACAGAAACAACCAAAAAATTCAGAACAGAGTAAGGGACTATTTTGCAACCCTTTATGCCAACCAATTCAAGAACCTGGAAGAAATGGATAATTTCCAAGCAAAAATTGATATCCCCAAACTCAACCATGAAGATTTAAATCTTCTAAATGGACCCATATCCAGCATTGAAATAGAAGCAATAAGAGACCTCCCATCCATAAAAAGCCCAGGTCCACACACTCACAGCAGAATTCTACAAGGCCTTCAAAGCAGAACTCACACCAATATTTCTCAAACTCTTCAATGAAATTGAAAGAGAATGTTCACTACCAAACACATTCTACGATGCCAGTATAACCCTCATCCCCAAACCAGGCAGGGACTTATCAAAGAAAGAGAACAATAGACTGATTTCTCTGATGAACATTGATGCAAAAATTCTCAACAAAATTCTGGCCAGTCAAGAGACATATGAAAAAGTGCTCTACATCACTGGCCATAAAAGATATGCAAATCAAAACAACATTGAGATTCCATCTCACCCCTGTAAGAATGTCATATATCAAGAAAACTAACAATAACAATTGTTGGAGGGGATGTGGCCAAAAGGGAACCCTACTTCATTGTTGGTGGGAATGTAAACTGGTTCAGCCACTCTGGCAAGCAGTATGGAGATTCCTCAGAAGGCTAAATATAGAACTCCCCTATGACCCAGCAGCCCCACTTTTGGGTATCCATCCAAAAGACCACAAACAAAATCACAGTAATGCCACCAGTACGATAATGTTCATTGCAGCACAATTTGTCATAGCTAGAATCTGGAACAACCCAGATGCCCCTCAGTAGATGAATGGATCAGGAAAATGTGGTACATATACACAATGGAATTTTATGCCTCTATCAGAAAGAATGACATTGCCCCATTTGTAAGGAAATGGAAGGACTTGGAAAACATTATACTAAGTGAAGTGAGCCAGACCCAAAGAAACATGGACTCTATGGTCTCCCTTATTGGGAATAATTAGTACAGGTTTAGGCAAGTCATAGCAAAGCATCACAAGAGCCCAATAGCTATACCCTTATGAACACATAAGATAATGCTAAGTGAAATGAACTCCATGTTATGGAAATGATTGTTATATCACAGTTGTAACTACTTTCAACGTCCCATCTGTATCTGTAGCTTCTATTATTGATGATGTTCTTGTATCACCTTTCTGTGGTTGTACCTACACTATCTCTGTAATCTTATATGAGTATATTGGAAACCGTGTATACTGTTATTAGAAGTAGGAAATTGAAAGGGAATACCAAAATTGAGAGACACAGGGTAAAAAAAAGACAAACAACTCCAAAAGCAATACTTGCAAAACTGTTTGTTGTAAGTGAACTGAACACCTCAGGGGGGAAAGGGAAAGTGGGAGGAGGGAGGGGGGTATGAGGGACAAGGTAACAAACAGTACAAGAAATGTATCCAATGCCTAACGTATGAATCTGTAACCTCTCTGTACATCAGTTTGATAATAAAAATTTGGAAAAAAAATTCTGTCCAGTCGACTTCAACAGGTCATCAAAAAAATCATACACCATGATCAAACTGGATTCATCCCAGGGATGCAAAGTTGGTTCAATATACGCAAGTCAATTAATGTAATACACCACATCAACTGGAGCAAGGTAAAGAATCACATGGTTATATTCCTAGATGTGGAAAAGGCATTCAATAAAATCCAGCACCCATTTATGTTAAAAGCCCTGGAAAAACTGGGATTCCAGGGACCATTCCTGAATATAATAAAGGCAGTCTATGACAAACCAACAGCAAGCATAATTCTAAAGCTAAAGCCATTCCCTTTAAAATCAGGAGCAAGACAGGGATGTCTGCTCTGTCCTCTCCTCTTCAACATAGTACTAGAATTCCTAGCCAGAGCAATTAGGCAAGAAGAAAACATAAAGGGGATCCAAATAGGAAAAGATGTAGTTAAACTTTCTCTGTTCGCAGATGACATGATCTTATACCTAAAGAAACCCATTGACTCTACTCCCAAGACTCTACTCTAGTAGAGCTGAACCAAAACTTTGGCAAAGTAGCAGGATATAAAATAAACCCTCAAAAATCAATGACTTTTCTATATGCCAATGACCCGAAGACATAAGCCGAAATCAGGAAAGCAACTCCTTTTGCAATAGCCTCAAAAACCCTAAAATACATAGGAATAACCTTAACCAAAGAAGTGAAAGACCTCTATTATGAAAACTTTAAAAACATGAAGAACAATATTAAGGCAGAACTAAGGAAATGGAAAAACCTCCTATGCTCCTGTATTGGGAGGATTCATATTGTCAAAATGGCAATAATGCCAAAAGCTATCTACAAATTCAATGCAATACCCATTAATATCCAAAAACCATTGTTTGGAGTTATTCATTATTTTATTGTGCCATTTTTAAAATTTTTATTGTCAGACTGATGTACAGAGAGGTTACAGTTTCATACGTTAGGCATTGGATACATTTCTTGTATTGTTTGTTACCTCTTTTCTCATTCCTCCCTCCCCCCTCCTCTTTTCCCTTCCCCCCCATGAGTTGTTCAGTTCATTTACACCAAACAGTTGGTTCCATATTCTAGCTATGACAAATTGTGCTGAGATGAACATTGTTGTGCTGGTGGCTTAAGTGTGTTCTTGCCAAACACCATTTTTTAATGAAATAGAGGAAGCAATCCAGAAATTCATATGGAACAATAAAAGACCCCGAAGAGCAAAAAGCATCCTAAGCAGAAAGAACAGCACTGGAGGAATTATAATACCAAACTTCAAGCTGTAGTAGAAAGCTATAGTAATAAAAACAGCTTGGTATTGGCACAAGAACAGGCCTGAAGACCAATGGACTAGAACTGAAGACCCAGAAATGAAACCTCAGAACTATGCCTACTTAATCTTTGATAAAGGAGTGAAAAAAATAGGATGGAAGAAAGATAGCCTCTTTAACAAATGGTGCTGGCAAAACTGGTTCAACACCTACAACAAACTGAAACTAGATCCTTAAATTTCTCCCTGCACCAAAATAAGTTCCAGATGGATCAAGGACCTCGAGATAAAAATAGATACCATGAAAACACTACAAGAAGGAGTAAGAGAACACTTGGGCTCCTTCTTACAGGATGAAACTTCCTTAATAAAGGCCCAGAATTGCAACAAATCAAAGAAAGGATGGACAAATGGGACTTCATCAAATTCCAGATCTTCTGCAGGGCAAAAGACATAGCTTGCAAGATAAACAGAAAGCACACAGATTGGGAAAAGATCTTTACCGGCCATACAACGGACAAAAGCTTCATATCTAAAATATGTGCAGAACTAAAAAACTTAAATTCTTCCAAAACAACCTCAAAGAACCAACAGCCCCCCTCATCAAGTGGGCTAATGACTTAAAAAGAGACTTCTCTGATGAGGAAATGAGAATGGCCAAGAGACACATGAAAATTGCTTTACATCACTGGCCATAAAAGAAATGCAGATCAAAACAACATTGATTTTCCACCTCAGCCCAGTAAGAATGTCCATTATAAAAAAAAAAAAAAACTAACAATAACAAATGTTGGAGCGGATGTGGCCAAAAAGGAACCCTACACTTCATTGTTGGTGGGAATGTAAACTGTTTCAGCCACGCTGGAAAGTGGTATGGAGATTCCTCAGAAGGCTGAACATAGAGCTCCCCTATGACCCAGCAGCCCCACTTTTGGGCATCTATGCAAAAGACTACAAACAAGAACACACTAAAGCCACCAGCATAACAGTGTTCATCGCAGCACAATCTGTCATACCTAAAACATGGAACCAACCCAGATGCCCCTCAGTAGATGAATGGATCAGGAAAATGTGGTACATATACACAATGGAATTTTATGCCTCTATCAGAAAGAATGACACTGCCGGAAATGGAAGGACTTGAAAAAAAATTATACTAAGTGAAGTGAGCCAGACCCAAAGAAACATGGACTCTATGGTCTCCCTCATAGGGAATAATTACCACAGGTTTAGGCAAGTCACAGCAGAGGATCACAAGAGCCCTTATGAACACATAAGATGATGCTAAGTGAAATGAACTTCATGTTATGGAAACGATTGTTGTATCACTGTTGTGACTACTTTCAACGTGCTATGTGTAACTTTAGCTTCTATTACTAATGATGATCTTGTATCCCCTTCCTGTGGTGTACCTGCACTATCTTTGTATCTTATCTGAGTACCCTGGATACTGTATATACTGGTATTAGAATTAGGAAACTGAAAGGGAATACCAAAATCGAGAAACACAGGGTAGAAAAGACAAATGACTACAAAAACAATACTTGCAAAACCATTTGGTGTGAACCAAATGAACAACTCATGAGGGAAGAGGGAGAGGGGGAGGGGGAAGGGGGAATGAGGGAGGAGGTAACAAATAGTACAAGAAATGTACCCATGGCCTAATTATGAATCTGTACCCTCTGTACATCACTTGGACAATAAATAAGTAATTATTGTTAAAAAAGAAAAGAAAAGAATAATCAGCACCACAGTAGTGATCTCAGACAGTACCCTATACCACCCAGTCACCAGCCGTACCAGCCCCTGTGTATGATTGAACCTGCAAAGAATAACTCTACAAAATTGAAAGTACTTTCTAATCACAGCATCTCATTTTTTGATTCAAATAGACTTGACAGGACATCAAAACATCATTTATTTAAACTAGATAGAAACTTTGCTTAAGAAAATGTTCATAGTGTTACTAAAACAGTGAATGTTTATATAAACTAAAAAGCATAAACATGAATCATGTATATGCCCATAATACATGGAAAATGCACACAAACAGGGGCTGGGAATGTGGCTTAGTGGTAGAGTGCTTGCCAAGCATGCATGAAGCCCTGGGTTCGAGCCCTGAGTCCAAGCACTAAGACTGGCAAAAAAAAAATATCTCAAATAAGAAAATGCACAGAAATTTTACTGCTTACAGTTGAGGTTTATAACAACATTACAGGACACATACAAATAATAAAACATGACTACACTTACATAGCTACTGCTTTCTCTTAAAAGCAGCTGAAATCTACTAAGTTAACAAAAATCCCTAATGCAATAGCTTTATTAACTATAGAGCTCTGATCCTATGTAAAATCTCTGGACTTTCTCATTCTACATGTTTACTATTTTGTATTCTTAAATCTACAACCCCTAACACCCCCATTCCACCTTCCACACATACATGTAACACCTACCTGACAACCACTGCTTTATTCTCTATATCTGGTCTTCCAACTTTTCTCTCCCTTAGTTCTTGTTATGTTTGGATGTGTGTGGTATTGTGCTGGAGTGATCACTGTCCCTGAGCTTTTTTGCTCAAGGATAGTAACCTACTATTTGAGCCAAAGCCCTAATTCCTGCTTTTTGGTGGTTAATTGGAGATGAGTCTCACAGACCTTCCTATTCAGGTTGGCTTCAAACTGTCATCCTCATATCCCAGCCTCCTAAGTAGCTAGGATTACAGGCATGAGCCAACAGCACCCCTGCTAAATTTTCTTTCTTTTATTCTGTTTTTTTATTTTACGTTTAAGTGAGATTCTTATCAGGTCTGGCAGATTTAAGTTAGCATAATATCTACAGGTTCATTCATAGCAGGATCTCCTCTTTAAAGACTGAATAAATGTGTTATTGTCTATCCATCGAATCACAGACCTGTAGGGTGTTTCCATCTTTTGGGTACTGTAAAAAGAAAAATGCTGTAGGGGCTGGGAATATGGCCTAGTGGCAAGAGTGCTTGCCTTGTATACATGAAGCCCAGGGTTCAATTCCCCAGCACCACGTATATAGAAAATGGCCAGAAGCGGCACTGTGGCTCAAGTGGCAGAGTACTAGCCTTGAGCAAAAAGAAGCCAAGGCCAGTGCTCAGGCCCTGAGTCCAAGGCCCAGGACTGGCAAAAAATCTAACAAACAAATTTTAAAAAAAAGCTGTAGTTTGCATGAGAGCTCAAATATTGCTTTTATATTCATTGGGTATAGACCCCAAACCCCTCTTATAGGTATGATTTTGTATCTCATTGTGGTTTTGATTGTCATTCAGAAGCATGTTATTTGATTTCCACATATTTGTGAATCTTCTATAATTCACTGTGCTATTGATTTCTAATTTCAAATGGTTGTGACTGGAAACAATACTGAACATAATTTCATTTTTCTTGGACTTGTTAACACTTGTTCTGTGATCTAATGTACAGTTTATCCTAAGGAATGTTCAATTTTCACTAGAGTAGAATGTTCTAATGCTTTTGGATGGAAAGGGGTGTGGTTGTGTGTATGTTATATTATATTATAAATATATGGCACATGGAATCTAAGGTGAAGTTCAAGTTCAACATTTTATTATTAATTTTCTGTCTGGATGACTTACTCCTTGTTAAAATAATGAAATAAAGATTCCATAATTATAGAGCTATCTACTTCTCCTTTCATGTTCATTGACACTTGATGTATATGTTTAAGTGTAGCACTGCCGATTGTCTTTATATTAACATATGTCACATCCTCTTAATCAGCTACTTGCTATTAAATGATGAGCTTATCTCCTGTAAGAATGTTTTACTTTAAGATTATTTTACCTGATATAAGTATAGTAACCCTTGCTTTCTTTGATTACTTTTTGCCTGGAATATTTCTTCCGTGTCTCCAGCTTATGTGTGGCATTAAAAATGAAGGGGTTGGTTCCATATTTTAGCAAAGGTAAGTTGTGCTGAGATAAACACGATTCTGCTGGTAGCTTTAGTATGGCCTTGCTTGTGATCCTTTGGTTAAATGCCGAAAGGTGGGGCTGCTGGGTCATAGGGGAGCTCTATGTTTAGCATTTTGAGGAGCCCCAATATTGCTTTCCAGAATAATTGAAGAAGTTTACAGTCCCACCAACAGTATAGTAGCATTCACTTTTAGCCATATTCCCGCCAGCATCTGCTATTATTAGTTTTCTTGGTAATGCCCATTCTTACTGGGGTGAGGTGGACTCTCAATGTTGTTTTGATTTGCATTTCTTTTATGGCCAGTGATGTTGAGCACTTCTTCATGTGCCTCTTGGCCATTCACTTTTCCTCTTCAGAGAAGTCTCTCTCTAAGTCTTTAGTCCATTCATTAAGTAGGCAGTTGTTTCTTTGAGAATTTGTTTCAGGGGAATTTAATTTTTTAGTTCTAATTATATTTTAGATATGAGGTCCTTGTCTGTTGTAAGGTCAGTGAAGATCTTCCAATCTTCGGGCTTTCAATTTATCTCGCAAGCTATATGCTTTGCCATGCAGAAGCTCTGCAGTTTCATGCAATCCCATTTTCCAACCTTTCTTTGATTTGTTGTGTATGGAACCAACCCAGATGCCCATGAGAAGATGAACAGATCAAAAAAATATGGTACATATGCACAATGGAATTCTACACTTCTATCAGAAAGAATGACATTTCCCCATTTGTAAGGAAATGGAAAGACTTGGAAAAAAATCATACTAAGTGAAGTGAGCCAGACCCAAAGAAACACAGACTCTATAGTTTCCCTCATTGGTAATAAATAGTATATGTACAGGATAATCCTAGCAGAAGATCACAGTAGCTCAATAACTATGTACATATGATCACATAAGACGATGCTAAGTGAAATGAACTCCAAGTTATGGAAATAAGTGGTTGCACAATGTTGTTATTTTCAATATACTATGTGAAATTATGCTTTTATTTTTTTTCCCTAATGTCACTGTATCTTATTTTGGTTCCCTAGGTATTGTATATACATCTATCAGAACTAGGGAAGTAAAAGGGAACATCAAAAGGATGAGACAAAGGTGAAAGGCAAACCAATGCAATAGTAATACCTACAAGACAATATGCTGTGAAACAACTGTACAACTCAGGGTAGGGGCAACTGAGGAGGAGGGAAGTGGAAGAAAATGAGGGAGGAGGTAGTAAGTTTGATAAGAACTGTACTCACTGCCTTACATATGAAACTGTAACCCCCTGTACATCACTTTGACAATAAAAATAAAAACAAACAAATAAACACGCAGATAAACATAACAAAACCCAAAAGGGGTCTTTTTAGAGTTGAAAATTTTCATCTATTTAGATATTCTTAGTCTTTTAATTGAATAGATTAATCCATTTACTCTCAGGGTTAGTGTTATTGATAAGTAAAGACTCCCTCTAGTTATTCTATTATTGTCTGGTTGATATGTAGTTTCTTTTTCCCTTTATTCCTCTTTTGAAACCTCTCTTCCTCTCTACTTTTGTTCATTTTTCTTTTTTTCCAGTTTATTTATTTATTGTCAAAGTGATGTACAGAGGGGTTACAGTTACTGCCTTACAAATGTAAAGCAGTGCATACATTTCTTATCCAACGTGTTACCTCCTCCCTCATCGCCTTCCCTTCCCTAGTTCCTATACACGTATATATAATATCCAGGATACCAAAGTCAGTTACAGTGACATGAGGAGTAAAATCAGGGGGAAGAAAGACAAAAGAAAAAAAACATGTTTTCACATGGTATGTTGAAAATAACAGCAACAATGGTAAACCACTTGTTTCCATAACTTGGAGTTCATTTTGCATAGCATCATCTTGTGTTCATATATGCGTAGCTATTGAGCTATTGTGATCTTCTGCTAGGATTATCCTAGAAGTGTACTAATATTTCTTGATGAAGGAAACCATAGAGTTTGTTTCCTTTTGTCTGGCTCACTTTATTTAGTAAGAAAAACATGCTGATGAAAGCGGAAAAAAGGATGTTAGAGATATATATGGACTGTTGATCAGTAAGAATCAATTTTATAATATTTGTAATATTAATCTGCACTTTCCAAGCTGCATTTGCTCATAATTACATTTTTCTTAAATATTACTCTGGTACCTAAACTTGTACGTGATTCTGTTCTTATCTCAAAATGGGCCTCCAAATTACATAAACTTCAGGACTTCAAATATGGACCTGTCTGATAATTAAATTTTATCTTCAATTCTGTTTGTGGAGTTTTCTACATTGTTTTTATAAATTTAACTTGAAAGTGTCATCCATTCATATATCACTCAAGATGTTCCTCTACTTTGAATGCTTTCAGTTGAATTCTGGAGACTGAGAATACTGTGCCCACTCTAGTCCACATCAATTAGTTTCTTCTTGTGTCCCATCATGCTCCAAATTACCTCAACCACACTGTACAGTCTTCAGGGTCCCTTGCCTATTTTCAGTAAACCTTTCCATTTCCTGGGTGGCATACTGCTTTCTCTGTTCAATATCTCCATTGGATGGACAGTATCCTCCAGTTATGGAAACAGGATGCCTACAATTGACAAGTTTTAAAATCTTGCATGTTGTCAAACATCTTTGTTCTACCCTCACACCTGACTGACACCCCGGCTATGGTAGTAAATTCAGGAAGAAGTCATTTCTCTTTTCCAGAAATCCAACAGATAGTTCTCAAACCATTCCACTTTGCTCATCAGCTCTTTCCCTCCCATTGCATCCCATTCTCTTTCATTTTCTCATTTCCTTATGTTTTGCCTAGTATCAAAGCATTACTTCCATTGTCTACTTATTTACATGCACAGTTCTTTGGGAACTTGCCTTATTTTGAAGGTAGTTCAGATGCATTACATTAGTGCTGACACCATCTGTCAGTAAGAACTCCTTTCATCTGACTCAACAAATGAGGGGTTGTCCCTTGAATTTTGTTTAATGTGCTTTATGTCTACATTTAAACTCCAAGTCAGTGTTAAGTGTACCTTGTTAGAATTACTCTGAATCTTTCCCATAGTTCAGTGCAGCCATAAGATACACAATTTGCTACAGGCTTTCAGTTATCCCATTTCAGGTTTCCTCTCTCGGATCCATATACTTCTTTTCCTCCCAGGTGGGAAGGAAGAAAATACACAGGTCTAGTCCCATGATGCATTTGCATCCAGAGAGAAGGATTATGCCTGGGGATATTCCCGTTCCTCCTTGAGGCTCTTGCTATCTGAAGAACTGTCCTCCTTTTTCTCTTTTGTTGTCCAAACTGCCAAGCTGCCATTATCTTCTAACACAGATGAGATCTAGTGATCCAAATTTTTATGGCTTCCCTTTCTTTCTTTTCAATCTAGGAAAAACACCAAAACTCAGCTTTCAGGGGGATTCACATTTTTCTTTAGCATACACCCTTTACTCTTCTTTCCAAACTTGATAATGGCAATGCTATTTTTTTTGTTCCATATATTCATTTGCCTGCCTTTGATAAATATGACATTGAGGAAGAATCTTGTCTCCTCCTTTGTCTCCACTTCCAATATCCAGGGCATACATTGTATATAATTTTAACAGTTTTTTTTGAATTTTTATACTTTATAAGCTTCATTCTATCCTCTTACTGTGGCTATCCACATGACACTTTAAAGCTAGATATTTTTAATGGTTCCTTCCTAGAAATGTCCTTAATGTGTCTTTTGCTATTTAATTTCTTCACTTTTAAAATGTAGATCTAGACACTAGGTTGGAAATGAACTTTACAACTTGGGGAGTGAGAGGGAAAGTGGGAGGAAAACAAGGGAGAGGGTAAAAATGTTCAACAAGAAATGTACTCACTACCTTACATATGTAACTGTAACCTTTCTGTATATCACCTTGGCAATAAAATTAAATTTTAAAAAATGAATATCTAATAGTAACTACATAATGAAGATTTTTAAAAAATCAAATAAAAGAATTATTGTAAGGCATTTTGTTCCAAGTCTAGTAATATAAAAAGAGCAACAGGCTAAAGACTAGATACACCAGTCTAACATTAAATCAACCAATGAAAGTGTTCAAAAAACATAGATGTATGTCATTTGGCAACTATCAAAATAACTGATTCTGTCAAAAAAGAATACACCAATGCACATGTAAATGTGTAAACTAATCTGAATGAATAAAAATCAGATCCAATACAGTATATTTACATATTCTAAACTGTGTCCCTACAAGATCTCAATACTTACAAAGAGGAAAAAATAGCAACTTTAGGATCACGATGTACTGCAGATGTACCCTTACTGAGATTAAAAAAAACAATGACAGTCAAATTAGCATTATTTTCCCCAACAATTTGCACTGCCACGAATACAATATCACTTCTGTAGTATTCCTACCCAAATAATAATTTCAACCAAATTGGAAGAAAGCATAAAACAAACCCAACCTATAGAACCAATAGAAATAATTGGCTGCTAACTGTAAAAAAAAAATCCAGGATTCTGAGAGAAAAAGATTCGAGAAATATTCCAGACTGAAAGGAACTGGAGGACATTGTATTAAGAGAAATAAGTCAGGCATGTTAATCAAATACCACTTTCTCACTCATGTGGAAGTTGAAATGTTGATCTCATAGAAGTAGAGAATAGAATAGTAGTTACCAGGATCTGGGAAGGGAGTAAGGGAATAGAGACTAGATGGTGGGAATGGAGTACAGTTGTATAATGGTAATAATATTTATTGTTTTATAACACTGTAGAGAAACTATGGGTGACAATAATTGTATATTTCAAAATAGCTAGTAGAGGGATTTGAATGTTTCTTAAACATAGAATCCATGTCTGCAAGGAAGTAAAAGATCTCTATGATGAAAACGTTAAAAGCCTTAAAAAAGAAATTAAAGAACTAAGAAAGTGGAAAAACCTCCCATGCTTCTGGATTGGAAGGATTAAAACCATGAAAATGGTACTACCAAAGGCTATCTATAAATTCAATGCAATAGCCATCAATATCCCAACACCACTCTTTAATGAAAGAGGAAAAAATCCAAAAATTCATATGGAACAATAAAAGACCTCAAATAGCAAAAACAATTCTTAACAGGAAGAACAGTGCTACAGTAATACCAATACCAAACTTCAAAGCAATAAAAAAACAGCTTGGTACAAGCACAAGACCAAGCCTAAGAACCAATGGAATAGACCTGAAGACCCAGAAATGAACCTGCAGACCTATGGCCACCTAATCTTTGACAAGGGGGCTAAAAAAATAGGATGGAAGAAAGCCTCTTCAAATGGTGCTGGCAAAATTGGTTACACACCTGTAAAAAAACTAAGGTTAGATCCTTATCTATCACTCTGCACCAGAATCAACTGAAAATGGATCAAAGATCTTAAGATAAAGCACATACCCTGAAAACACTGCTAGAAGGAACAGGACAAAGACTAGGGTCCTTGGCACAGGTGGAAACTTTCTTAATAAATACCTAGAAATACAACAAATCTATGAAAGGTTGGACAAATGGGATTGCATGAAACTGCAGATTTTCTGCATGGCAAAGCACATAGCTTGCAAGATAAATTGAAAGGCCAAAGATTGGGAGATCTTCACTAGCCATACAACAGACAAGTGCTTCACAACTAAAATATACTTAGAACTAAAAAAATTAAATTCCCCTGAAACAAATCCTCAAAGAAACAACTGTCCGACCTTAATAAGTGGGCTAAAGATTTAAAGAGAGACTTCTCTGAAGAGGAAAAAAGACTGGCCAAGAGGCACATGAAGAGGTGCTCAACATCACGGGCCATAGAAGAAATGAAAATCAAAACAACATTGAGATTCTACCTCACCCCAGTAAGAATGGGCATTATCAAGTAAACTAATAACAGCAGATGTTGGTGGAGATGTGACCAAAAGGGAACCCTGTTGGTGGGACTGTAAACTTGTTCAACCACTCTGAAAAGCAGTATGGAGGCTCCTCAAAATGCTAAACACACAAGAGTTCCTGTATGACCCAGCAACTTCACTTCTGGACATTCATCCAAATGATTACAAGCAAGGCCATACTGAAGCTACCAGTACAACTATGTTCACCACAGCATTATTTACCATACCTAAGATATGGAACCAACCCAGATGCCCCTCGGTAGATGAGTGGTAGATGAGTGTTATATATACATAATGGAATTTATGCTTCTATCAGAAAGAATGACATCGCTCCATTTTTAAGGGAATGAAAAGGCTTAGAAATAATCATACTAAGTGAAATGAGCCAGACCCAAAGAAAGACTCTATGGTTTCCCTCATTGATAATAATTAGTATATATCTAGGATAGTTCTAGCAGAGGATCACCATAGCTCAATGATTATGTACATAAGATCATATAAGATGATGCTAATTGGAGTGAACTCCAAGATATGGAAACAAGTCATTTTTCATTGTTGTTGTTATTTTTAATGTACTATGTGAAATTATTTATTTTCTCTGGTAATTTTTCCATTATGGTTTAGCCCCTGCTGTCACTGTATTTGATTTTGGTAGTTAGGGTATTGCATATATGTTTCTCTGAATTAGGGAAGGGAAGGTGAACATTAAAATCGTGAGACAAAGAACAAAGGTGAACCAATGCAACAGTGATACTTTCAAGACAATATGTTGTAAACTAACTGTACAACTCATGGGGGAGAATTGGGGAGGATGGGAAGTGGGAGAAAAATGAGGGAGAAGGTAACAAGTTTAACAAGAAATGTACTCACTACCTTACATAACTGTAACTGTAATTCCTCTGTACATCACCTTGATAATAAAATTACATTTAAAAAAAGAATCCCACATTTGCTTCTGATCTTAACATTGCACACTGTATAAACACTGAAATATCTCATTGTTCCTCATAAATACTGGTGACTGCTATGTATCAATTCAAGTAAATTATATGTTTAGAAAAGAGTATAATTGACTAAAGACACATGTATAACTAAATATAAACAATGCATAATCTTAGATTGGATCCTGGGTCACAGGGCTTTTGTTTCTGTTTTGTTTTACTTATTAATTATATAATGGAATTATTATTAAGACAGTTAAAAGATTCAATAGATATAAACAACTGTATTACTGTTAATTTCATAATTTTAGTGGATATGTAGATCTAAAAGATAATATCCATGTGTTTAGGAATATATAGTGTGATATTTAGCAGTAAAGAAGTACAATACCTAAAATTATCCATGTATTTCATTAAAATATGAAAATTCATGTACATATGTAGGGAGAAATCAATGGGTATAAAGCAAATTTGGATCACTAGGTATGTTAGTATGTGCCTATAATCTCAAAACTGGGGAGCCTGAGAGAAGATTACGCTTGAGTTACATAGGAAGAGCCTGGATCAAAAAAGAAATTGAGAATATGGCCTAGTTGCAAGAGTGCTCGCCTCATATATATGAAGCCCTGGGTTCGATTCCCCAGCACCACATATACAGAAAATGGCCAGAAGTGGCACTGTGGCTCAAGTGGCAGAGTGCTAGCCTTGAGCAAAAAGAAGCCACGGACAGTGCTCAGGATCTGAGTTCAAGGCCCAGGACTGGCAAGAAAAAAAACAAAAACAAATTGAATTGAGTAAATTGTATAAGCTGAGTAACAAGTATTCAGAAATTCTTTATACTTTTTATACATATAACTTTTTTCATCTGAAATCACTTCAAAGTAAAAAATTTTAGCCAGGTACTTATAACCTCTCAGAAGACTGTGGGATTGAGATTGAAGGCCAGCCCAGTGAGAAAAGTTTGCTAGCCTTCATCTATAAAATCTTGTGTCTTAGGAATGTTTCCAAGTGATAGAGCACCAACCAAAAAAGAATAAGGTCCTGAGTTCAAACCTCAGCACGGAACAAAGAAAAAGTAAAATAAATTTTTGAATACTAGTAGTAAAGCAGAAGTTAGGGCCAGGTTTGGAGTTGAAGTGGTAATAAGGAAAACTATGCTTTGGGATTCAAATACCAGATTTAGTACTAACTTCATAGTCTTGAATATCTTCCTTAGTTTTCTGAAAACCTGAGTTTCATCACCTATAGAACAGAAATAACCATACCCACATCTAAGAGCTCTTGAAAGGTCAACATTTGATAGCACATTGCAAGTATTAAGACCAATAACTGACTGAGAGACATTTGTTTTAAGAATGAATGAAATACTACAAAAATGAAAACAGAAAAACAGAGTAGGACTTCCTAGCCCAGAGAACACCCATGCCCACTATCGGTCTCTACTTTATGCCAGATGTAATGTTTAAGAAAAAGAGCAGGTGTTCAGATAATAATGTTATTGAGAAAAATCAATATGGAAAGAGATCTTATAACTTAGAGTTTTCCTGAACTATCTTAACAGAAGGCACAAAGCAGAACTGAAGTGTGCAGGAAGACAGGGAGCCAAGCCAAGTTCCTCCTTTGTTTTACAGCAACTCAGTACATTTTTTGCTGCTGTTGGTAGTGGTGGTGGCATTAGTTGTGCTAGGCTTTGAACTCAGGCCCTCATGCATGCTAGGCAAGTGTTCTACCACTGAGCTACATTTTCAGCCCTAGTTGTGAGACAGTCTCACTTTCTCTATGTATCCAATCCTATTTTAGGCATCCAATCGTTGGAATGACAGGCACACACCACTGTGTCCAGCTTCCCTCTGTTGAGATAAGAGTCTTACCAACTTTTCTACCTAGAACAGTGACAAACCTGCTCTCAGACTCTCAAGTAGCTATAATTACAGGCATAAGCCACTGGTGTCCAGCTGTTCCTCAGTATTTTGAGAAACTTAATTCATCTTTTGATACTTCTACCACTTTTCCATATTTTTTTCAAGCAATGAATAGCAACTTATCTGTTGCAATTTTAACCAGTCCTAGTTTAAAAAAAAAAATCTCCCTCCCAAATAGTACTGATTAGCTTTGCTGTCTAGACATTTTCATGTAAGGTACAAAGCAAAAAATCTACAAATTTTAAAAAGAAACAAAAAATAAAAATCAGTTTCTTCCAGGTTCTCCCAAGTACTCAAAACAACACTCAGTCCTTAACTTTAAGTTGTTCTGTCCAGCCCCAGTTACCACTTTAACCAGTCTACAGATTCTTGCCTCGGAATATACTGTAATTATGTTTATGCCTTTTGAACAAGCTGATGAAAAGAAACATTTGCTTAAGGTTCCCATCAATGAATGCAGAGCTCAGACTAGTCTTTAGCATATACAAACGTTACGCTTATTAATTCAGAATATTCATTCAGTCATTGAGACACGATGACAGGACTGTACAGTGAAAGACTGATTCTCTACTATACATATTAGCTTTGCACAAAAATCCTTTGGCTCGGGAATATCTGTCTGAGACTCCAGAATTATATACCTCTTTGAATTTTTTAAACCATGATTTAGGTATCAAAACTATAACATTAATTTTCTAAACACACAGATAGATTATAAATTGTCAAAAATAAGTCCATCTGATTAAGAAATCTCCAGCTGGATTTCAGCTTAAGAAATTCTAAAACTGCCTATGTGGAGCCTGGTCCTCGCCAACAAGCACAGCATCCATTTTAATTAAAAGCCAGTGATATGACTCATGCCACCTGTTTCATTGATCCTGCTAGATCCCTCTTTTGGTCAGAGTTCTCTTTGGAGGATTAAAACTTTTATGAAAACAAATAGCAAATATTTATTCAGATTGATTACTATTATTTCACATCCTGAAAACTATATCTCCTACTATAAAATCATATTTATCTGTGTTGTTTTAACAAGCCAAAGATTATTGAAAGCAATAGTCATAGTAGTAATAGGATTGGTAAGAGGGCTGGTAGCTAAAACAACTATTATGTTTCATATTATATAATTTTTCACATATGCAAGTATATTCATATGTATATAAGTTTTCCTTACTAAAATTTGTTATGGATCCATAAAATGAGATTTTTTTAAATCTTCTTACTGTGAAACAGTGAATATTTATGACCCAGTGAATACAGTGAATAGAACAAAATATAAGAAATAGTAAAAGAGAGAAATGTTAAAGGGTGGGGAAAAGGGAATACGGAATAATTAATTAGTGTAGCTCCCTATCCTTTGAGTTTGATGTTGCAATGACAGGGAGACTTCCGCAGAATTCCTGTATTTAGAATAGCAATCTGCTCCCATTTGAAGAGTTCTACTACTGCAGATTGCATACCTTGTCATTCACCCTAGGTACTATTCAATCAGCTATGAAAACACAGTTTCAGGATAAAAGAGAGAAAAAGTTTGCATTATGTTACCTGCCTGGATGAGATAAACTCTGATCTTAAAGCATATTCTCAGAAGAATCACAAGATCAGGATTCTAATGTCTTCCTTCCTTTGAGCTTTAGGTAATTATGAACTTTCTCTAAATATAGTGGAATTGTACTGTATTCCCAGTTTCATTATGAGTGAGAAATAAGATTTAACACAGCAACTCTCAAAGGTTAGTGTGTGGAGGACACCAGAGAGGTGTCACACAGAGATTTGTGTGTGGTTACCCCATGGTGGGCCAGTGATTTGCACCTGAGGTTCTTGAGCTGACCTGGGGCAAGAGTTAGGGACTCACTCTCAGGACCCAAACTAAGAACCACGAGTAAAGCCCAGCAAGGAATGCAGGGTTCTACTTATAGTTTTCCTCTTCTCTATTCATAAAAGGGTGTGACAAAGGGAGCCAGTCAGCTGGCTGGCTTAACATCCGAGGGGATGTTTTGGTGAAATTCATGTTCCTTTCACCAAACCATTCCCACTAGCCTAGTTGATGAAGTCGCTGGTGTTTTCCTTTTGCTACGCATATACTACACAAGGAATGGAAGTGAGCTGATAGTTCAAGGGCACCTTTGATGGAAATCAGATGAATTGCTGCAGTTGCCTGGGAAACCTTCAAAGACAACACTACTTGGTGTGTCAAATATCTGAAGTCAATATGAGCCAAAGTCCTTTAGAAAGTAAATCCAAGAACAATAATAACATGAAAAGACATGGTATATAAAAGTGGTTCCAATTTGTTACATGCTCATGAACTTTTGAAAAGACTTTACTATCTCAACAATCCTCTAAGAATGATAATCTTAAATGTTAATTTTCAGAAAAAGTGACAAAATTCAGTAGAAAGATATTTAGATATCCCAAGCATTTATGCAAACAATGATCTAGGGTTTTATGTTAACTCTAAAACAGAAATATAAGATAGATCCATTAAAATGTCCTTTCATCATTTGATTTTCTGTTCAGGCTTATAACTACTGCTTTCTTTTCAGATTTTTCAGTATAAAATATATGTCCACTGAGGAGTATATGTCTCTTATTATAGAATAAAGAAGGTTTTCTATACTTATTCTGAAGAGAAAATTCTAGTAAGCAGAACAAGTACTATCATTTTGCATCAAGGAAATATGTGTCTAATGGAAAACTTCCTGAGATGCATTTTGGTTCAAATGCTGTGTTATGTAGAAATAGTTTCACAACTCAATTGTTATTTTTTAGTACGTTTCATCAGCAAAATTACTCTGAAAAACTGTAGAGCGAGAATTTGTGCATATTACTGATAATAGGTTTCATACACTCTTAACTTATAATCATATAGTCTTTCATAATAAATCAAAAGGAAATTTTTAAAGTGCAAACAGTGACTTTTCAATTTTCTCAGAAACCTTGGCAAATCTGAGTTTTGTCTCTTGCACCTCAACACTTGCATGATGAGATGCATACTTAGGAATTAATGTGCTTGAGGCTTAACATTGTTTTTCAGGGATCTATGGGTTCAGTGAAAATAATTATACAAAAATGATTAATTTGTGTGCGTGTGTGTGTGTGAAAGAGAGAGAGAGAGAGAGAGAGTGTGTGTGTGTGTGTGTGTGTGTGTGTGTGTCCTAGGGCTTGAACTCAGGGCCTAGGCACTGTCCATGAGCTTTGTCAGTCAAGGCTAGTCCTCTACACTAGAGCCACAGCTCCATTTACAGCTTCTTAGTGGTTAATTGGGGATGAGAGTCTCATGGAATTTCCTGACC
Organism: Perognathus longimembris pacificus; assembly: GCF_023159225.1. Lineage (NCBI taxonomy): Eukaryota > Metazoa > Chordata > Mammalia > Rodentia > Heteromyidae > Perognathus > Perognathus longimembris. The sequence continues at coordinate 54,668,023 of NC_063172.1, forward strand.
AAGATGGCTTCAAACCATGACCCTCAGATCTCAGCCTCCTGAGTAGCTAGGGTTACAGGCATGAGCCCTCCCCCTCCCCCCAAAAAAGGACTGCTTTTAAATATGTATTTTTCCTGCAAGATTTTAGACATGTTTGAAAACTTTTCAGAATTCGTTGCTCTGTGCTTCCCTCTGCTGGTTGACTTGTGTAAATGATTTCTGGAAACAATCCACCCACCCACATCACCACACACAAATTCATCAATAGAGAAAGTGCTCAAGGGGTTGTATTTCTTATGAGATAGTATGCAGGGCTTCGTTTTAACTATAACACTTAAAGAAATAAATTTTTTGTCTGGGATCTATGATTTTCATTACATAGTACTTTCAAGACAATACGCAATCACAAACTTAAAGGCATCCCGTCATCTGGAAAGTTAAGTGACAAATTCAGTAAGAAAAGTCACAAGCTACTTAGAATTTGTGTAAGGTAGAATTTGTGCTATTTCTTTACCTAGGCTACATGAACATAGCTTATAAGAGAATCATTTCTTCTTCATCTTTTATTTCAAATTGATCTGAAGGGTCTATGCCAGTTAATCTGACAGCAATTTAACTGAATTAGTTGGAAAGATCAAGGCTCCAAGTTGCAAGCGATACATGCTTCCTCCAATTGCACATAAATCAAGAGCTCTTTTCTTCTGGAACACCCGCTATGAGCCTTGTTTGCAGTTCCACTCTAGCTCTAGCTGCTTTACTTCCCCCATAATCATGAAGCATAAAACTTACACAGTCCTGAGAAACAACAATTTGATTCCTATGCAAGCTAAAGAAGCAATTTTCTTATAACATTTATGTTATATGTTATGTTAAAGTGCCAACAAAAACTGGTTACGATGCTTTGCTTTAAAAAAAAAAAAAAAAAAAAAAGCTCATTCAGAATCCCCAGTACTGCAGAATGACCAATACAATATTTGCCCCTCTCCATTCAAAACACCTAATTGAGAGCTCTAAGTGATTTTCATTTTTAGTAACCTAGTTTAGCTCAAGATTAAAAAGAAAATTACAGAAGAACAATAAAGTTGGTTCCTTGGTGCCTGTATTGCAGTAAACATACAGCATGCATATGTTGCAGGTCTCTTATAGCAACAAACAAATGGCTTGAGTATTCAAAATAGCTTTATATTTTATGCTTATTATATGTAAGCAACAGATGTACTTTTCATCTAAGCACCATAGAAAGTGATTTTTTAAAATTCTAAATATAAAATGAGTCAGTCCCAGTGCAAATATAAACCTAAAAGAGATTCCATACTGTACAAGAAACATTTGCAGTATTGAACACATTGACATTTTAGCAGAAGTATCTGTGGAATATCATAATCCATCAGCTCCCTCCACCCCCTCACATATCCTCGGCTCCTCCACAGCTGGCATTAGGAACAGCTCCAGGTGACTGCTAATTGTTACACTTGACACAGGACTACTATGTGGGTGCCTGAAAAGGAGGAGAAAATGGTGGCCCTCCCAGCTCCCCACTCACCTGTCTTAGGTCAGGATTGCATGTTTGCTCCCAGAGATAAAGCAGGTAAGATCTAATCAAATAACCTGAATCTGCCTTTATCAATATTTTTTTGCCTTACCTTTATCTGGTGGTCGTCTACAGGTATGACAAAAGTTATCTTTTTCTAGATATGTTCCAAAACGTTCTTATGCTATTTCGCTTAGGGTTTCTCCATGCTGCCCCATTCAGATATTTTATTACTTTCTAAAGGAGAAAAAATGTGCACATGAAAATTATTATAGAGTATCACTATTGCACTGTTGCACCTTTTATCCTTTGTCTACCCATTTTGATGTCCCACTTTCCTTCCTTAATTCATAAGACAATATATTGAAAATTAACTGTACAACTGGGAGGGGGGAAGGGTTGGAAGGAGAGAAGGTGGGAGAAAGATGAAGGAGGAGGTTACAAGTCTAACAAGAAATGTGCTCACTACCTTACATATGTAACTGTAACCCCTCTGTACATCACCTTGACAATAAAATTAATTTAAGAAGGAAAATTATTATAGAAAAACCACTGATTTTTAATCGGATCTAAACAAATGTCAAACCAATGTGGATGGCTTCTTGCACAATAGTACCAGTTAGTGATTTCTTTTCCATAGAATGATGTCAGAGATTTTTTTCTTCTCTTGTAGCTTTACTAAAGGCCATATTTTCAGAGTTGTAAAGCATTCAGTTATCACAATCAATTTTTGCTCCTTACCTCTAATATTCCTGTGAGATCACATTCTGTGAAAAACATCCTGCCCTTCTCGTTACAAAAAGGTTCCATAGAATCAGAATGCAAAAGCTCTGCAACTTGCTAACTTTGCTCTGTGTTATTTACCAACCACACAAAGAAAATGCTGTCTATTCAGAACTCATTTCAAAACTCTTTTCACTGACAGCGAGTGAACAAGCGGGCTCATGTCCCGAGACACAGTCACATCCTCAGCGGTCCGGTGATGGCTGTGGGGCTGGCACCGAGTGGCACTGCCTCTGGGCATCCTGCAAGAGTCTGTTGTGAACAGTATGGGAAGTGCACACCAAGAAGTCAAGGGGCCAGGGTACTTTTACTTTCTCATCTACAGTTTCTTTGCTTGTTCTCCCTCCGTGAGTTTCTGTCAAAAGTGGCCCTTTCCCCACAGGATCCTTCATCCAGGGTGTCCCAGAGGTCACCAAGTTATAAAATAGGAGCTAGCCTGAGTTTGAGGTCCAATCTCAAAACTGACCTGCTCCCTTTGGGACACATTATTTAAAGCACTTGGAGTTCAGTTTTCTTTAGGTTTTCAGAGGACAGTGATTACACTTATCCTAATGTGTGTGAGGATTACAACATAGCATCACCAGATAAGTCTCTCTGCCACCCTCACCATTCTGAGATTCTAATACTAAAGTCTCAATACAAAGATGATCTCCACACAGAATGCAGACATGCTGGGGATCCTAGACACCCCCCCCCCAAACTACATCAAAGACAGAAACAGGAAGAAATCCAGGTAGCCTCTTGGCCCAAGCCCATATACAGCCAGGTACTGTGAGGCCCATTGCAGTTGGGAGATGAGAGGACCTCTGCAACCCATGCAGTCCAGTTCTTGAACTTGCCTAGCACATTGACAGCAGGCCATCAAATGGCCAGCAAAGCTGATGATGCATATGACAGGTAATGCACTTACAAATACAGTCTGGAATGGGGAAGGGAAGATAAATGAAGAATTCCTATCCCAATGTATATCTGTATGGCTAGGGGCATCCTGTCCAACCTGTCAACATGGCTGCTCAGAGAGAGGAGATCCAGACAGGAAAAAGCAAGTGGTATACCACAGGGTAGCTAGGTTTAAGGAAGGTCCATTAAGAGACCACTTAGAGGAAGTAAATAGTATCCTTCCTGGAACAATGGAGCTACAAAAATAAGGCAGCCTCCTGGTGGGACCTCCCAAACTTCAGTCTGGGAATCTACAGAGAAGAAACCTAGTTTAAATGACCTACCAGGTGAGAAAACAGCATACCAGCCTGTCACCTTAGCAGAGACTGCAGCTCTCATGTCTCCCTTCATGTCTCAACACATACATAACTTATAGCCAGCCTCAGTGGTAAAACAGACAGTGTACATAACCAGACCAAACCAGGGGGATTCTCTAGGGGTTCCGAAGGCTGGTCCCACTGAAAAAAAACGTCTTCAGGAACAATGGGAGCAAAATCAACTTGTATTTGGGTTCTGTCAAGAGTGGTATTTGTTCAACTCATCAAGTAATACACAATCAACTCTTCTGCTAGACTACTGGCTCCAAGAAGACAGAATTTTGTATTTTGTTTTCCTTGACTTTTCCAAAGACTTTAACACAATGTCTTGCCCATAACAGCTAGCTGATTGTCTCATCTGCTCATTGTTTGTTGTTTCACTTTAAGCCTCTGCTGTTCATCACGGTCTCTCTAGAGAAATCTAAATGAATATATTTTTCTCACCAACTTTTTGATTATCTCTAAGACAGTTTTAATGCTAAATTATTTTTCCCTTTAGGTGTCTTCCCCAAATATTGCCTTTCTCCGTTCTCATATCTTTTAGCAATCACATAGAAGATAAGTTTCAACTGCTGGCAATCCAAGACTGAGAAAGAATATCTTAACACATTTATCTACAAAGCTCAAGGCACACCACAAAATCTGTCAGCATTTTCACTCAGGACTTCCTTTTTTTGTCAGCATTTTCACTCAGGACTTCCTTTTTATGGATCAACTCAACCTTTTTTTTTCCAGCAAAAGAGAAAGGACATCTAAATTTTTGTGGCCTTTGTATTCCCTCTACTCCCTACCCCCAGCCACATTAATGAGTTTCTGAGAAGGGCCTCTGAAGGGCCTTCACTGTTCTGTGCTGCAGATACTTTCAAATATTTTGAATGGCACAGGAGAAATTTCTCTTTGGCCAAAAGAGAAACTCAACAGAATAAAACAAATCAAAGGCAAGCCTACTCATGAGCTTCCCAAAGTGAGCAAGTTTGGGTGCAGCATATGCAGTCTCAGTTTTGGAAACCACAATATGCCATTCATCCCTAACTAGATGACGGGACAGAAATGTTGTTGCTGAACCAACCAAGAGAAATATGCTTGCTGCCACCCAAAACAAACTCACAAAATCCAACTTCTATTGCTTCAATTCTCAGAAGAGAATTTTTTCTACATATTATTTTGAACTATTTTTTTATTTGCTAAGTGGAGACTGGTAACCTAGGGAAAGTTAGGGTTCTTACCTTATAAAATACAAATCTAGAACAAAAAGAGTAGTTGCCTAAGAAAATTCAAGAGGAGGTAGGCAAAGACCCTGCTCAAGATGACACAGGATAAGCATGAGGGCATGAACTGTGTCAAAGATTGCTGGTATTAAAAACTTGGACCTTTGAGGCTTGTGATTTGTTTCAGCCAATGAAACACAATCAGTCCCTTTATTACTGAACACCTTTCATCTATTCACTTAGGGATCTCCTTCACACCTTCTACCTTCTTGAGGCAGCAGTGGAGTCTCTACTGGTAGGAACTATGCCCCAGTATTTGACAAACATAAAGGAAATAGAGGGATTTCCATTGGTCTTTTGAGAGAAGCAGCCATGGACCTTCCTCTCAAGGACATTCTCTTGACCTGGTTTGTTCTTTTCACTGGCCCACTTCTCTTTTCCTTGAAGAATACAGACAAAAAATAAGATCTTCAGACTGAATGCAAATCCCACATCTGTCTATCAACACTCTCTTGACTTCCAAAATACATTAACAAGGTATGTTGTATGTGAGTTCCTATTTTATGGGTTATTTTCTTTGGAGAAGATGAGCATTCAGAAATCCACCTATACTAAAATGAAGTGTCAATCTCCAGCCAATAAAAGGTATTATGTCCTAGGTACCAATGGCTCACACCTATATCCCTAAGTACTCAGGAAGCAGAGATACAGAGGATGTAAGTTCAAAGCCAGTATGACAGATTCATTTCCAAAACAACCAGCAAAAAGCCAGATTAGAGGCACGACTCAAGTGGTAAAATAACAACAAAGTAAGTTCACTAACTACAAAGCTCTGAGTTCAAGCCCTAGTATCCAAAAAATCAAAAAATAATTTAAAACAGTATTACTAGTGAAAATGTGGAATTCCAGTAAGATGGCAGATAGTGCTCCACAAACTGTGTTGTGGATTTTGAATTCTTGCCTGCTTCAAGGTGCTTATTAATGGACAAAATCAGCCATTTTACTAGGTACTCACTTGTTAAAATATTGTTAAAACAGTCATACAGTTATGTTCTATTCAGAAATAACTACTACTTAGGATTGTTGGTTTGTTGTGAAGTTAAGTTTATTTGGTTATTTTTTTCTAGAATACTAGATTTATTTGAATCAGAGAACAGAGCAGTAAAAATTTCCCTCACTTCTGTACGAGTTAATATGAGTTATTAGTCAGGATGTCGTTATCTCTGAAGAACTAAACCACAGCAAAACACATAAGGATTGCTTATGCTTGTATTCAATAGCTTGAATTATCTGTTCTCTGAAGATGCCTCTTAGAGACTACAGGCAGCCCTGGCAAAGACGAAGAGGAAAAGCAAACATTTTGCTGGCAATTCACAAAGTATAACCCCCACTCCAATCTCTACCATGCAGCAAAATGCACAGCCCAGGTCAGTGATACTGGCTCACAGCCTCCAGAATGGATGTGAGAAGCTAACTGGGCCACAGTGGCCTTGTGTCTCGGACATAGTTAACCTAGGACTAGGCAGCCCACACATTCATGATTCTATTTCCTTGAACCCTGCCAATTTTTTAAAATTCTTTGAGAAACCAGTGGGTGGGCACAGATGGGAAGTGGGAAGCTGCAAAAGCGAAGAAGATGGTATTGGAAAGGAGCACAGGAGCCAGGCGTATCTCTGCCTGTGTGTCCTCATGGACCCAGATGGCAAGGACACTCTGCTGCTTGCAGCCTGGCACCCCAGCCTCTGCCACGCCGCCTATTGGCTTCCAGAATTGAGACTCTGACTACGCTAATCTAAGTACAAGGGGGTGGGGGGGATTTAGACTGTAACCTGTGAAGTGTTCTTTGCGCACAACATTTTTTGTCTTCTTGACATGCTGAATATGAAACTCAAGGCCCTCCTTGAGCATGGTAGACAAACCTCTACTCCTGAGCTACATGTCCAGTCCTAATAATCATTTTAAAAGAAACAATAGACTATAAATTTAAAAAGTAGTTAGAATTGCTCTCCAGTGTTATGAACGGTCTGTTGCTTTATCATTATTTTATTCATGCAATTTGATGCCATTACTTTTTAAAACTGTTTACTTGCCAGCTATTTAGGAAGGGCTACTCATCCAGCAAACATTAAAGCAGACATTTCTTAACAAATTCTCAGCAAAATGCCATCCACTTGTGAGAAGATAGGATAGAGCTACTGATCCCTGAGAAAGCAGGATTTGCAAGACTCAGAGCCAAATGTCTTCAAAAGTTCAGGAGGGACAAAGCATGTTTTCGGATGCACTTGTCCTCTTTCTGTAAGTTAGCCTTACAGCAGAGACTTGTGCAGTGCTCGGTTATCCTTGGATGGGTGAGAATGTCAAAACGGATGACAATGCTCATGATATATTGTACTCATAAACTGTTTTATTAAATGCCAACTTCTTTGACTAACTACCTAAAAATAAAAGATAAATAAATAAAAATAAAAAGGAGGAGGAGGAAGTTTGGAAGCCAAATTGGAGCAAGGTCATCACAGAAAACTGCCTAAAAAGCAGCTCTCAGGGAATTTTCCTCAGCAAAGAACAAGCTCTCTTCTTGGCAAGACCCTCCCACAACCTCAGGTTTAGCTCTCTAGCTGAGAGAAAGCTGCACTGAGTCAATGGCACCGTGGCTACAAAATGCTAGAGAGGGGGCATCAATTAATGGATACAAAGGTAACTGCTATATTTATAGTATGTCCAGGGAATGCCTAGGGTCCTGGTGATACCTATAAAAAATAACCAAAGATATGGAACACATAAGATACTAAAATGCATTTTCAGAAAGGAGAAACATATATGATGCTATAGAGCCCACTGAAAGGACATTCCATCTTTGCAGAAAGTATGAAGGGCTTCTCTGGAGACTGGCATTTAACTGGAGAAGTGAATGCAATAAGAACTAGCTAGTAATAGGATTCTTTCCTAACAAAAGGGTCGAAATCCATCCAGTTAAGAAAAGGAAAGCAGGCCCAGAGTATGGGGGGGGGGGGGCAGGATGACAGAAGTGAATAGCATACAAACATCCCAGGGCTTCTAACTAGGCTTTATATCAGCTCATTCACTTCCTAGACTCATCTCCAGATTTATTTCTATGTTCTTCTCAGTATTCCTTTTAAGGAGAGAAAAATGGACATCACAGGATGTTTGTAAGAAAAATTAAAAGTAGATGTGGTTCATAAGTAACCTGAGATCACAAGCTATTTAATCCATATACAGTACATTAACAGACCTGCACTGTACTTCCATCTTCTTGTATAGAAAAATAATTGCTACATTTTAGTTCCAAGAAAGCATCATTATTCTATTTTATGAAAAAGTAAACATTTTCAAAATGTCTGGGTCTTTCTGACCCCAGACTCCAGATTTGAAAATCTTTCAGAAGTCCAATCTCGTCAGCCTGAGTGATTAATTAAGATTTTCACTTAACACTGATTATGAAAGTGCATACTTGTAATCCCAGCTACTAAGGTGGCGGTAGAAGGATCTCAGTCTGAGGCCAGCCTGGGAAAAAAACACAAGACCCTATCTTGAAAACAGACTAAGTACGAAAAGACTGAAAACATGGCTCGAAAGATAAAGTGAGTGCCTAGCAAGTGTAAAGCCCTGAGTTCAATCTCAAATACTGTCAAAAATAAATAGAGCTGAGAATATGGCCTAGTGGTAGAGTGCTTGCCTAATATACATGAAGCCCAGGGTTCAATTCCTCAGTACCACATATATAGAAAAAGCCAGAAGTGGCACTGTGGCTCAAGTGGTAGAGTGCTAGCCTTGAGCAAAAAGAAGCCAGAGACAGTGCTCAGGCCCTGAGTTCAAGCCCCAGGACTGGATAAATAAATATTTACATATATACTTATCATATATATAAATCATCAAGATCTTAAAAAAATGACAATCATAAACTTAACATAAACTTGACTAGTCAAATCACAGACAAAATGAACAATGTACTAGCATGGGTGTAAAAGCTTTTATGCATGTGTTCATCCTTTATCACCTTTCCCTTGCTTTAATGCCTTAATCTTAACAGCCCAGACCTTAGTTGAAAGTCCAGTATCTGTCTTGGGGTGCAGTATGAAGAACCTGCCAACCATTCTGAGGGAAAGTTCTGAGTCCATTGCCACTAACTGGCAACAAGTGCATTGGGTGATAGATAGGACTTTAATTTTAAAGTAAGGGAAAAACTAATAATTACTTTTGTCTCAACACACACACAAAAAATTCACTAACTCCGCACCCTGTTACCACAGCTGTATCAGACCTTTTAAAGAGACCATTCCTAGAAGAGCAGTCACCTACCATGTTTCTCCAAAAGTCCCTGTTTGGGAGCTACTATCCCTACAAAACCTCATGTGCTAAATAAAGGCTTGGCCACCATCCTGTGAAGCTATGGGGAGGTGGTAGACCCTTTAGGAGGTGGGGTCAACTGGAAGGAAGTTATGTCATTCAGAATGTTCCCTAGAAGGGGATACTAGGACCCTGGTCCCTCCTCCCTCCCTCTCTTTGCTTCCCAGCTGCCATGCTTCTCTGTCAGGCACTCTTACTATCATATTCTGCCTCACCACAGGCCCAAAGCAATGCAGCCAAGTTACCATGAGCTGAAAACCTCTGATAACCTGAGCCAAACAGGAAGGCTGACAAACACAGTCTCTGATTTTAGGTGAAGAAGAAATCCCATTTGATTTTTCCTACTTTGCAACTCAATCCAAACATTCTAAAGAAAAAAGTATGTATTGAAGGTAATCAGTAAAAGAACCTCACCCATTTCTTCCATGTGTAATTGATACTGAATTGGTGTCTACTAGTGCTTAACTTCACAGGGAAAATTCAGAGAAAGGGAACAGTGTACGGAAAGGGGAGGGAGGGTCTTCATGGAGCTGTGATATCTGCAACACATTCTGTAACCACAGAGGAACTAGGACTCTTGATAATGGAATTATCAATGGCTAGCCTGAACAAATCCTTTATGCATAGAAAACTTGGCATTCTGCCATCATATGTTTGTGTCTCAGGACTACTTCCAGTGGGTATGGCATCACTGGTAAAGGGCATAAAGCAACCACATTCCTATCCACCACATTTTTGGAAGAAGGACATTAGGAACTACTGTAATTATTTTTACTCACCATAAAAATCTGTGGGGTTTTTTGTAGAATTGTTTAAATGATAGGCTTAACATATTTATTTGGATCACAAACATACATGCACCTGCACACTCCAATACATTCATAAAAACCCAAGAGCAGCACAAAGCCTGGAATAACAGCAGCAGCTGGCCTACTTTGTTTTCTCTACTCTTCTCTCAAAAACACAGTCTTGATTATTTATAGAAAATAAAGCATGTCATTCACCTTCCTCCCAGATAATTAAGAGCGTTAACTAAGACAAATGATTTATAGGGCCATTCCTGAATAGGAAATAAAAGAAATCTATACATTGATTAAAAATAGAGCTTTTAAAAATAGAATAATGTACAGATATTTTTCCTTCGAAAGAACATTTTAAAACTTAATAATATCAGCATAATATTCTATAGCCTTTGAAAAGAAAATTTCACATCCAATGTATCTTTATAAACCCATAGGACCTAACAACATTGTTTGGTAAATATTAGTTAAATAAATGAATGGTCCCCATAAAAGCTCCATCCATAAGACAGTAATCAAATTAAACACTTGGATCTGAGATGGAAAGAAGCATAGTTAGATGAACATTACAAAGTAATTCTAATATTCCTACAGTGTTCATAGGCATCCAAGTCCCTGGAGGGTTTGCTTTAAGAATTAGTTTACAGATAGGTGCAGTGGTTCGCACTTACAAATCTCAACTACTCAGAAAGTGGAGATCAGGAAATCTCCAGTATATCTGAGAGGCCCTGAGATCAAATGCCAATATTGGAAAAAAAAAAAAAAAGATTGATAGAATAAAGTGACAGGCAGCGGTGGGGTGGAGAGAGTATAGCTATGGCCCTCATCCTCCAACTCCTGGTAGTGAGTGCAGGAGTCTGCATTCTAATGAAGCCCCAAGGGATTTTGACATACATTGAAAAGCATCACTTCCAGACTCTTCAATCACTGCTGTGGTTTGCCTGCTACAATATGATTGGGGCCAAACTGCCTGGGCTTAGTTTCTACTTCATGTGAATGAGCAAGTACTTCACCTCTGTGTGTTTCCCTTCAATATCTACAGACTAATAAAATATGATTAGCACTTAATAAAAGATTATTAATTCAGTTAGTTATTGCAAAGTCCCTAGTACAGCATAAGCAGAGGTGAAAGAGCCTGTAAACCCATATGGGTAGTCACTATTATTTTTCATACATCTTTACTTTTTTCAGGATTGGAGAAAGAGCCAGGATGCCTCACACCTGCTAGTCAAGCATTCTGCTTCTAAACTACATTATCAGTCCCATTATCACTGTTTAAAACAGAATATCTCATGTGCTTGTGTTACGGTCTGAACTGTTACCCAAAATTACTGTGTTGACTACTCATAGTACCTCAGAGTGTGACTATATTTAGAGACAGGGCCTTCACAGAAGTAAATGAGTTAAAATGAATTTGAGGCCACCCTGGGTTACATTGCAAGATTCCATATCAAAACAAAACAAAATACACTAATCCTTTTTTTTTTTTTTACCTGCCAAAAGTCATTATACTACAGAGTTCCTATAGCAGTATGGACTGCAGGAGCCCCACAAGAGTCCTCAGGGCTGTAGGAGGGTCTTGCTAATTGGACAAAAACACTTAAATTCAGTCTTTCTCAGCCTCTGAGTCCTTCTATATATGTGATCCACTGCCAGGGAAGCCTCTTGCTTTTCTCCCTTCCTTTAGAGGATTAGCTATGCACAACTCACTGTATGAGGAATCTTTCTGACATTCAATCACCAGTCCTTAGGACCACAGCATAGAAGCTACAACTACCTCCCATCCCCATAGGGCCTATCCCTGGATGCAGATCCCCTGCACTGTCCCTGGCATTTTCTGAGTAGTTCATTAGATAAGAGTTTTGCAGACTTTTCTGCCCATGCTGGCTTCAAACCACCATCCTCAGCCTCCTGAGAAGCTAGGATTACAGGCATGAGCCACCAGTACCCAACTCCCTAAGACATTCTCTCTCTCTCTCTCTCTCTCTCTCTCTCTCTCTCTCTCTCTCTCTCTCTCTCTCTCTTTCTCTTTTAATTTGGGGGCTGGTAATATGGCCTAGAGGTAGAATGCTTGCCTCATATACAAGAAGCCCTGGGTTTGATTTATCAACACTACATAAAAGCCAGAGTGGTAGAATGCTAGCTAGCCTTGAGCAAAATGAAGCCAGGGACAGTGCTCAGGCTCTGAGTTCAAGCCCCAGAACTGGCAAATAATAATAAATTCACTGTAACAGTGGTATACAGAGGGGTTACAGTGGCTTCAGTCAGATAATGAGTATTTATCCTTTTGAACAGTGTTACCCACTCTTTCACTCTCTCTCAGTTTTCCCCCTCCTGTCTCCTCTCTCCCCCAAGTTGCATAGTTTATTTCCAACACTGTGTCTTGCAAATATGGCTGAACTGCTTTACCCTTTGTTCCACTGTTTCTGTGCTTCCCCTTTCCCTCCCCAAATCAATAGACTTACATACAAGACAAAGGGTACAGAAATCAAATCCAGCAACAACAGGGAATACACCAAAGAAAAAGGGAAAGAAAGAAAGGAATCACAAACTACAATAAAAACAAAAACCTCTTGTTAACCAGGTGCTAGTGGCTCACGCCTGTAATCCTAGCTACCCAGAAGGCTGAGATCTGAGGATCTCAGTTCGAAGCCAGCCTGGGCAGAAAAGTCCCTGTGAGAGACTTATCTCCAATAAATTATTCAAAAAAGCTGGAAGTGGTGCTTGCTGTACTCAAGTTAGGTAGAGTGCTAGCCTTGAGCACAAAGAGGCTCAAGGACAGCGCCCAGGCCTTGAGTTCAAGCTCCAGAACCAGAAAAAAAAAAAACAAAAAAAACTCTTGTTTCCATTTCCATTTCTTGAGTTCATCTCCATAAGCATCATTTTATATGCTTATACACACATAGTTATTGAGCACTTATCTCCAATTAAGCACCAAAAAAAAAAGCCGTAGGTGGAGACAGGCTCAAGTGGTAGAATCCCAGTAGCACCTAGGCCCTGAGTTCAAGCTCTACAACCCTCACAAAAAATAAATAAATAAGTAAAACAGGCTCCTAGTCTCCACTATAGCTGTTTAGAAAACCTCAAGTATTAGTGTGTTAACTTTCTTGTTCACTAATATTCTTTTTTTCTGCTTTAGAGTATGTTTTTTAGAGGATCCAACTTTCACTATATTTTCACTTTGGGCCTTTTTTTTTAATTGCAAATGATTTTTATTTCACTTGAGGGAGAACAAAATGAGATTATCATCCTGTATTTTCTAAATAGAGTCTATACTCAAAAGAAAAAATATACACATTCTACCACAGTGAATATCTCAAATGAACACAAGATTCTTAAGATGTGGAATAGTCTACTCCCAAAACTGCTGTCACAGTTGCTTTACATACTTCAGAATAAAAAACATTAACCTCTTAACTGTACATAGGTTTATTTATAAGATTAAATGAAACCACATGACTACAGATTTTTTTACTTCATTACTGAGTCTTACGCAGGTGTTTCTCCATGCTTTGCACCTGAATTAATTTCTGGACCGTTTCTTTGCCTTTTTCTTAGTTGTTTTTATTATTGCCCTTGAATCTACAAAATATTTTCATTTTCTGTTTGGATGGCAATTTTATGCTGTTTGTGTATTCATAATGGCAAATACTAGAAGGGACATTTGAAGGCGCAGGTAGGCGCGGTCATCTGAGCTTTTTTTTTAAATTTTTATTATAAAACTGATGTACAGAGAGGTTACAGTTTCATACGTTAGGCATTGGATAGGCCTTTTTTTTTTAATGCACTAGTGTTTAAAATCAGGAACTTGCTAAACAGGTGCTTTAACCCTTGAGCCTTGCTCCCAAACGTTCACTCTGTTTTTGAAAGAATAATCATTGGTGTCACTAGAGGGAGATAGTTTACCAAAAGCTATTATCAGGCAGAAAAGAAGTTTCCAGTACTTAAGAATAAAAATATACTTTCATACAACCCAACATTGATAAATTTATAATTCTAGCTTCCCCATATGAGGAAAACATGAAACTTTTGTCTCTGTGGGCCTGACTTCTTCCTTCACTTAATGTAAATTTTCTAGATCTTTCCATTTCCTTACAAATGATACACTATCATGCTCCTAACAGAGGAATAAAATTTCATTGTGAATATATTCCACATTTTCCTGATTTATTCCTCTATTCAAGGAAGAACTCAAATAGTATAATTCCTTAGAAAGGCAAAGTCAAATTTCAACAAAATAAACACAAAGAAATTTGGAATCAAGGTGAAAGGGGTGGAGAAACAAAGAGGAGAAGTGGAAAATGCAGTCAATAATTTAATGTATATTCTACAAAATTAATGAAAATCAGGGATAGGGTGGTTTGGGAAGGATGGGTGAGAAAAAGTGGAAAGGTGTAACATTGACTAACATGCATTATATTCATAAACTGCTTTGTTATATAACTCCTTTATATAACTACCTAAAATAATTTTTTAAAAGAATGTTTAAGAAGCCAAATGAAGCCAGACAGAAGTGGCTCCTGCCTGTAATACTGGCTACTCTGGCTTGGGAAAAAAGGTCCATAAAATTCTCATCTCTAATTAACAATAAAAAAAATGAAAAAAAAAATGACAAAAATGAAGCTGTGACTCGGAGGTAAAGCACTAGCCTTGAGCACCAAAGGTCGGGGACAGTACCCAGTCCCTAAGTTCAAGCCCCAGAACTGGCACAGAATATAGAAAAAGAGGAAAAATGAATTCCAGGAAATTGGTATTGGAAATGTGAGGGGGGGCGGTGAAAGCAAGAGGGATAATGAATGAAGACAGGAAGCTGGGAAGGAGAGAGGGAGAATGCAATATGCAATGCATAGCCTACGAAATTAAGAAAAGCAAGAGGAGAGATTGTGTTGGTAGGAATGGGGGAGAATGATGAAGCAGTGATATTGATCAAGATGCATTGTATTCAAAAACTGACTTGTTGAAAAGTAACTTCTTTGTACAAGTACTTAATGGCAATAAAAATGTAATAATAGAAAAGAAAAAAACAAGAAGTGAAGCTATTACAGCCCATGTCCTTGAAGACTGTTTCATGAGTGAAGATGCAGGGCAAAGACAGACATTCATTATGAACAGACTGAGTCCTAGCTATCATTTGGGAAATACAATTTGCAGTTTTCAGAGTGAGAGCCCTGCTAATACTCTCAAGTGTTTACATGCCAGGTTTCCTGAATCAACCTTTCCCTGTGACTTCTCAGGCATTTGCAAATTCCTACTGCCATGGTGATTGTCAGCAATCTATCTGTACTACACCTTTCAGAAACAGGCTTGCCCAGAAAGCAAATGCAATCAAGCAATAAAATTTTCAAGTTCTAATATTTTAGAAAATATTGAGAAGAAGAAATACTTTCCTACTATAAAAACTTTATTTATAAAGCCTTTGGAATATTATATTACCCATCCTTTATTAGTTTGTGATAGCAGACACTAGACAGGCAAAGGGAAGAGGGTGTGTCAGTCATTTTTAAATGATATCTTGTCTTCTCCGGGAAGTGTTCCAAACCAGAAGTCTAAGGACAGCTCTTTCACTCAGATGTTTTGGGAGATCACCAATATACATTTATACTGAGAGTCAAAACCCAGAGATGTTAAAAACATAAAAATAGCTCTTTTATGATGCCTTTAAATTAATTTCTTTTAGCATTTAGAATAAAAGAAAGAGCAGATGGTAAAGGCTTAGTTTAAAGTGAGAGCCATTAAAATAATCTTAGCTGGAAAGAAATCTATGAACCATAATAATTAGTCTATTTTTTCAATGTCCAATATAAGAAGAGAATCTGTGTCATAACAATTATATTGCATACACTAAACCAATATACAGTAAATATATTCACAGAATTTCCATATTATGTCAGAATACTAAATGTGGTAAGATGTCACAGAAAAAATACAGAAAAAATACAGATATGATAGTATGTTGCTTTCTTAAAAATTATATGCAAATTGTGTAAACGTTCCATTGAGACCTGCAATTATTAGTCACCATCTGCATGCTATATATATAAGATACATATGTTTTATATTCATGAAACATTACATGTGATTTAATGAAAGTTTCATGGCTTCTAGTTTTTTAAACTAGAAAACTCTATAAACTTCCTTTATAATATATATTTTAAAACTGAAGACAACTCACATAGCTACTACTGATGAAGGCGTTTCTACATTCATATACAGTTGAAAAACTCCTTTAAAACCCATAAGAATTGTCTTTGTTGAGTGGGAAATGTGTGTGGCCCATTGGCAGAGCACTTGCCTAGCATGTACAAGGCTGTGGGTCCCATCCTCAGTGCCACACAGTTTTTGTGTCTCATAATTTAACATATACACTTACATATTCCCTTAACACACACACACATACATACACACACACACACACACACACACACACACACTGCATTGCTCAGTCTTGATGAATGGTATAAACTCTGCAACTATTGAACTTCAAATGCTGAGTCAGTCATTTTTAGCTAACAGACTGACACTATCTATAATCTTGATTACTCCCAGTAATAAAACAAATGCTAGTGATCGTTATGGCTAAAGTTACATAAGAAGGGCTAGGCCTGGCCCAGTAATAATAGCCGAGGCATAAAGTTTAAACCTTTTTTATTGCGTAGCTGACCCCAGTGATATCTCAAGACAAATAACTTCCTTCCCTCAAACATCTGGTACCAAACATGGTCACTTCAGATTTATCCTTCATGGAAGCCTCTAATCATTTCAGCACAATTCAAACAATCGGCATTAATTGCCAGCCTATGTTTGATATGGTGGACGTCTCTGAAGTTGAACAAATTATTTTTTAATGCCTTATTGAAAATGATTTTTAAAGCAATTCCGTTAACTAAGGCCTTGTTTAAAGAGAAAATGTTAATGATGCCACAAGCCAAGGTGGAGATTAGGCATGACAAAGTCTCCATGCAAAATATACCATGGTCTCTAATGGCATCTGAGTGTCCCAGTTGCATCAAAATAGCATGATGACAGTGTTTATTTCAAAAATGATAAAATTACTCAAAATATGAGGAATTACTACTGGCAGCAACATTGTGAGATTACTTTGAACTAAAGCATGGAGAGCATTTTTAATTCATTCATGAGTTCCACAAGAGAAAACTTCAGGTCACCAATCTCAGTTATGATATTTTACATAAATAGCAAGGATCTGAGATCTCACTCTGCAATCAGGTGACAGAGGTTGCAGAACTGGGCTAGGTAATTTGGGCAAGTTACATATCCTTGCTAATGCTGTTTTGTCATCTATAAAGCAGAGTAATAACAGCACCTATTTCAAATGCGTTAATGTTTGCCAGGATCCTGGCACTATATCTGCCTGTAGGAAGAGTTAATCTACATTTTTATTATTATGTATATGAGAAGAAAATGGCTCAGATAATATCTCTGCATTTCTTTAATTGAATAAAGATGCTATTCATTGTTAATGAAGTGCTTGGAATAACTTTTAAAATGACTGTTACATTTTATGTTAAATATATTTTCATTTAGATATTCATGTACTTACTTCAGTGTAAAACTTCCATTTGCCAGGCTCTGGACTGTGTATATGCTTATCTTCCACATGCATATAGTTTAAGAAGGAAAGTACAAAAAGCTCAGGGATTTTAGCACTCAAAATCTATGATGAGAAACACAGACACCCAGGAGTGTGGAGGAGACTGTACAGAAGAGGTCTAGTCCTTGCAAGGGGGAAAGAACATCTTATCACAATCAGATCAAGCTACAAAAGGCAGGTGAAATTCTCATCATAGAGGTCTTTCACTTCTTTGATTAAGGTTATGTTTTTGAGGCTATTGCAAAAGGTGTTGCTTTCCTGATTTCATCCTCACTCTTCAGGTTGTTGGTGTATAGAAACGCCATTGATTTTTGAGGATTTATTTGATATATTGCTACTTTGCCAAAGTTTTGGGTCAGTTCAAGTAACTTGGGAGTAGAGTCTATGGGGTTCTTCAGATACAGGATCATGTTGTCTGCAAAGAGGGACAGTTGAACATCATCTTTTTCTATTTGGATCCCCTTTATGTCTTCCTTTTGCATTATTGCTCTGGCTAGGAATTCTAGTACTATGTTGAAGAGGAGAGGGGAGAGCGGACAACCTTGTCTTGCTCCTGATTTTAAAGGAAATGGCTAGCTTTTCACCATTAAGTATAATGCTTGCTGTGGGTTTGTCATAGGCAGCCTTTATTATATTCAGGAATATTCCCTGAAATACTAGTTTCTCCAAGGCTTTTATCATAAATGAGTGCTGTATTTTATCAAACACATTTCCCACATCTAGAGGGATAACCATGTGGTTCCTGCCCTTGTTCCTGTTGATGTGGTGGATTAATTGGTTTGGGTATATTGAACCAGCTTTGCATCCCTGGAATGAATCCAGTTTGATCATAATGGATGATGACTTGCTTTTTTTAGATATGCTTAAGTCAATTGGCCAGAATTCTGTTGAGAAGTTTAACATCAATGTTCATTAGTGAAATGGGTCTGAAGTTCTCTTTCCTTGATGAGTCCCTGTCTGGTTTTGGGATAAGGGTTACACCAGCATCATAGCAAACTTTTACTCTCTAATTCATTGAAGAGTTTAAGGAGTGTTGGTGTGAGGTCTCTTTTGAAGACCTTGTAGAATTCCACTGTGAATCCATCTGGACCAGAGCTTTTCTTGGATGGGAGATCACTTATTGCAATTTCTATTTCATTGCTGGATATAGGTCTGTTTAGTAGACTTAGATCTTCTTAGTTAAGTTTGGGCATATCAATTTTTCCTAGGAATTTGTCCATTTCTTCCAGGTTCTCAAATTTGTTTGCATATAGGTGTGCAAAATAGTCCCTTATTATATTCTGAATCTTAGTTGTTTCAGTGGTGATGTTTCCATTTTCATCTCTGCTTTTGTTTATTTGGGTGTGTTGTCTTCGTATTTTGGTCAGATTTGATATGGGTCTGTCTATCTTGTTAATTTTTTCAAAGAACCAACTCTTTGTTTTGTTGATTCTTTCTATGATTTTTTGACTCTAAGTCATTGAATTCTGATTTGATTTTAATTATTTACTTCCATCTGTTGGCTTGGGGTTTGGCTTGTTCACTTTCAAGGAGCTAAGGTGCTTCCTTAAGCTGTTGAAGATCTTTATCTGCCACACAACAGACAAGGCCTCATATCTAAAATATAGGCAGAACTCAAAAAATTAAATTCCTGCAAAACAAATCCTCAATGAACCAATAGCTTTCCCCAAACAATTGGGCCAAAGATGTAAAAAGAGACTTCTCTGAAGAGGAAATGAGAATGGACAAGATATACATGAAGAAGTGCTCTGCATCACTGGCCATAAAATAAATGCAAATAAAAACAACACTGAGATTCCACCTTACCCCAGTAAGAATGTCCATTTTCAGGAAAACTAAGAATAACAAATGCTGGAGGGGATGTGGCCAGAAGGGAACCCTACTACACTGTTGATGGGAATGTAAACTTGTTCAACCACTCTGGAAAGCAGTGTGGAAGTTCTTCAGAAGGCTAAACATAGAGCTTCCCTATGACCTAGATGTCCCACTTTCGGGCATCTGCCCAAAAGGTTACAAGCAAGACCACACTAAAGCCACCAGGACAATTATGTTCATCACAGCACAATCTGTCTTTGCTAAAATATGGAACCAATCCAGATGCCCCTCGGTAGATCAAGAAAATGTGGCACATATACACGATGGAATTCTATGCCTCTATCAGAGAAAATGATACTTCCCCGTTCATAAGGAAATGGAAAGACTTGGGGGAAAAAATCATACTTAGTGAAGTGAGCCAGACCCCCAAAAACATGAACTCTATGGTCTCCCTCATAGGGAATAATTGTGCCTGTATGAACACACAGATAATGCTAAGTGAAATGAACTGCATGTTATGGAAATAAGTGGTATATCATTGTTGTAGTTAATTTCTTTCTTTTTTTTTTTTTTTGGCCAGTCCTGGGGCTTGGACTCAGGGCTTGAGCACTGTCCCTGGCTTCTTTTTGCTCAAGGCTAGCACTCTGTCACTTGAGCCACAACGCCACTTCTGGCTGTTTTCTAGATATGTGGTGCTGGAGAATCGAATCCAGGGCTTCATGTATACGAGGCGAACTCTCTTGCCACTAGGCCATATTCCCAGCCCCTGTTGTAGTTAATTTCAACATGCCTTGTGAAACCATACTTCTTTTTCTCTCATATTCCCTTCCTGTGGTTTTATTCCTGCTATTACTGTAACTGATCTTTTTTTTTTTTTTTTTTTTTTTTTTTTTTTTTTTTTTTTTTGCCAGTCCTGGGCCTTGGACTCAGGGCCTGAGCCCTGTCCCTGGCTTCTTTTTGCTCAAGGCTAGCACTCTGCCACTTGAGCCACAGCGCCACTTCTGGCTGTTATATATATATATATATATATATATATATATATATATATATATATATATATATATATATATTGCTAGGGAATTGAACCCAGGGCTTCATGTATATGAGGCAAGCACTCTTGCCACTAGGCCATATTCCCAGCCCCTGTAACTGATCTTAATACCCCAGATACTGTATATACATGTATGGGAACCAGGGAAGGGAAAGGAAATACCAAAATCGAGAGACAAAGGACAAAAAGACAAACCATTGCAATAGTGATACTCACAAAACCAACTGGTATTAACCAACTATACAATTCATAGGGGGAAGGGAACTGGGGAGTGGGGAGAGGGGGGGAAATGAAGGAAGAGGTAACAAGTTGGATAAGAAATGTACTAACCCCTCTGTTCATCACTCTGACAATAAAGAAGAAAACAAAAGGGCAGGAGCCACTTCCCAAATAAGAGAATCATCACAGTTACTGATGTCACTATACAATTTGTCCCTCATTGTTTACTGGCTTGCAATGGAGCATAACAAACTAGTGGTCCATTTGCTTTTTAGATCTTTTTCTCCTACTTAATGCTCATGTGATTTTTCTCCTTTTATGTTGCTGATTTTGATCCTTTCTTGTCCATGGTCCAATCTGAAGAGTTCTTGAACTGGATGTTGCCTAAGGGTTGAAATTTCAACCTAGAACCCCTTTAACAAGAAGCATTGCCAGACAGGCTGAGATAATTAAGAAATTTGGAATCTTTTTTTTTTTTGGTCTTACAGCATTATAAAAAGACAAGATACTTAATCAATGTATGTCCTAGTCATATAATTTAACAACTGTCTTGACAGTTCAAGAAGCAAAAAGGACTGAGTCAGAGAGTACCAGGCTATGGCAAAGGGCTGGAAGATGTCCATATGTGCCTAAATCCTCACTTGACCAGCTTCTCCAAGTTTGTCAAGGACTTTTCTAGCTGCAACACTGACTCTCCCTACCTAGGAATCCCTCAGTTCTAGGTCAATCAGGAAGGTTGACCACTGTAAACATACATGCAGTATAAATGTGTCTTTTTTATGGTACTTTTTCTGACAATAGCAGTGGCTTTTTTTGTTCAAGTGACACATATTAAAGGTTTCAACACTTGAGGCCTTTTTCAAGGAGCTGCACACAGGTCCATTACAGAGATACCTGACCCTAATTTCACAGAAAATACATTTTTAGGGCAGGTGAAGATAATCATGTTAGCAAGAAATTAAACAGGTAAAGAAAAGAAAATCAGATCATAAGATCAAGGGCCAATTCTGAGAGTAGAGGAACTTGGAGGTAACATTTGACCTGAGTCCTAGATGACAAGAATTCAGCCATGTGAATACCTGGGAAAGGACATTTTAGGGAGAGGAGCAGAGGCAAAGCAGCAGCAGTTATCAAGTAGAAGTAAGGCCAGCAGGAATGCGGGCAGCAGTGAGTAATAAAGTGGCAAATGGTAATGGTAGAGTGGTAAAGCAAAATCAAATGCTAGGCCAGGTACCAGTGGCTCATGCTTGTAACCCTAGCTACTCAGGAGGCTGAGATCTGAGGATCACAGTTCAAAGCCAGCCAGGGCAATAAAGCCTGTGAGATTATTATCTTCAATAAACTACTCAGAAAATGCCAGGAATAGCTCTGTGGCTCAAGTGTTAAATTCCTTGCCTTGAGTACAAAGAGGCTCAGGAACAGTGCCTAAGCCCTGAGTTCAAGCCCTAGGACTGGCAAAAAATAATAATAATAAACCAAATGCTAGAGGATGGGCATTGTATTTTCCTCCAACTGCATTGGAAGCTTTAGTTCATATGATCCAATTTATGATGTTTTTAAAATCTTATTGGTAAATATATTCGGGAATAGACTGCAAGGAGAAAAAAATGGAATAAGAGGACCAAAGAAGTTGATGGTAATCAGATAAATAATAATTACCTTGACCAGTGACTCTCCCAGTGACATCTATGAAACAATACCTTCAGCATCACCTGGAACCTGCCAGATACGCAAGTTTTGGAGCCCCACCAAGAACAACAATGTTAGAATACATGTGTGAGGCCTAACAAGTATGATTTACCAATTCCTCATGATTCTGATACAGGGTAAGGTATGAGTTCTTTGATCTAGGACCTATGCTGAGGACATAGTAGAATCACCTAGAATATTTTCTTTATACTATAGCAAACCTCAACAAGCCTGAGAATTTTTTAAGTAGCTTTCTCCAATGAATATCCTATAAAATTAAGAAGAGTTAGGGAAAGGATGGGTGAGAATGTTGAAAGGGGTGAAGTTGATCAAGATATACTGTATTCATAAGGTGCTTTGTTAAATGACAACTCCTTTGTACAACTACTTAAAAGATAATCATAAAAAATAAATTAAAAGCAGCTTTCTGGAAAGAGTTGTCAATAAAACGTGGAGGAAAGGAAAGTATTAAGGACTGAAACTGTGTCTTCCTTCCCATGAAGCAGATGGGTAGAGGCTGTAACTGCTATTTAATCTCCTATTGCTCTCTTGCTCTATACCAAATTACATTCTACTTGTCAAACCACATAGATTCCTCTAAAATAAAAACAGAATTAGGCAACACACTTATGTTAAAACTGTTTTCGCTTTTTAGGAGCTCTTTTTACTCTATGGCTAATTCTTTGTCCTAAAACACCATGCATCTAATCCAAATAACACAAACCTTGCTAAGTGTAGCATCAGAAGCAATTTAATGCAAGGACCTGTTCCATTGACATTAGAGGAATAAAAGAGTTAAAAATTACAATAATCCCAAGAAAAGACTTGGGAAGAAGAGCTTCCCTGCTCTAGGCCTGTAGAAACAAAGCTTGAGCAGAAGACACACTGGGTAACTATCCAAAATATCTTCCTTACAATGCAGCTGCCTGGAACTGATAGCTAGAGTTGAATCTCCTAAGAAGAGAAATATTTCACTTCCTAGTGAACATCTAGAAAAGAAAACAATTAATGGCCATCACTAGGACATACTGACAGGAAAGAGCAAAGTCTACGCTCTGTCCTGCTTGCCACTTTTCCTCTAATGCTCCTACTGGCAGAAGCTAAAAAAGGCTCCATTATCAAAAGACAAAGATGGATTGGGAATTTCTGCACCAGGATCCAAGAGCAGATCCTTCAAGAGCAGACTCTGAGTTGACAGAAACTACACAGCTGGAATGCAGAATAAAGGATACCTTGTTTACAAAGTCTTTCCTGGTCCTTAGCCAGGAAATGTAATTTCTATGAATTCACCATGGTGCTGTTGAGTGAGAGCTCAATCCCTCTCTCATCCCCCTGGTCACCTTTATCTAGCTTCTCATTTTCTCTGGTGGAAAGGGCAAGGACTGTATCTAATATGGTAGTATACAGTATACTGTGTCTGGTTATGGTAGATTATTTTAACTCTTTGTTAAATATGCCAGATGTTGTACCAAACAATGGAAATATGAGATGAGTAAAATATTATTTCTCTTTAGGAATTAGTATACTTTTGAAGAAAAAAATCTGTATGCTATGTTTTATCTCTAGAAAATTGTGAAATACAAAAAGATCAATTTCTATATTAATTAGCCAGTTTTTATTCTTTTGAGATGTCAAATACATAGACAAATGAAAATCTTTCTAGAAAGAGCTAAGTGTCTCTAAAATCATGCTATGCTTCCTAACACTATAGAATAATTTAATATACCAGGCTAGCATGTTAAAAGAAATTATCTTCCATGGGGGCTGGGGATATGGCCTAGTGGCGAGAGAGCTTGCCTCGTATACATGAGGCCCTGGGTTCAATTCCCCAGCACCACATATACAGAAAACGGCCAGAAGTGGCGCTGTGGCTCAAGTGGCAGAGTGCTAGCCTTGAGCAAAAAGGAAGCCAGGGACAGTGCTCAGGCCCTGAGTCCAAGGCCCAGGATTGGCCAAAAAAAAAAAAAAAAAGAAAGAAATTATCTTCCAGGAACACAGCTTTGTCTAAGCCTATCCCGTGTCTTTCTCTTCTCAGCTAACTGCTGCCCACATCTCAGTAGTTCAACTCAACCCATTCACTATCTGCCACACTGACCTTGTTTTTCAAGACTCAAGTCTGATCTCAGTATGCAGCCTAATTAATTCACATTTTATTCCCTTGAACACATTAGGAACAATTCTCTGTCTATTCCTTGGCTGAAATACAGGAATTCCATATCTAGCTAGAATTTATTATGATAAAAGAGCAAGATAGATATCAAAAAAGTATTTTTCAATGACATGATAAAAACCATTATTTTGTATGGTTAATATACATTAACAAAATTTTTTATTTTTCCTATGTATCTAGGCAGTCTGAAAATATATCTTTCCTAGGACTTTTAAGTGACCTTTTTAGAATAATCTTCTTCTTCCTTGGGGTGGGAGGGGTACCCATCCTGGGACTTGAACTCAAGGCCTGGATGCTGTCCCTGAACTTTTTTCACTCAAGGCTAGCACTCTACCACTTGAGCTACAGCTCCACTTCTCGCCTTTTTGGTAGTTCAGTGGAGATAAGAGCATGTCACATGCCACTGGGCACTTTAGAAACATAGCTCAAATACAGATGTATAATAAGTGTAAAATACATACTGGATATCAGCAATATGGTATAAATAAATAAGAGATGTGTCTCATTCATAATTTTACGTTACATGCCAAAATGTTAGTATTTATTATAATGAGTTATTTTTTCAACATTTCTGTCTTTTAATATAGCTACTAGAAAGTTTTGAAGGACATGTAGCTTATATTCTGTAGCTCACATTCAATTTATACTTCTCATATTCTGTTTCTAACATTTAACTTCATGTTCTCTAGCCAAAGACAACTTTGGTGATATGGCTTTCTAACAAAATAGTTAGGCATTGCTGAGTCTTCTCTCCACTAGGGTCCATATACTGCCTCTGATGGAATGAGAAGTCCATCTGATTTGGATCTTCTTTTAGTTCATGTAATAAATAGCTGAATTTTATGATGCAAGAGCTATATGAGCTACCCCAAACTTTGTTTAAAGGATATATGACATACAGTCACAAAGTTTAGGAAATGTTCCATGTCATTTCAAAAGAGAGAACTGCACATTTCAGGAAGAGACTACTGTTAGAACCCTTTGGTCCCAACAGGTTGCTGAAGATTTTTTCTTTACAAAACTTGTCAGGAGAGGCTACAAACAAACAGCATTGTTAGAGATGAATTTCTGAATGATTTGGGATCTAGAGGCAAGGAACCTAAAAGCTAACAAAATCTAGCAGCTGACATCACTCACATTATTTATCATGACTAGTAATGGCCAAAATCCAATCAAAATATGCCAGCAGAAAAAGAAGCAGGAAATATGGTCCCTAAAAGGGGAAGCAATTCACTTAGAACAGAGACAGAACCAATGGCATTAACAAACAAGGATGCTAAAATAGCTATTATTACTATTATGGCTCTTATTTTTAAGAAGCTAAGGACAAACGAATATACTTCAGTGAGAGAGGAAAATATTTACAAAATTCTTGTGGAACTTCTGGAGATGAAAAATACAGAATGCGAAATAACAATACACTAGATGGTCACCCAGTGCCAATGGCTGAGGCTATCCTAGCTACTCAAGAGATTGAGATCTGAGGATTATGGTTCAAAGATTGTCCAAGCAATAAAGTCTTTTGTGAAACTCTTATCTTTGATTAGCCAGCAAAAAGCCAGAGATGGAGCTGTAGCTCAAGTAAGCTAAGGGACAGTGCCCACAACATGAGTTCAAGCTCCAGTACTGGTGCACATGTGCGTGCACGCATGCACGCACACACACACACGACAAGGATAAAGAATGCTGTGTGATCATTTCTCAGTATATCTATCATTCTAACCATTACCTATAAGTCACAGACTCTGTGCAAAGAAACAAAGGCTCTAAAGTAGTTTAGCAAACACATTTTTGTATTTTCACTCTGAAAGGGCCAGAGCATCACCACTGTGCTATGAAACCTAGATACACTCCAATTTCACATTGATGTCATAGATGACTGAGATACATCTGAATGTGCATGTCAGAATCCATGAATTTAATTAAACTTATGATGTGAACAAAGAGTGTCCATTAGACAAGAAGAATTTGGTCTTGGCAAGTGATATATGCAGCAATTTGCTTAATTAGATCAGTACTTTTAAAACAATTTGTACAGCATAGGATTAAAGGGCTGAATTTCAAAGGATTTAGCTGAAGCCACAATCATGGTTTCAAACAAATTATCTGCAAGAAATTGTAAGCTGAAAATAGCAATTAGCAGACCCCAGGAAAAAAATTAATGGAGACCATTTCTATCAATTGAAAACCCATATATAATATGGCTTGACTTGAATCACTAATAACTTAACCTTCACCAAAATTTTCAGAGTAGAAGGAAGTTACTCCCACCTGTTTATTTCAGAAGTAGTCTTCCACTAAAACTCCCAGATGCAAAAATACTCTGTAATATTTTAGGGGGAGGGCATTGATAATAAAACCCATTCCTAGCAAAACCTGTGCAACCACATATTATTAAAAAGTAAACGCATCCCCTGGGTATATGGAATTAGTTCATAAACACTGACTTAATAAATCTACTTTCAGTTAAAGTCATATCCAAAAGTCCACTGAAAACGTGTGCTGTTTTTTCCAAAACAAATAGTATACTCAGTAGCCCGTCATTCCTTTTCTTAGAAGAGAAAACATAGGAGGACAATTCTATGAAAAAGCAACTTTTTCTAATTTTAGTTAAAATAAAGGATATTCTGTAATTTCTGCTAACACTTGTTTTAGAAGCATTCTGAGGTCAGATGACCAACCTTGCCATTAGCTGGATAATTTCTTAATCATTTGGATATTTGCTAATTTACTACATGGATGTTTATAAATCCTTACTGTCTTCAAAATCCTTGATGTCTCTTCTGATTCAGAGAAAGAGTGAGCATGTTTAAAAGTTTTATTTGATATCAAAATCAAGAGACAAAGGATAAAGAGACAAATGATTCCAAAAGCAATACTTACAAAACCATTTGGTGTAAACAAACTGTACAACTCATAGGGGGGGGAGAGGAAGGGAGAGGGGGAAGTGGGGGGGATGAGGAAGGAGGTAACAAGTTGAACAAGAAACGTACAGCACTGCCTTACATATGAAACTGTAACCCCTCTGTACTTCACTTTGACAATAAAGAAAAAATATATTTTAAAATAATGTGCACCTATGCTAGGCACTGGCAGCTCATGTCTGTATTCATAGCTACTCAAAAAGCTGAGATCTGAGGATCAAGGTTCAAGTCCAGCCCAGGCAGAAAAGTCTGTGAGACTATTATCTTCAATAACTACCAAAAAATTTTTTAAAAATCCAGAAATTGAACTATCTCAAGTGATAAAATGCTAGCCTTGAGTAAAAAAAAAAAAAGCTCAGGGCCCTGAGTTCAAGCCCCAGGACTAGCACCCCAGTAGTTATAGTTACTGACACTGAGATTCTCCTCTTCCAAGTATAACATTTCCAGCAGAACAAGCAGCAGTAAAATGAAGAATCAAAACCAAAACTAAACCAAGTGTGTCTCTCAAAGAGAATTTGGATTTCACAGATGTCCATCATTTTTCCTGGTTATTAGTTGAATTCTTGGGGAATATTGTCTGTGCCTACTAGCTTAATTTGGACAAAAGCCCTGTGTCAGTTTCTGAGGGTTATGCAGTGGTTGTGTTTGTTACAGTGATAGTTGTTGTAACAGTGATGAATTTTGGGGTGGTGAGAGGGGTACGAAGTAATCTACTTTAAGTTCATGTAAACATCTCATTCTGTTGGTTGGCTAATGGTATACTTAAAGATTCACAGGCTATGTAAAGAGCCATTTTAAATACAATTTTCCAGGCAAACGAAAGTGTGGTACAATTACATCAAAACATGTGGCTCATAAGGAAGTACACAAGCCTTAAACAAAAGACAAGGAATCATGCAAGTCCTTGAGTTGGTTTCTTGTTTGTTTGTTGGACATGGGGCTTGAACTTCTGGCCTGGGTGCTGTCCCTGTAGCTCTTGGGCTCAAGGCTGGTGCTCTATCACTTTGAGCCACAGCATCTCTTCTGGTTTTCTGGTGGTTTACTGGACATAAAAGTCGTACTGCCTTTTCTGCTCAAGCTGGCTTTCAACTTCGATCATCAGATCCAGCCTCCTGAGTAGCAGGGATTATAGGTGTGAGCCACCAGCACCTGGATCATGCCTTGGGTCTGAGTTCCAGTACTGGCACAATAAAACGTTAGATACTAGAAGAGGCTGTGGTCATGTTCAAAAATACAGAACCTTCTGACCCTGGTGGCTTCTCGTGGTCTTTGTTTCCCAAAAGCACAATCTACTGGAATAAACTACCAAACATATCGTCCCATAATCCCTACTTGAGTGATTCGCACTTTCAACTTCAATCGGCTTGTTCCAGTTCTTAGTACCCTAACGTTCTCTCGGCACCCCAGATCTGCTACTCCAAGCTCCTCGTGGATGAGACGCAACTCCACCGCTGTTTCCCCTTTATTAAACATCACGTCCACGCCTGGAAGGTTCTCTCACTCCTCCCTTCAAAGTAGGCGTGTTGCCCGCAAGGAAGGCAGGCTACGCGGGCCGGAGGAAGGCCTTCCTGCACTCCGCGAGGCGAAGCCGGTGACTCCGGCGCCATTGGCTCCACCGCCCCTGCGGGCTGTGGCCTTCATGCTCTCTCACGTCCCCGCGTTTCCCACCTCACGCTTCCCTACGACCCACTCCTACCTTTTCTGGAACCTTCTGTGCTCAAGACTCCCGGCCTGGCCTCATACAGCACCGTCCTGGCAAGTCAGGCTGCACACGTGCCCGTCTTCTCTCGTGGCGCTCTGCATCATGGGTTGCAGCCTGTGAAGCGCCTACCACATCCATCCATCACATTCACATCAGCAGATTCCTCGGAATAATGGTGAAAATGCGGAGTCCATACCAAAGCTGCACAGGTGCTTGTTTTTGATTACTAGCTGCATAGGTGCTTGTTCTTGATGCCTAGACTATCCACTCTCGTGACTGTTTCCACAGCATTTATATGATGTTACCACAACTCATTGAGAGGTGACTTGAAGTATACCAAAGACGTATCCTACACCCTTGCAAATATATACTTTTTCACAAGGAAAATGGCCTATCTGGGAATTGTGGCGTCCTTGCTTTGTCCTAGAACCAGCCCGTCACTGAGGGACAGCTATTTATTTTTTGTCCATTTATTCTGGTTTTTCCCTCCTCTCACCAGCATTGAAGCCCCATTAGGTTTCTTCTTCACCTAAAAACCCATTTGGGATGTAGTTGGTGATCACTGAACATTTGATAAAAGAAATTCCAACCATGATTGCTTTCCCTGGAGAAAGAATGGCAACTGGGGACACACCCAAGACTCAGACTGGGGCTTCTTTTTCCACTGATACTCAACCCTGTTTTGAACAATGGACTGCCATTTCACAAATTGGTGGCCATGTCTGTTCCAATTCTGGATTCAAACTCTGACATCTGACATGACCTTCATACACTAATAGTACTGTTCCTATCAAATGCATCCGTTCATGTTAACCACAATGGCCAGAGCATTCTTACCACTATGATTTCTCATGGGAGACAACACTCTTTGTTTCTCAAAGCATATCCTGCTGACAATTATTCTAAAAGCTTTTAATTATGCCTTCTGTGGGGAGATAAGGGAGAAATGATCCATTGAACCGTAAATTTGAAAATTTTAGTAGATTATTTTCCATGGTAGACTTCTTGGTTTCTGAACTGGACAATGTATCATGGAAAAATACATAGTTAAAGAGTTTCTCCAATGACTACTATTCTGTGGAACATACTTACAAAGGCTCAGCAGACCAGCTTGTTGGTAGCATGAAAGAATCCCCTTCCCCATGTACACACTTCCCCCAGTTACCCCAGTAATCTCAAAATCACTGGGATCAAGGTGCCCAAGCAGCCAGGCCTCCTCCCACTCTACTACATAGTGACCACCAAAGGCTGTGATTTATTTTATTCATTCCTCAGAGATATTCAGCCAGGCACTGAACAACACAGGTAAAAATTCCTTGCAGTACTTACATTCCTTAGGAAAAACATCCCTATGAAAACGAAGTGAAATATTCAGTACATGAGGCCATGTGCCTGCTTTGCAGAATGGTAGTGGGGTGAACAGGTGGTCATAGATATGTGTCCAGTGTATGTGTACTCTGAATGAGATATGAGTATATGTGGTATATCATGTATGTGTGATATGTATGGTATCTGTATGGTAGATGGGATGTGTTGTGTGTGTTGTGTGGTGTGGGTGTATTGTATGAGTGGTATGTAGTTTATGGTGTATGGGGGTGTAGTATCCTGTGGTGTACACTTGTGTGTGATATAAATGTAGGTCTCTAGTTGGAGATTAGGGATAAAATATAGGGTATGTTCGGTTTATGTGTGATAGTATGTACTGTATGTCTGTGATACAGGTAGGGAACATATGTGAATATACTGTTTTGGGTATATGTGGTGGATATAAGTGAGTGTACGTGACATGGTGCAGTGTGTGGGGGTGGGGGTGTTACACATTAACATGCTGAGGACAAAGATATCACTTAAATCATTTGCTAGAAAGACCTCAGGGACAGTATTGTGTCTGCATAGAGTCTCCATGCACATGTACAGAGATATCCCGGAGCAGGAGCATGCCAGTATGGTTAAGAAATAGGTAGAGGTCAGAGCTGGTGTGAAGACAAGTGTTCTGAAGGAAATCCATAAGCAAAGAGCTGCAGTTTACACTTTCTTTGGAATTCACCTTTCATCTGCATACAGCAGAGCTGTTATGAAAGGTTGAGTCACATCAGGATATGACTCATTGCAAAACAGCTACACTGATGAATGTGTTTAAACCCTTTCCTAACAGGGGCAAAGAAGTACTGGGAGTCCTAGTTCCTCAGCAGACAACACTGACACTGGTGGTCTGTCACACAAAGGTTTGAATAAAGGAGTGTGAGAGAATGAAATGACATTTTTTTAATACCAGAAGACTAAACAAGAAATTTTAGAGGGAAAGGCAGAATATTGGGAGCTATTTGGGACATGTTAACTTTAAGGAATTCTTTGACATCCAATATGTGTTAATTTGCATATTCACAAACAAGTGCTAGCTTGCTCTCCCCTGATCACAGTCACAGTCATCCTTCATTCAGAGAGCAGTCCAAGGTAGGAGATGGAAAGACAGGCAGACTGCCAACCTCTCAGATAGTGTGTGTGTGTGTGTGTGTGTGTGTGTGTGTGTGTGTGTGTGTGTGTGTGTCACAGAGAGAGACTATGAGATGGGGTTACACAAAATGATAACTAAATTTCATCTCAGAATGATGCCATGGGACAATTTGGAAGAAGAAACCGAAATGTACTATACAAGTATCATGTGCTCATATACTAGTAACAGTTTTAGCATGTATAAATGCATTAAGATTAAACTGCAGAAATTCCTGCATCTCATTTCAGACACTAAGTTGTCCCATAACTAACCAGTAGGTGCGCTAATGCTGTCACTTTTTGTAGGCATCTAAGCCCTTTATTCTGCTGCTGCATTCACATTTCTATGAAGTCCCTGGTGAATAACACCAATCAGAATGAAGAGAACATTTTAATAAATACAATCTGACTTGCAAAAATTTCATGTAAGTTTCACTTTTCAGAGATACATGCTTATATATCATAGAGTCTAGCTGCAATAAGTAGTCTTTTTTTCTCTTCCTTGAGTGAGAAAACAGTATACTTTTTTTCAATTCTAATAGACTCTTTTTCTTTCTTATTTATTGTCAAAGTGATGTACAGAGAGGTTACAGTTTCATACATTAGGCCTTCAGTACATTTCTTGTACTGTTTGTTACCTGAAAACAGCATATTTTATCAATCAAATGGTATAAAGTTTGCCCTTAAAGAATTTTTAATCTCCTAGTAGTTTGTCCATATACCTACCATAACCTTTCTTTGAATCCTCAGTTATACAGTATTCTCAGTAATATAGTGTTGTTTCTCTATACAGCTTTGTCTTAAGAATTGTTTATAATAGTGGTGCTGTGGCTCAAGTGGCAGAGTGCTAGCCTTGAGCAAAAGGAAGCCAGGGACAGTGCTCAGGCCCTGAGTTCAAGGCCCACAACTGGCCAAAAAAAACAAACAAACGAATTGCTTATAATAAAAATATAGCAAGGCAATCAAACCATATCCAATTGACAGCAGTCCCTATTGCCCCATTCTGTTCTTCTAGAAATCTCCTTCCCCTACTAACATTTTCTTAGTTGACATAATAAAAAGGAGGTAGATTCTACTTTCTCAGAGAGAAAAAATCTATTTTGATCCACTTGTTCCATTGATTAACCAACAAAGCCATTGGGCCAAAGAGTAGAATCTTAAAATTGTGAGTAGATTCATGTTGTAGAGGAAAATACCTACTGTGACAAACTTCCACTCTGTCACCACGTGGGTCAGTCTCAGAGAAATGAGAAATAGGCAGCTGAAGAAGATTCCTGAGATCAAGGGATGATTTCCAGAAAATATTCCAATTCAGAAACTGCCTTGTATTTCTGAGAGAGGATAGCTTTCTTTTTGTCTCTACTGACAACTTCTCATTTATCTCAAATAAGTTTGCAATATTTAACAATAACCAAGGGATGGGTAGATGAAGCATGAGTGAGAATGTTGATCAATACATATTGTATTCATAAACTGCTTTGTTAAATGATGACTTCTATCTACAACTAACTAAAGACAATAATAAAAAAGAAAATAAAAGATTAAAAATAACAACAAGAAAATAGCCAGGAAACCAACTTAAATTTGAATTCAGATAAAAATAGCTTTTAATTTAAATATACCCTAAATATTCTATGGAATATTAAAATATTACTAATTGTCTAACTGAAGTTCAAATTTAATTCAGTATCCTGTGCTTGATCTGGAAACTTTAAATTGCAAAGCATCTAAAAAAGAATCTTAAGAAAGGACATTAATTTCCTTTTGTTTATTGAAAGTGAAAAAGAAAGCTTACCTTCTAGCCATTCTATTTACAGGAAGAGGCCATATGACAAATCCTTTAATAAATTTGAAATACCCAAATCTATAGGCCTTAAAAGAGCTTTTTTATTCTTGCTATCGCTTATAGATCTTTCATTTTACTTACACTATTGTCCCAGAAGAAACATGATTACTTCAGTCCTTCAACACCTGCCTCCTGATAGTACTGTTTTGAGACTTCAAAGGCAGGAACTGCTTGTTTATGGGCCAGGGTCTGTGTGCTATACACACAAAGCCCAGTATCAAAGAGAATGTTAACACCAGTGAACACAAACTTGTCCTTGTGCATGCTCACTTGCTTTGCTGTTAGCCTTTCTAGTGGCCACCATTTTAAGTCCCGATAATACATATGCCAGCTCCACTTCTTAGATTTCCCATTGTCTAACTATGTCTATTGGCTCCTATTCATGAAAGATCAAAACTGCAAACTGACTTCCCAACTTTTGTTTATTATTTTATGTTTTTGTTGCTTTAAGATAATTGCACACTTAAACCTCTGTTATTTTCTATATCAGCTTTAAATGTTGTCTTCCATCTTGTAAAGTCAAGCCTATTACCTCTTGACTGTCCTTTTGTGGACTCTGCAGCTACTGAGTCTGAGACCTAGTTGGCTTTCCCTGTTGTTTTGCTTTGTTCTGTTGTTCTCATCCACAGGGTTCTGCCTCTGACAGAACTCTGTAGGTAGCATTATCAGAATATTTTAGGGGTTATTCTCTTCTTTGTTTTCTGGGCCACAAGGTGCTTTTTAAATCTTTGAATTTAAACATTCCTTTATTTCAAGAAAGTCTTTTTTTCTTTATAGTATCTGGTATAGTATAGTATCTGGTATAGTATCTGGTATAGTATAGTATTTTGTTTTGCTTGCCTTTTGTGATTCTAGACAAATTTCAAATCCATTCATTGGAGGTTAATATTCCTTAGAATTCTTTTCACAAATACTTGTATATCTAAAGTCGTTATTTATTGTTATTATTATCTTTAAGTACTTGTACCAAGGGGTTACTATTTCTTATTTTACTATTGCCCTTTACTTGTCATTACTTTTTGCCCCACAGTTATCTATTTGGTTTTGCTTCATTTATATAATACTTCTAATACAAACTCCATATCTATTTATATACTATATATTAAAATATTTCTATAATTTACTGTATATAAACTATATATGTAAATATGTACATGTTTATATGCAAAAATACATAAATAATCTTGTGAAATAAATCCTAACCCCCACTTGTTCTATTACATTTGTGTGTTCTGAGATCTCAATATTGCTGAGTACAAATTGCCTTTTGTTATTTCTGGTTGCAGTACAATGCCCTCCATATGTGCTCCATGTTTTTCTTCTCATTTCCCTACATATGGCAACCAGCTTTCCTTCTAACTCCTTGATAAAGCAAAGAAAGACCTAATCACCTTTCTAATTACATCTTTTTGTGGACTTGTACAAATGTTACCAGGAATTGGCTTCCTGGATCACATGAATAGATACATTCATAATAATATTCAAGCCCCTCTGACAAATCCAGGTAACTAGTAAAAGATGTCACTGACAGTGTTGAATATTTCCTATTACTTGTATTTTATCATCACTAAATATTACATTCTCTAACTTTTGATAAGCACGTGGCTTCAAAGTCATATCCTGTTGTTTTAAGCTTGAACTTCTCATTCATGAGGAAAGTTAAACATCTTATGACATGTTAATTTACCATTTAGTATTCTCCTTTTACAAGACTTCTTTTTATACTTTCTGCCCATTTCCTATTGGGTTCAATATACTTTTCTCTCTAATATCTAGTAGGTTAGATATGTATTGCTTATTGGGTTTAGACATTGCAAATATCTCCACCCAATTTGTCCTCTGTGCATTAACTTTGTCATTGTTCTTTTTACAATAGAAATCTTTCATTTGGTGTAATAAAATTCATTGTATTTTCTACTTGTAGTTTTTAGTTTGGTCTGTTTCTGTTTTCTGCTCAAGCCCAGTGCTGTACCACCTGGGCCACACCTCCACTTTGGTGTTTCTGGTGGTTAATTGATAATAAGGGTCTCAAGGACATTCCTGCCGAGTTAGTTTCAAGCCACAATCCTCAAATCTCAGTCTCCTAACTAGCTAGGATTATAGGTATGAGCCATTGGCACCCAACTAATTTGGCTTCTTTCTTGAAGAAATTATTCTCACTTGCCCTAAGGATATTCTATATTGTCTTCTGTTTGGTATACAATATTAACTTTCACACTTAGTTTTATTGACCTGAATTTCATATGTGTTTACAAAGTTAAATGGGATCAAATGGTGTTTTCTTCCAAATAGTGAAATAACTTTCCAAGTTCATTAGCAAATAAGACACACTTCCCACCAACTGATGACTGATGTTAACTCTGCTTCCCAAGTAGGAGCTTTTTGCTCCTCTGCTGAAATCTTGGTTAGCTTCTAGAGGACCAAGATTTTCATAATTATGGTTTAAACTCCTCTGTTCCCTCCACTTCCAAATCGTTTTCCTAGACTTTGTAGACCTTAATCAGTTTCCCAACCATATACAAACGTCCACAGAGATTTTAATTGAA
This sequence comes from Perognathus longimembris pacificus, assembly GCF_023159225.1. Classification (NCBI taxonomy): domain Eukaryota; kingdom Metazoa; phylum Chordata; class Mammalia; order Rodentia; family Heteromyidae; genus Perognathus; species Perognathus longimembris. The sequence goes on from NC_063172.1 coordinate 54,704,012, forward strand.
ACTGAATTGAAGAAATAAACCAATTGACAAAATATCACTTTGAATACTATTAGTTTTTCCTTTCCATGAGCATAGTATATAATATAGTTTTGTAAGCATATATATACATATATAATGTAAGTATATATAATATATAATATAATCTGGTATATAATATAACATAGTCCTATAAGTAAAATGAGACTATTGTAGACTTTATTTCAGGTCTTTTCTAAATGCTTTAGAATAGTTTTGAACTTTTCTACCTAGGGATGTGATTTACTCTTTGGTAGGTAACTTCTAGGACCTGCAATTCTACTGTTATTTTAATAAATGAAATCTCTATCCTTTTTCCAGTTGTTACTTTAATAGATAACATCGCTATCATTTCTCCAGATGACTAGTAGTGGTATGCATGGCCATACACTGTTTCCTTCCTATGGTTGACTATATATCACACAGTGATTTGCTCTGTCACCAGGGCTTGGTCACAATGGAATCTATGTGTGTATGCAGGCCCTGGGAACAGAAAACTCAAAGCTAATTGGCACCTAGCAGTTGTTGTTCCTTATGAAGATATCTATGATGTTGCTGCCCCCACCCAGCACCCCTTGTCTATGGTTAATAGAGGATTAGGGACCCTGCACATAGTCAGTGGCCCCCAATTGGCTCATAGCAAGACTCCATCAAAACTAGATGGCCGTGTGTGTGTGTGTGTGTGTGTGTGTGTGTGTGTGTGTGTGTGTATGTGTGTGTGTGTGTGTACACCAGTCCTGGCACTTGAACTCAGCGTCTGAGTGCTGTCCCTGAGCTTCTTTTGGTCAAGATTAGAGTTCTACCACTTGAGCCATAGCTCCACTTTCAGCTTTGTTTTGGAGATAAGAATCCCATGAACTTTCCTGCTAGGGCTGGCTTTCAACCTTGATCCTTAGATCTCAGCCTCCTGAGGAGCTAGGATTACAGGTGTGAGCCCCTGGTACCTGGATGGGTAGCCTACTTTTGAAAACTCGGCCTAACTTGAGATTCAAAACTCTATTTCTCCCTTTGTTCATCTCAAACATGATTGTAATGTGGCAAATATTATCACCTGATTTAGGAACAATTGTTCTCCTTAGCGTTCTTCTTGTTTTGAGCAGTTTCAAACCACCACAGTCTTTATTTTGATGTTTCTTACCACAGTGTCTCTACCTGTACTTTTGTCTATGTTTATTATTATCCTGATTGTTAATTACTATCAGTGTAGCAAATGAACATTCCACATGCTCTCTTGCTACTGCCAATTCACTGACAACCAGAGTGATTTTCTTTATCTTAAAAAAAAAAAAATGCAAAGCTAACCCCATCACATCCCAGGCTGGCCTTGCTCTGGAGGGTACAGTGCCTGCCCAAGGCCCTGTACTACACACTTCTGATTCCTCAAGCCTACACACCAATTTCTCACCTCCTCCTTCTGCCTGAGATTTCTTCCCTCCCTTTTCACCTAATGACTTCACATATGCCCACAGGCAGGGCCTCTCCTCCAGAGGCCTTTGGCATCCCTGTTCCTTTCCTGGCTAGGTGGCTTGTTTCTGCTGCTGGCTTTACCATCTGGTTTGCTAAACGTGACTACCATGTGAATATCTTCTCTGTCAACCTTTATCTCCTCGAGGCCCAGAAAGGGCCTGTTGCAATTTGCAAATATTTACTGAATAAGCCGTGCAGGACTCCAAGCTCCAAAACACAGAGATAAATAATATGGTTTTCCTCAGGGATCTCACATTGGAAATAGAAATGGTGAGGTCCAAGAAATGTTTTATTTTTGAGATATATTAATGTAATAAAGGAGAACATTTAAAATATTTCTACAGTAAATCTATATAAGAAATTGATATCACAGGCTAATTGTTAGGAGAAAATCTCCAACTGGCTGAGGTCTCTGCAGCTCACCTTCAGAAAACTTCTTCAGCTCTTTCCTTCCCAAGCACTTCCCATCATGCCTCGTACACAGTGTAGTGCAATTAGTTTATCCATGGTCTCTGAATTCTGTGTGTGTCTGTGTTTCTGTGTATGTGTGTATATATGTATAAACTACAATTAACAGTAGGCTTCTGGTATAACCTCATGAATATACTCAAAAAATCCTACTATGTTGTACACTCTAACTGGGTGAATTTCATACCAGGTGAGTCAGTTATAAAGAGATGAGTTTTAAAAGAAAGTATTTAGCTTCCAGTGTATTCTTGAGAAAAAAAACTAGAAATATATTCCAATGAAAGAGCAAACAAAAGAAATGTGATTTCATAATATTTTAGAATCTGGTTATTAAGAAGAGTAATACACAGAACAAATATCTGTTACCCTTTGAGATAAAATTTTATGGCCATCCTGTACATCCACAATGACACCCTGTGTCTTTTATCTACCCCTTTCACAGGCCTCATGCACAATTTTCCCTTGTTATCTCTGTAAGCACAAGAGTCTGAGGATGACCTAATGACAGATCAAACTGAATGGGTCTGACAAAAAAACACTAATGGATTTTGGTACAGCAGCTCCTTACCAGTTGGGGACAGTAGATTCCTGAAACTCTTTGCATCACATGCTTTTTATAAGTTTAAAAAACCCTCAGCTTGGACTGGGAATATGGCCTAGTGGCAAGAGTGCTTGCCTCATAAACATGAAGCCCTGGGTTCGATTCCCCAACACCACATCTATAGAAAGCAGCCGGAAGTGGCGCTGTGGCTCAAGTGGCAGAGTACTAGCATTGAGCAAAAAGAAGCCAGGAACAGTGCTCAGGCCCTGAGTCCAAGGCCCAGGACTGACAAAAAAAAACAAAAAACCCTCAGCTTGGCACAGTCGTATGTCCATCATCCTAGTCCTAGGGGAGGTGAAGATTGAGAGTCAAATTATACGCTATCCTGTGTAGAAAACTCTGGGAAACTACGAAAGCTGAAGAAACTTAGTATGATGGTATATATCTGCTATTCCAGCTCCAGCTGAAGACTAAAAAAAAAAAAAAAAAAAAAAAAAGATAAAAAAGGTGGATTGCAGTCCAAGTTCAGGATTAGGCAAGAAGTAAGACATTATCTTGAAAGTAACCATTACAAGCCTGGTGCCCGTAGCTCATGCTTGTAATCCTGGCTACTCAAGAGGCTGAGATCTCAGGATAGTGGTTTGAAGCCAGCCTAGGCAGGAAGTCTGTAAGACTCTTATCTCCAATTAGTCACAGAAAAAGCCAGTAGTGGTGCTGTGGGTAGCTCAAGGGGTAGAGCAAAAAGAACCTTAGGGACAGTGCTCAGGTCCAGAGTTCAAGCCCCAGGACTAGCCCCAAAATAAGAAAATAACCGTTCAAAACAAAGTTGAAGGTGTGGCTCAGCAGTAGAATAAGTGAAATAACCTGAATTCAAAGCCCAATACTGCCAAAAATAAAGCACTTTGCAGCTTCTTTATGATATATTCAAACTGACAGTATCACAATTCTTGTGATTTGGGGCCATATTGTAGAATAAGAGCTACCTGAACACAATCCCTGGAGTATAAATGACCTGACAAACAAGGTCACTGAAGTGATTAGCAGGTGACAGTAACACCTCAAATATGCTAACCAAAGGGTAGAGTTATATCCTGGTTGAGACTGAAAAGGCAAGAGATTTTACCACACGCTTCAGAATGATGTACAACTAACAACTTATGAGTTGTTTATTTCTGGGCCTTTCTAATTAATCTTTTCAGCCTACAGCTGACTATGGTGACTAAAACCATAGAGAGGGAAATTAAAGATTGGGGCAGGGTTGCTATTCTTTTTTTTAGATATAAATGTCTATAAATGTTGTCCTTATGGCTAAGTATTCCCCAAGAGCCCAAGAAGAGAATAGGAAGTTGGCTCTCATGTGGAAAGTTTTCTGCAGAGGATCAGCAGCATTATCTGGGCAATGAAACAGCACCAAGAAGATAGTCATAAGTGACTATTTGCATCTAGTGAGAAAGGAAAACAGGGAGGCTAAGGAGGAAGATGAAACAGAAAGGGAATCAAAGAAAAATTTCATACCTGACTAAAATTTTTCTAAAATCTCCAAATCAGTATACTAGTAAAATGAAAATGTAAGAGGAAAAGTCAAGTAATTTGGAAAGAGTAATGGGTTATTCAATCTTAAAGAAAAATGATAAAAGGACAGAACCTTGAAGTACAATGAGATAATATCCAAATGTCTACGAAGCTCTAAGAGTATTTTACACTGTTTCAGAAGTTAGAGACCTCATGTCTCAACATATTGGCCAGCAGAGTTGTTCATAACTATGATCCCAGCTACACAAGAAGTCATTGGTAGGAAAATCATGGTCTCATGCTGATTTGAGCAAAAAGAAGGTCCTACATAAAAAATGTTTACTTCTTGTAAGCATTTCTCAAGTGATAAAGGAAATGCCAAGCAAATGCCAGGCCTTGAGTTTAAACATATGATAGCAATACTTGTTTATATACTTTAAATTATAAGCATATATTGAGCTTTAATTAATGATATTGAAAAATAAATATACAAATACCTGCAGCTGACTTTGAGGGATACAAAAGATAAATACTGATAAAAAAAAAAAAGTCAAATAGTATGTCATAAGTGGAGTTGTGGCTCAAGTGGTAAAGCACTAGTCTTGAGCAAAAAGCTCAGGAACATCACTCAGGCCTTTAGGTCAAACCAAGACAAGCATCAAAAGAATAACAAAAACAATTCTGATAGTGTTAAGGTTGAATTTCAGCTGTGAGTTTATGGGTTGGAATTGTAAAGTTCTATTAACTTTGTCATATGTTTGAAGCATTTCTAGGTACAATGCGTTGAATGAAGTACATAGCTTTGGGGGGATATGTATACCTATATGCATGTGTTTATACACAGGTGGGCATGTGTAACTCAACTACAAAAGTGAGAGAATACTCTTGTTTCCTATAGAGTAAAAGCCGAGTGTGTGCCAGACTGAGGATTGTTTTCTCAAGATATCTTTGGCCCTTGTTTGAAGATCTTCCTTAAGCCAGCTGCACAGGCAGGATACTGGTTCAGATGTGGGCCTGCTTCCAGGCACCTCACCCTTAAAACAGATTTCACCTCGCAGGTGATGGTCAAAGATACAAATACGTTACTAGCAAAAAAAAAATGTTTTCTTTTGTTTAAATTTTTTTATTATCCCTCCAGCCACCAAGAGGGATCAAAAGACACTCATCGAAAGATATCTGTTTTTATTTAGATCAATCCAGCCTATCATGAGTAAAAGTAAATTTGCATGCAAATTATAGATTATTGCTAGGTCCATTCCTGGAACTGCCAGGATGCTTTTAACTCAGGGAAGGACATTGTAAGAAATGCATAAGAAATTTAGTATTGTAAGTATTTTAAGGATGCTGTAGATAGCTTACAGTACCACTACTATGATAGCCTGAAATAGCTATTTCTTGTATTCAGCATCAGGAAATGCTTTACTTTCCTGAGAGCCTGTATTATTTTCACCTAGGAGCATGGGTGTTATGACTACCTATTTGCTGGCAGGAGGCTCAGAACCAAACCTGTAGGGCATGTCAATCAGTGTCCCCTCGAGAGCATCTCCTGCTGTTCTTTACCCTCCCCCAGATTTTCTTTCTGCAGTTTTTATTCTAGAGTATGCTATGCTCTTTATTGTGATGGTAGATATAATTTTAAGTCACTTTTAGCTCAACTTAACTCTTATCATAGTAGTCATTAATAGAGTTAATGATCAGGATCTGTTTTATCACCAACATTCCTCGGTTTAAGTAATTACATATCTTCGATATGATATTTAAGTTTAAGGTTCCATAAAAATTATTTCATGAAGCCTTTTTAACTAAGGTCAATCTGATAGAAAACGTATTTGTCTATCTGTCCACCTATTTATCTACCTATAAGAGTAATACTGAGATTTGATCTGATAACCTCATGCTTGCTAGGCAGACACTTGACCACTTGAACCACACCTCCAGTCCCAGAGGGAGAGAGACAAGAGGAAATGTACATACATGCACACGCTCGTACACACACACACACACACACACACACACACACACACACTCCTCTTCTGGAATTCCTGTCCAATTAGGAGAAAATGTGAATTATTAATAGAATGTTACTTTTGGATGTCTCTCTGGAAACAACTCAATTTAAATGTATTAAAGCACGTACATTTGTAAATCCAGTATCTCCAGAATATGAAGTACAAGAAGATTTAAGGTTAGAAAGCATAATATTAATGATCATCACATGATTTTTACCAACTCGCTTTGTGGTTGTTATTTTAAGGGGAAAAAAGTAATCATCTCTAACCCTTTTCTTCTGTACCATAAATAAAATACATTTTGTTATGAATTCTACATGGATTGTAGTATAGAGATTAATAAACAGAAATCATAGCTTTTCATGGTGTCAATCAACAAACACTATTTTCTTTCTTTTTGGGAGGGGGGGTTTACATCAACTTTGTTCTCAGAGTCAACCTGTGTGAGTTAACAAACCTCCACACTGCCAATTATTGTGGAAATCATATTCCTTCTTACATGTACCCAAATCTCCTACCTAACAATGAGTTCTGGGTTGCAAAAGAAGATTTACAGTTTGCACCTTTCTGTATTCGTTCAGAGTCACATCATTTCATGATATGTGGACAGGGTGAAAGATTTTCAAGATAGCCAGTACAACATTTGTCCTATGAGTTTCCTAAGTTCAGGTAAATAGCCAAAAGCCAATGACATAGGAAAAGCTAATGACATAGGAAAGAACCAGTTACAAGGACCACTGTGGGCTCCATAAAGCCTAGGGAAGTGGGTTAAGGGTCAGTCCTACCAGAAGGCGCCTCTGGGCACCACCTGGGGTTTTGAGAAGTCTTGTGGCAGCTGATGAGTGACACAGAACACCTCCAAGTGGGTCAACGTGATTCACTGTGGTTTGGAAAATATTTATTTTCTTCATAACTTTGTAAGAGTCTTAAAACCTGTAGCTAGTGTCTCCAACATAGGCATTGCAGCACTAGAGATATGTTTTTGTGGGCTCTTCAGCAATTAAAATCTAATCTAAGGCAGGAATTACAAGCAATACTGAAGTTTCCAACATAGTAATAGACACTGTCTGCTAAGGTCCGTCTTGTTGAAGGTAAGCACAGACTATTCAACACTAACCAGGCAGAAATCAATCAAGACAAACATAATCAATCTTACAAGGAAAGACCATTTTCCACACAGGCAGTCATACTTTAAAATGCTTTAAGTAAATGAAAGAAAGAGAAATTGTAGCAATGAAAGCAAGTATATAATTTCTTTAAAAATCATTTTTAAAAAAATCTTACTGTGAAAGCAGTTGGACAGTCAGCTCCAGTCAGCTGAAGGAAACGAAGTCTGACAAGTTTTAGAACTCCCATCTAAAACTTGACACATACACAAAACATTTTTTAAAAGGAAAATGAAAAAAAAGTTTCCACAAACTTTGAAACCACGTGATTCCAACTTTAGTCCCTGTAGCAACTTCTCCTTTCCCCTTGTTTGTTCATATTCAAAACTTCCATGCTAATGTCCACAGATTTATTACAAGCAGGTGCTTTGCATCTTGTTCTTCTGTAGGTAAGACTGAAATGGAAACTAAATAATATCTTTTGGGAACATTCTAAACATTTCTATGGCTTTCTTCATTGTGGTAAAGACTACCATTTGTCACTTATAAAAACTCTAATAATTACTTTAATTGCTATTTGATATCTTGCCATGGGTCTCATCAAATTCATCAAAAGGTACCCCAGAAAAACAATAAGAAACAAAAATCCAAGAGAATAAATGTAAGAAAAAAACTTTGATACAAGTAGGTCCAACTTCAGATGAGTATATTCTCCTAGACTTCTTCAAGCCCACTAGATAGAATACTGTTTGACATAATATTTGCATTGTATACTACCTTTAGTTATTTCACTTCTATTTTAAAAGAAAATTCCATACCTAATTTTATGAATAAATATTTGACATTTGAATTAACTAGGTAAAAAAATCTTTTTAGAAGTTAGTATACACGAAAAGAAGAGAAAGAAAAAACATACTTGAGTATTACAATGTCTCTGAGTTCAATAATGCTCAAAGTCGTTTTGTTTTTAATTCTTATACATTAGTGTCTAGGCTCCTTTGGGTATTTTTGCTTTAATTAAGTTATCTTTAAGTAGTTGTACAGAGGAGTAGCCATTTAACAAAGCAGTTTATGAATACAATATATCTCCATCCTCAAACTAGTTTAAGCGTGTGCCACTTTTTATCTGGTCCATGGAAAGACCCAGTACTGTTCTTGAGTAATTAAGTAGATCATTAAAAGAAAGTTAAGAAATTCCTGTTGTTGTGTAAAAGCTTCAAGCTTTGTTTGACAATTAGCCACAATCCAAATTGATCAAGCTATGCAAGAAATTTCTTGGGGAAAAAGTTAAAGATAAGTCTTCACGTTGCTTCTGTAAAGCACAGAACTATTGTGTTTAAATCCAGACCCATTTTTCAGTGTAAGTGATGGAGCTAAATGATAAATCTTTACCAAAATCTCTAGGGACATTTACTGATCATTTATTTTTTTTAAAGAGGCTGAGATTGATTTTCCACAACAATGATCAAAATTATGTTCAATTTGCTTCCCTAAAGTAGTTGTTAACGGCTGTATATGATAGTTCACACCTATAATTCTAGCACTCAGAAGGTTGAAGCAGGAGGGTCACGAGTTCAAAACAAACCTGTTTTACACAAGGAGATCCTGTCCAAACATAAGTTCAAATGGTGGAGCACCTGCCTAGCAAGGATGAGACATGAAAGTCAAACACTAGTCCCTACAAAAGTAAAATCAAAACAACTCTCTCTCATATACATGTGTGTATGTGTATGTATATGCATGTATAATATGCATAGATAAACAAACATCTGGGTACATATAGATATTTCTACTCAAATATAATTTTAGTATTGTCCGATTTATGAGTCTAAAAAATAAAAACATCAAATTATTTTTAAAGACTATGACAGTTGATTGTGGCCAGCTTTAGCATTAGGCAGTTTGGTACTAAATGTGAACAGGAGTCATATTTGTAACCAAATATATTTGAAAAGCAAATGTCCAACATTCTGTTGCTATGGAAACAGAAAGAAAAAATAACAAAAAAAGAATTCTCTTTCAGAACATCGGAATTAGGCTTTCTCAAAAATGCCTTGTGTGCTTAAAGCTACAAGCAGAAAGACTAGAGAGTAAACTATTTATGAAACTTTACATTTCAATTTTTATAGCTCTTTTTGGTAAGATTCAGTTTACAGATTATTATAAATGCTGAAATATGGCTTGAAATCCTGAATGATGATTGATAAATCCTTTGAAATATATACCAGAGTAGAATTTTTCGGTAGATTATAAACGTTATTCTAAAATAAAGAAAGAACTTTGAGGCATGCTAAGCCTTGGAAATTTATTTGGATCCTCAGTGCACAAATAAACCAGGATGGAGGTGGGAGGATTAAAAGTAGCAGTCAAATCAGCCAGAGTAACACATTAGCAGTTTCAAAAAGATTTGCATGTTGACATGACATGCAAATCTTTGCCTTGATTAACATGCAAAAGGTTACCCTTTCAGCCTCATACTTAGCTATGTGAATTCCTTAAGAAGGAAAGTACATATTAAATCTTATCATCAAAGAGTCTTTTTCACATTTTTCTCCTCTCAAGAAAAGTCTAGAGAATGGCTTCCCTCATGGGTATATTTTATAATGGTTCCACCTTTGTGGAGGTATGGAAACTAATTTCTATTTAATAGGTTGGTAATTACTATTTAGTAATTGCTAAATAAATTTAACAGGTTATATTTGAAACACTGTATCTGATCTAGTAAACTTCAGAATATTTTTGAACATTTGGATAGGTACTATAAAAATAGTTACCCATTTCTCCCCAAATTGTCGAAATGTTATAGATAGCCAGAAAATATTGTCACATTTTGAAGGCAGAGCAAAATTTCCTCTGAAAGGAGAGCCTGCAGAGCAGGCTTGTGCTAGACCTGTATACATGCAATGAATGGCACATGCACAAGTGAGCATTATTCTGATCATAGAATGAAGTACAGAACCTCCCAATTATGCCAGAACACAACACATACTGGTTTCCTACTTGAATGTCTCACATTATTGAATCCCCATACAACTTTGAGAGCTGTTGTGTTAGTAAGACAAAGAGCATGAAGAAACTGCAAACACAGCTCAGCGAGGGAGAATACGCTGTATACTGATTAAGGCCCCAGGTTCCATCCTCACTACATAACCCCCAAAGAACTGGTACCCCAAAGTCAACAAATTCTGCCCAAGGACCAAGGTCAAGATTATATGGATTTCTTCAAACACAGCTGCACTTTAGGTTACTTTCCCAGGATCCTGACCTAATTTCTGTGAGGTGGGTTGATCTTGAGATTTCTAAATTGGTTCATTTAGATGAAGAAGTGAAATACAAATGAAGGAAGTGGCTAAAATTTGAAGGGTTGTTAGGCCTCCCTGCTTTGGCTTATAACCTTTAAAACTCTTACCCTTGGTACAGGTTGGTGACTTTCGCATTTCATTCCAGATCTTTCATGATCCCTTGAGACTGAAAACTCATTTGGTCCTTCTTCTTTCTTTTTCTTCTCCTTCTTCTTCTTCCCCTCCTTCTTCTTCCTCCTTTTTTTTCTTTTTTTTTTTTTTGCCAGTACTGGGGCTTGAATTCAGTGCCTGAGTACTGTCCCTGGCTTCTTTTTGCTCAAGGCTAGCACTCTACCACTTGAGCCACAGCTCCACTTCTGGCTTTTTCTATATATGTGGTGCTGAGGAACAGAACCCAGGGCTTCATGTATGCTAGGCAAGCACTCTAGCACTATGCCACATTCCCAGCCTCCCCTCTTACATTTTCTTCCACACACTTTCTTGGGAGAGCCATCCACCACCATGTGACTCTCAGGTACAAAAGTACCCTGACCAGAATAGACCTGTGCTGGTGCCAGGCTCTCAAACCACAAACCTCTGAGGTATGTAAACCTCTTTCTTCGTATATAGCTTGTCTTGCATGTTTCATCATAGGTACAAAACAGTGACATGTACACTTTTCCTCTGCAGGTGCTCTTTGAGAAGTAGAAAGAGAATTTCTTATGCAATATAGTTGTTTTTGGTTTAAAATAATAAAGCAAGGAAGCGACTCTGTGGCTCAAGTGGTAGAGTGCTAGCCTTGAGCAAATGAGCTCAGGGACAGTACCCAGGCTCTGAGTTTAAGCCCCAGGACTGACAAAAAAAAAAATTAAAAACAATGAAATAAAATAATGAAACAAAGCCAGTTACACAATTTATTAAGTATAACAGATTATTTTCAAATAGACTGTAAATTTTAGACTAGAAAGTGAAGGATACAGTAGGTGATATTTAGGATGTTTTCCTGTTATTTTGGTCAATAAAGGGTACCCCCTCCACTTTGAGGTGCTAAGGATTGAACCCCAGGCTTCACACATGCCAGGTAAGTTCTATCAAGGGGTATATTCCAGGATAAGCTACTCTTTTCTTTTTTCTTTCTTTCTTTCTTTTTTTTTTTTTTTTTTGGCCAGTCCTGGGCCTTGGACTCAGGGCTTGAGCACTGTCCCTGGCTTCTTCCCGCTCAAGGCTAGCACTCTGCCACTTGAGCCACAGCGCCGCTTCTGGCCGTTTTCTGTATATGTGGTGCTGGGGAATCGAACCCAGGGCCTCGTGTATCCGAGGCAGGCACTCTTGCCACTAGGCCATATCCCCAGCCCCTTTCTTTCTTTTTTTAAACGGAGTCTAGCTACGTAGCCCAAGCTGGCCTCAAACCCACTATCCTCCTACACTAGCCTATGTACTAAGATTGCAATCTTCCAAGCACTGAGATTAGAGGTGTGCTCCAGCATGCTCAGCTCCAAATGCACTGATGTTTTTGGAGTAAAGAAGAAGATGCAATAGACTTTCTCTTTTTTAATTCTTTTTAATTCTATTTATTTTTAAATTACCTTTAAGCAGTTGTGCAATGGAGTTTCAACTCAACATATCAGTTTGAGTACAATGCATCTTTCATCATTCTCCTCTAGCTGCCCCAAGCCCAGCCATCCTTCAAGTTGCTCTGTTCCATTTTCACATATGCACGTTGAATATTATGACTGTATTTCCTTTCTCCATACATTAACCACCTCTTTAATCTCCTTACTTTGAAAAAACATGTTTCAGCCTCCTGGTATTTATTTGTTAAACTGTAAGTTAAAGGAATTGTTTTAAAATTAGTAATCATAGAGGATATAAGCATTGTAGACTATAGAGACAATGTAGATTAAGGATAAGAAAAAAAACTGTAAGTTGTTCAAAGAAACCACACCACTGAAATCCTCCCCTACATATACCATAATTTTGTCATTTTGTATATAAATGCATATAGCCCTGTCTATGATTCCATATATGTTTATAATTTAGATCTAACTTCCACATATGAGAAAAATGTGTCCTTTGCCTCTCTGAGCCAAACTTTTGTCACTGAACATAATATATATGCATATGGCATAATGTACACATGTACGTATATATGTATGTGTGTGGATACCTTTGTGGGTGTATAACACTTGATACCCTCATCCATTGTAGGGTGTCTAGGCCATTTCCTGGCTATGATGAATTTGCAGCAACAAAAATCAGTGTGCAAATGTCTTTACTATATCCTGATGTGTAATCATTTGGATAAATGCCAAGTGTGGTATCACTGGAACATAGGGTAGTTCTATGTTTAGTTTTTGAGGAATCTTCAAACTGCCATGCATAGTATTTGCATTAGTTTAATTTACATCATTCGTGTAATGGGATTTCTTTTTCCCTTGTATCCTTACTTGCATTTGTCACTGTTCATATTGTTGATGGTGGCCATTCTTACTGAGGTGATTAAGAATCTTAATGTTGCTTTGATTTCCATTTCATTTATGGCCAGAGATGCTGAGCATTTTACTTCTCCTTCTGAACAGTATCTTTTTAGCTCTTTGCACATTTATTAATCAGGTTATTTGTTTTTGTGGATTTCAAATTTTAGCTCTTTGAAGATACAATAGATTTTAATGGGACCAAATATTGCAGTTGGGAAGAAGGAAAAATGTCCAAGAACCAATATTCAATAGTAAGTCTTTCAATATTCAAAAGTGAAATCAAAAGACACAAAGCAAGGGTTCGAGGAGTGGCTCAGTTGTAAGAATGCCAACTAATGAGAGAAAGTGGCATGTACTGAGTTCAAGCTCCAGTCTCAGAATTTATACATTACACATAACATATGTTAATAAACCACAAAAGTATCATGTATTATTAACAAACTGTTGAAAGGAGATTTCTAAGTGGACTGGAAGGACTTTATTGAAAACATTTTTTTAATATTTTTTTCTTTTTTACTGAGTATTCTTTCTCTTAGGAAGCTGACAAACATTAAATAGTTTTAGGCAAGTTACCAAATGTTTCCTTTGACATTTTCATTTAAAATGACACTTCACAAAGAAGTTAGACCCCTGTAGCCTTGGCTAAGTTTAAGACAGGATTTCACTATGCAGCCCAGGCGGACCTGAAACTTTACATCCTCCTGTGTCAGCTTTTAACTCTGGAATTGCAGATATGTGTCATTATGCTCAGGAAAAATATTGGGGGAGGAGGGCTGGTACAGTGCTTTGTGCACTCACTTGAATTGCTTGATTGGATGGTGCTTCATCACTTGAGACACATGTCCAGTTTGGCTTTTTGATGGTGAATTGGAGATTAATTGATTCAGCTTATCTGCCTGAATCAGCTTTGAAATTTGATCTTGAGTCTTAGCCTCCTTATTAGCTAGGATTACAAGAATAAGCACAGGTACCCAACTAAATTTAATTTTTATTAATAATTTTTTGGTTTTTTGACAGTCCTGGGACTTGAACTCGGGGCCTGAGCACTGTCCCTGGCTTCCTTTTGCTCAAGGCTAGCACTCTGTCACTTAAGCCACAGCTCCACTTCCAGCTTTTTCTGTTTTTCTGGTGCTGAGGAATCAAACCCAGGGCTTCATGCATGCTAGGCTACATGGTAGTCTACTGCTAAGCTACATTCCCAGCCCTTATTAATAATTTTTGCAACTTTACCATTACATAATTAAAAGTTCATATGTTTCACTCACATTGGCTTATATTATCAAATTAAGCTAATTTCCAAGATGTGATAAAGTTCTAATAACAACTTTGAAACTTGCATTCCCTTGGTTTTTCTTTACGGTTGGGTCAATTTCATATGAAATTATAGCATAAACTAAGTTGAATTTGAAAATGAAAATGGTCTTGTTTTTTCATTTGACCAGCTTTCTTCCTGCTTTATCAATCTGATTTGTGGGTCCTGAGTCGATTATGACACACTCTCCACAGGATGACTAGCATAAGCTCTCATTCATTCTAGCAACTGTCCTGAGGAACTTTTAAATGTATTATCCCCAGGGCTGGGAATATGGCCTAGTGGCAAGAGTGCTTGCCTCGCATACATGAAGCCCTGGGTTCGATTCCCCAGCACCACATACATGGAAAACGGCCAGAAGGGGCACTGTGGCTCAGGTGGCCGAGTGCTAGCTTTGAGCGGGAAGAAGCCAGGGACAGTGCTCAGGCCCTGAGTCCAAGGCCCAGGACTGGCCAAAAAAAAAAAAAAAAAACCCAAAAAAAACAAAAACAAAAACAAAAAAATATATAAATGTATTATCCCTGGCAAGGGGATTTTGAACTTGCCATGCAGAGTACAGAAAATTAGTATTTACGTGCTTAATTGCAGTTGCATTGGCTTGCACAGTTAAGGACAGAATAAATTATGTATGTGACTACAATCTTTTTTTCTTTTTTTTCATTTCCTTATTGTTAAAGTGTATAGAGGTGTATAGAGGGATTACAGTTTCATACTTAAGGCAGTGTGTACATTTCTTATCCAACTTGTTACCTCCTCCCTCATTTTCTCCCCACCTTCCCATTCTCCCTATCCACGCCCCCCCCATGAGTTATACAGTTGATTTATACCATATAGTTTGTGAGTATTGCTGTTGCATTGGTTTGTCTTTTATCATATGTCTCTCCATTTTGGTATTCCCTTTCCCTTCCCTTCCAATACATGTATATACAATAGCCAAGGTACCAAAATCACTTACAGTGATACCAGTGGTAAAACCACAGGAAAGAAAGACAAAGGAAAAAGGGCATAATTTCACATCCTACATTGAAAATAACAATGATAAGCTACTTGTTTCCATAACTTTGAGTTCATCATCTTATATGTTCATATGGACCTAGCTATTGAGCTATTGAGATCTGCTAAGATTATCCTAGACATATATACATGATCTTTAAAGATTTGGGATGGGGTGTAACTCTATGGTACAACAGGTAACTATCACTTGTGGGGCCCTAGGTTTGATTCCCATCACTGAAAAAGAGAAAAAAAAAAAAAGAGAAAGAATGGAAAGAAAGATTAAAAAAAAAAGAAGGAAGGGAAAGGGAAAAGAGGAAGGGGAGAGGAAGGGGAGTAAAGAGAGAAGAGCAAAAAAAGGAAGAAAGGAGGAACAATTTTCTTAGTATTTTAAGGTGTACCACTTAAAAATATCATGCAAGAAAACTCACAAACTACTCTCATATTGTTTTTTAACTTAGTCATTTATATTCTACTTACTTGAGCTCAATCCTTCCATTTTAAAGTGCGTAATTTAAGATACAAAAAGGAAGAGGAAAGCAAAATTTCTTGCTTCTCTTGAAACAGCTGAACGCTTTAGTCATTTGCCTAAGAAACTACTTCACTGGAGAACAAAGGAAAACTTTGGACTAGACAGATGGCTTTATTTATTTAGGTAAAGTTTAAATCTGAAGAGCCTGTCCAACTTGTAAAACCACATTGTCCAAAAGAGATTGGCAAGCAGGAGGCCAGGCGGGTGCAGAAATATTCATGCTACATCAACAGAGGCCTCCTGTGTGTGTCTGCATGCTGCGAAGGGGTCACTCACCCTTCCAGCTCCTTCTCTGACCTCCTGGGTACAAGACTCACAGTCTTTCAAGAACAGGAATAATTGACCACTGGCCATTGTACCTGGCAAAACAGGTCCTGTAATCACAGCACATCATCTTCTGTGTTCACAAAAAAATCTGAAAAATCAATCGACCTCACAAAGACCCTTTAGTTTTATCTCCTCCTCTACTGCTTTTCTTTTCTAACAGCTTGGCAGTGCTTTTCAAGAAGTGGTTTCTGCTGCCCTGGAGGTTTTTAATTACTTCAGACTGAGGGCACCTGGCCACAACAGCATCAACAGTAAGTGAGAAAAAGCTTTCCAAAGAGCTGACTCCTTTACTGCATTCAGGAACCCCAACAAAAGATTAATTATGCACACCTGATACAGCCCATGTGCTTACATACCAACAAGTTTCAGGGATGTTTACTAACAGAGATGTATCTCCCACCATCTCTCAGCTCTTAGGAATCCTTGTCCTCTTGTTCATGGAACAGAGAAAACTAGTATTTAATGAGTGAACTTCCTCTCTTTTCCAATATCCATATATTTCATGGATCTATTTATTTATTTGTTTATTTATTCATTCATTCCATTGGCATGCACTAGTTAATTGTGTTTAATTATTTAAGTAGCCATGATTTCATTTTAAATATGCCTGTGTTAAAAGGGGAAAATATAACAAATCTAGCTTTGCAAGCCTAGAATCACAAAGCAATCAAGACCAAAATGGGGTCAGGGTACCCAGCCTCAACCCATAGGAAGGTTATATTTACTTTTTAATTTTGTCTTATTGTAAAGGTGATGTACAGAGGGGTTACAGTTATGTAAGTAAGGTAATGAGTACATTTCTTGTCAAATAGTGTTACCACTCCCTCATCTTCTCTCACTTTCTCTCTTCCCCACCCCCTTCCAAGTTGTAAAGTTCATTTCCAACCTGGTGTCTTGGGAGTATTGCTGTTGCATTGGTTCACACTTTGTCTCACCATTTTGTGATTCCCCTTCCTTTCTCCAAATCAGATAAACATACATACCAGACACAGGGTTCCAAAATAAAAAACACTGACAACATGGGGTAAACCAAACAGAAAAAAATAATGAAAGAGAAAAGCAATGACTTCAAATGTTACATTAAAAAAACCCTCTTATTTCCATATCTTGGAGTTTATTTCAATTGACATCATTTTATTTTTTTGGCCAGTCCTGGGCCTTGGACTCAGGGCCTGAGCACTGAATTGACATCATTTTATATGGCTATATGTACATAGCTATTGAGCTATTGTGATCCTCGTCTAGGACTGTCCTAGACATGTACTCATTATTACACATGAGGGAAAACATGGAACCTGGCTTACTTTGCTTAATATGATTTTTGCCAAGTCTTTCCATTTCCTTACTCTACACTTGATCTTAACCAAAAGGCCGAGAAATGATTTTCCATTTCCCTATGAACGGGGCAATGTCATTCTTTCTGATGGAAGTATAGAATTTCATTGTGTATATATACCACATTTTCTTGGCCACTAATCTACTGAGGGGCATCAGGGCTGGTTCTATATCTTAGCTATGATAAATAATGTTGCAGTGAACATGATTGTGCTGGTAGCTTTTCTTGGCCTTGTTTGTGACCATTTCAATAAATGCCCAGGAGTGGGATTGCTGGATCATAGGGGAGCTCTATGCTTAGTTTTTGAGAAACTTCCATACTGTTTCCAGAGTGGCTGAACAAGTTTACACTCCCACCAACAGTGTATTAGGGTTCCCTTTTGGCCACATCTCCACCAGCATTTGTCTTTATTAGTTATCTTGATAATGGCCATTTTTACTGGGATGAGGTGTAATCTTAATGTAGTTTTTATTGCATTTGTTTCATGGCCAGATGTTGAACATTTCTTCATGTATCTATTGGTTATTCGTATTTCATCTCCAGAGAAATCTCTTCTTAATTGTTTAGCCCACTTATTAATGATCTGGTTATTTCTTCTCAGAAGGGGGGAGGCTTCTTCCCAGAAGCTGTTCCCTGGGTGGGAGTGAGGATGGCTGTTCTGGGGTACTCAGGTTTCCCCTTGGATATTTGGACTGTCTGCAAGGTGACGAGTTTTCTCTGTGCTCATCTGTAGCCAGCACACTCTTCCTCATCCAGGTCACACTGAAGGTGAGTGAAAAGCCACATGCACTCTATCTCTGGTGCCTCTGTCCCAGGCTGTCTCTGGCCATCACCGCTGGCCCGTCCTCATATCTGTCTTCTTAAGCAGGCTGCCTGTAAGGTTCCTCTCTGGCAAAAGTCTCTGCATGATTATGGCGCACTTGGTGTGACTTTGTTGTTGCTGTGTATTTGGTAAAAATCTAAAGCCCTGGTTTCTCAGAGATAACTGTGTAGGTTCCCTGTTGCCCATCTGCCATCTTCCTGAGATCTATAAGGTCATATTTATAGCCAGAGTAAGAAAGTGGGAGAAAAGAAGACTAATGAGGTAGAGACAACTACGTTGGATGTTTCTATCTTGTTTAAACATGGTTTGAATGGGTGGCTTGTTGATTGGCTGAGACTGGATTATTCACTACAAGAGTAGATCTTAAGGTGTTCCTTGGGGGCTCATGCCTGTTATCCTAGCTACTCAGGAAGCTGAGATCTGAGGGCCATGGTTCAAAAACAGATGGGACAGAAAAATTATCTTCAATTAACTATCAAAAAGCCAGAAGTGGAGCTGGGGCTCAAGTGACAGTGTCAGTTTTGCGTGAAAAAAGCCAAACAACAGCCCAGCCCGGTACTACCAAAATGAATTTTTAAAGGAGGCTTTTGTTTGTTTGTATATTAAGTTAGGTTACAGTTCAGTTCACTCTATGGGAAAAAAACCTAGTTCAAGTTTAAAATATATACAGAGGCAGTTTTGGTACAAATAAGTCAACTTAACATCTCAGAATCCCTCCATCTTCACCAGCATGGAACATTCATTTCTACTAATGAATAAATGCATGAAACAAATGCATATAGCTGGGCTCTGGTGGCTTACGCTTGTAATCCTATCTACTCAGGGGGTTGAGATCTAAGGATCATGGTTCAAAACCAGCCCAGGAAGAAATGTCCATGAAACACTTATGTAAAATAAACTAGTCAGAAAAAGTTAGAAGTGGTACTGTGGCTCAAGTGGTAGAGTGCTAGCCTTAAGTGTAAGAGGCTCAGGGACAGTGCCCAGACCTTGAATTCAAACCCCAGAACCAGCACAAAAAATATAAATAACATTTTAAAGAATAAAACAGATGTACAAAACATATATTCCTCATTAGCTTACCATTATCCTAAAAATCCTCCGCTTTTTATCTATTCAATCCTTCTCTTATAAATCCTGGGAACTACTGATCTTTTCATTGTCTACATAGTTTTTCTTTTTCTAAGGAATCTTGTAGTTGCAATCACAAAATGCATTTTAATATTGGGTTCTGTCATTTGTAATATATGTTTCTCCCAAGTCTTTTCATGTCTTGTTTCATACTTCTTTTCAGTGCTGAGTAATACTCCAATGCCTAAATACAAAGCCATTTATTTCATTTATTCTTTCACTTGACTGCTTCCGAGTGTTGGTAATTGTGCATAAAGCTGCTATAGATATCTATGTTCAAGTTTCTATGGACATAATTTTCACCAAGGAGCACACTAGATGATGTGGCAAGAGAATTTTGTTTTGTAAAAAACTACCAGTCTTTTAATGGGGCTCTACTATTTGCCATTGTATCATCCATGACCTAAGGTTCCTGTTACTGGATATTTTCTCCACTGTTTCTGGTGACCCATGCTCTAGATTTTAGCCCTATTACTAAGTGAGTAGTGTAGTGTAGCATGATTGTTTTCATCTTTACTTCCTTGGGAATGCCTCATACTGGCATTTGCATGTGTTCTCATCTCATCACATGCATTAGATACTATGAACCTTTATTACATAAAAGAGAGGACAGCCACACAGATGGGTAGGGACAGAGCCTGAGTGATCCAGGATGACCTTGGGAAAACAGAGGGGTTTACATCATGTTTGTTTATCAAATATCCTGTCCATGATTTGCAACTTGATTTATGCCTAATTTCCCAGTAAACTCTTAGCTGTATCTTAGGAATACATGCAAAATCCAACTCCTTTTCATCATGTCCACCAGCCTACACTCAGCCAGTGCAGATTCCCATCTGAGGGAGAAGAAAAAATGGAGGACAAAAGAACCATTAAAGAAATGATGACAGAATTGGCCAATGAAATGAAAGGGGATATGCAAAACTATTTCAAGAGAACAAAGAAATGACAAAGAAGACCCAGGACTCCCAAAAGGATATGGAAATAAAAATAGAAATGCTATACACCTCAATAAAAGATGAGAACTTATCTCAACAAAGAACTTGGAAAAATAAGAGGTTCAATTACCACATTGCAAACCACAGTAAGATGGCTAGGTAATAGAATAAGTGAAATAGAGTAAGTGAGAATAAAACAGGGAGCTAGAACATAAATTCAAAGCTATGGAAAAGCACTCAAGATAACAAAGGGAAATCCAGAATTGTCAGACTCAGCCAAGAGATCACATTTATACAGAGTTGAGATCAATGAGGGGGGAGAATTCAATACTAAAGGCATTGAAAACTTATTCAGCAAAATAATAATAGAAAACTTCCCCAATCTTAAGAGAGAAAAATCTCATGTATCTCACAGAAGCATACAGAACCCCCAGTAGACAGGATCCAAGAAGAAATACTTCTAGATACATCATAGTAAAAACATTAGACTTTTAAAGAAAGGAATTGATTGTTAAATCTGCAAAGTCAAAGAAGGAACTATACTACAATGGAAAAATTCAGAATCACTGCAGATTTGTCCACACAAACTCTCAATGCAAGGAGATCCTGGAATGGTATAATTCAAGCACTGAAGATCAACAACTGTCAACCCAAACTGGTATACCCAGCAAAACTATCATTCACATATGATGGTGAAACTAAAACCTTCCATAACAAACAAAAATTTAGTAAGCAAATGAAGAGGAAAGAAGCAAAATATAGGAAATCAACAAAATGGCAGGAAATGTGACACATCTCTCTAAAGTAACTCTAAACATTAATGAATTCAACTCCTCAATCAAAAGAAAAAGAGCTGCAGATTGGATAAAAAAAAACAAACCCAAAACATCCATTTGTTGTCTCCAAGAGACCCATCTCACAGACAAAGATGAAAACAAACTGTGAGTCAAGGAATGGAAAAAGATCTTTCATGCAAATATACCCTGCAAGAAGGCAGGAGTAGCCATATTGGTATCTGATTTCTTTTTAAGTAGACTACATTAAAAATCAGTATGAAGAGACAAGGAAGGTCATTACATACTAATTAAGAGAATGATCCATGAAGAGGAAATCACTGTGGTCGATGTTTATGCAGCAAATGATGGAGTATGTTAAAAAATACCTTTGGATTTACAGAGCAAGATAAACCCAAACACAATAATAGTGTGAGATTTTAATACCCCATTCTCACCAAAGGACAAGTCAACCAAACAAAATATAAGCAAAGAAGCCTCTGAATTAAATGACAACATAACCCAAGTGGACTCAACAGACATCAGACATTCCACCCAACAACAATCTAATTCATATTCTTCTCAGTAGCCCCTGGAACATTCTCTAGAACAGATTATATCATAGTACACAAAAAGGACTTAAGCAAATACAAGAGGAGAGACATAATTCCTTGCATCCTATCTCACCACAGTGGAATCAAACTAGTTCTACACACACACACAC
Organism: Perognathus longimembris pacificus; assembly: GCF_023159225.1. Classification (NCBI taxonomy): domain Eukaryota; kingdom Metazoa; phylum Chordata; class Mammalia; order Rodentia; family Heteromyidae; genus Perognathus; species Perognathus longimembris. The sequence goes on from NC_063172.1 coordinate 54,725,774, forward strand.
TCACACACATACACACAAATGCTGCAGAAATCACTCAAACAAATGGGGGCCGAATGGCACACTATTGAATAGCACCTGGGTCACAGAAGAAATTAGAAAGCTCTTACAATCCAATGAAGATGAAAACACATCACAAGGAAACCTCTGGAATACAACAAAAACAGTGCTGAGGGGAAAGTTTACAGCTCTAAGCTCACACATAAAGAAAGCAGAAATAGCTCAAGTAAATAACCTTATGATGCAATTAAACCTGCTAGAAAAACAAGTACAAATCAAATCTAAAACTGCTAGACAGAGAGCGATAACAAAGATTAGGGAAGAAATCAATTAAATAGAAACTAAAAAAAACTATACATAAAATCAATTAAACAAAAGGCTGTTTTTTAAAAAAAAATTAATAAAATTGACACACCACTTGTGAGACTAACAAAGGAAAGAAGAGATGAGATTCAAATCAATAGGATCAGAGATGCCACAGGAAACATTACAACAAGAAATTCAAATGATTACAAAGGACTACTTTCAAAACCTTTTCTCACAATAGAACAAAAACCTAGCAGAAATGAACTAATTTTTAGAAACATACCAACTGCCTAAACTTAACGAAGAAGAGATAAACCAGCTAAACAAGCCTACAATACACAGTTAGAAAAAGGAAGTAATCAGAAATTTTCCAACAGGGCCAGATGTAGTCACCACTGAATTCTATTAGACTTTTAAAGATGAACGAATACCAATACTCCTCAAGATTTTCTGTGAAATAGAAACAGACTCATTGTATTAAAATAGTATCACATTCATCCCCAAACTAGTTTAATATCCAACAAAAAAGAGAACTACAGACCAATTTCTTTGATGAACACAGATGCGAATCTCTTCAATAAAATATTAGCCAACAAAATCCAGAAACAAATTAAAAAAATATGTTATGACCCAGTAGGCTTCATCCCACAGATGCAAAGCTGGTTTTAACGTACACAAATCAATAAATGTAATTAACCATGTCAACAGAGCCAAGGACAAGAACCACATGATCACCTCAGTAGATGCAGAAAAAATCCTTCAGCAAAATACAACATCCATTCATGTTAAAAGCTTTGGAGAAACTAGGAACAGAAGAAACATTCCACAATAAAGGATATATATGGTAGAACAACAGCCAATATCATACTCAATGGAAAAAAAGCTAAAACCATTTCCCTTAAAATTAGAAGCAAGGCAAGGATGCCCACTCTCTTCACTCCTCTTCAATAGTATTGTGGAATTCTTAGCCAGAGCAATAACATGAGAAGAATACATAAAGGAATTCACATAGGGAAAGAAGAAATTAACTGTCTCTATTTGCAGGTGACATGATTGTATACCTAAAGGACCCAAAAAAACTCCATCTTCAACTTCCTAGACTTGATCAATCACTTTGGCAAAGTAGCAGGATCCAAAATTAACCCACAAAACCCAGTAGCCTTTCTATATGCCAACAGTGTACAAGCAGGAAATCATGAAAACAACTCCATTTGCAATAGCCTTAAAAAAAATCTAGAAATTAACCTAACTAAAGATGGAAAAGATCTTTATAGGAAAAACTATAAAAATCTGAAGAAAGAAATGAAAGCGGACACCAGGGAATACAAAGACATTCCATGTTCATGGATAAGTAAAATGAATATTGTGAAAATGGTCATACTGCCAAGAATGATATGCAAATTCAATGCAATCCTCATCAAAATCCCAATGATGTTCCTTACTGAAATAGGGAAAACAATCCAAAGATTCATATGGAACAACAAAAGACCTAGAATAGCCAAAGTAATTCTGTGTTAAAAAGAAAAAAAGCAACACAGGTAGTATCACAATACCAGATTTCAAATTCTACTACAGAGCGATAATAACAAAAACAGTTGAGAATTGGCACCAAAAAAAAAAGATATGCAGATCAATTAAGCAGATAAAAAGACCCAGAAATAAAACCATATACTTGTAGGCATCTGATATGTGACAAAGGAGCCAATAATACACAATAGAGAAAACAGAGCCTCTTCAACAACTGGTGTTGGGAAAACTGAGCAGCCATGTGCAGAGTAAACTAAAAGTGGGTCCCTGTTTGTCACCATACACTAATATCAATTCAAACTCCATCAAAGACCTCAACATCAGATCTCAAACACTGAAACTACTGTAAGGGAGTAGGAGAAATATTAGAACTTACAGGTATAAGCCAGAAATTCTTGAATACATTCTCAGGGTCACAGATAGGAGAGAGACCGAACAAATAGCACTAAATTAAGATAAAAGTTTCTGCACAGCTAAGGACATAGTTACGAAACTAGAAAGACAGCCAACCAATTGGGAAAAGATCTTTACCACCAATACATCAGACAAAGGCCTAATATCCAATATGTAAGAGGAGCTCAAGAAACTAACCCCTCTCAAACTTAATACACTAAATGGGCAAGAGGGCTAAGGAGACACTTCTCGGAAGAAGAGACATGAATGGCAAAGAAACACAAGAGGAAATGCTTATCATCATTGACCATAAAGGAAATGCAAATCAAAACAACTCTGAGATTCTATCTCACCCCAGTTACATCTTGAATTTGAACAACAACAAATCCTGGTGGGGAAAGGGAACAATACTGCACTGGTGGGAATGCAAACGAGTACAACCACTCTGGAAAGCAGTCTGGAGGTTTCTCAAAAAGACTAAACACCAGTCTTCCCTATGACTCAGCCATACCACTCCTATGCATCTACCCTGAGCATCATAAAGCAGGCTATGATAAGGAAACCTGCACATCCATGCTTATTGCCACACTATTCACAATAGCCAAGATATGGAAAGAACCTAGACGCCCCACAATAAATGAGTAGATCCAAAAAATGTGGTGCCTATACACAATGAAATTTTACACAGCCATTACAAAGAATAGAATTATGTCATTTGGGGACTGGGAATATGGGCTAGTGGTAAAGTACTCGCCTTGTATACATGAACCCCTGGGTTCAATTCCCTAGCACCACATATATAGAAAAAAGCCGGAAGTGGAGCCGTGGCTCAAGAGGTAGAGTACTAGCCTTGAGCAAAAAGAAGCCAGGGACAGTGCTCAGGCCCCGAGTCCACACCCCAGGATTGGCAACAACAACAAAAAAAGAATTATGTCATTTGTGGGGAAGTGGATGGAACTAGAACAAATCATATGAAGTGAGGCAAGCCAACATCAGAGATAAGTAGTGCATGTTTTCTGTGATATGCAGAAGTCATATCTAAAATGCACTGGGATGTGACAAATTACACAAAATTCTAGATACTTACATACAGTGAGACCAAAAGAGGATAGTCTTACGAGAGAATCACAAAGTTGCAATACCCTCGCACGTCTTCATATGTATATAAAATAATATACATACTGAAACAAACTTCAAAGATAAACAGAAGGATTTTAATTTTTTTCTTTTTCTAATGACTCTGTACTCTTTACCTTATATATGGTGTACTCATGTGCACATCTGTTGTGGGGAGGGCACAGAATCTGAAAGAAAGGGGTGCAAAAGTGCAGCAGTGGAGTGTACTGGACATTGATGAGTGTAAACTATGCAACTCATGGGTGGAGATGGGAGAGAAGGAATGGGAGAGAATGAGAGAACCGATAATACAATTTGAAAGGAAATGTACTTTATTTGCTTGACTCAGGTAAATGTAACCCCTCTGTATATCACCTCTATAATAACAAAAAAGTATTTTTTTTCTTATTTATTGTCAAAGTGATGTACAGAGAGGTTACAGTTTCATACGTTAGGCCTTGGGTACATTTCTTGTACTGTTTGTTACCTCCTCCCTCATTCTCCCTTCCCCCCTCCTCTTTCTCCTCTCCCCCATGAGTTGTTCAGTTGGTTTACACCAAATTGTTTTGCAAGTATTGCTTTTGGAGTAGTTTGTCTTTTTATCGTCTGTCCCTCGCTTTTGATATTCCCTTTCACTTCCCTAGTTCTAATACCAGTATATACAGTATCCAGTGTACTTCATGTTATGGAAACTAGGGTTATATCACTGTTGTAATTTCAATATGCCATGTGAAACAGTAGCTCCTATTGTTGATGATCCTTTTGTATTCCCTTCCTGTGGTTGTACCTGTACTATCAAAAAATAATCTTTTGGGGCTGGGGATATGGCCTAGTGGCAAGAGTGCCTGCCTCATATATATGAGGCCCTGGGTTCGATTCCCCAGCACCACATATACAGAAAATGGCCAGAAGTGGCACTGTGGCTCAAGTGGCAGAGTGCTAGCCTTGAGCAAAAAGAAGCCAGGGACAGTGCTCAGGCCCTGAGTTCAAGGTGCAGAACTGGCAAAAAAAAAAAAGTAATCTTTTTTTAAAGTCTCACAAACATTCCTGCCTGAGCTGGCTTCAAATGGTGATCCTAAGATCTCTGCCTCCTAAGTAGCTAGGATTACATGTGTAAGCCACCAGCACCCAGCTTAGGTTCATTCTTGTAATATTTTTGTTATTTTTTGGTAAGAACTTATCAATCAATAAAGATTAGGTTCAATTCCATTAAGTAATGATCATCCTACCAAAACCACTACCTATGGCTTCTCAGACACAACTATTTAGAAGACAATGGGTAGGTTTGCTGTGTGTGGTCAAGGCTGCCACCTGTGCATCAGATGACACTTCACTGTGTAGCTCTCCCTCTTCATCCACTCTCCCAATTGCACCCTCGATGCCCACCCTGGGCTCCTGAAGCTATTTAGACAGCCATGGTTGCATCAGAATCCATATCTCTTAAACCTCAGGCCTCTGGGATCTGCTGCACCTATTAACTATTTGCTATTAATAACTCAAAAAACTCCTTCTCCTCGCAAGCCATTTCAGTACTTTTCCCAATATGTTTTAATCTGCTAAGAGAAAGAATTAAGATGGGAAGAGAACACTTGGTTTAAAACAAGAAGGGTGGAGTCATACTTCCATATTCATGGGTAGTTTTTCCAAGACCTACTGCAAATACAACCATAGATGTTCAAGTCCTTCATTAAAATGATGTGGTTTCTGGGTATGACCAACACATGTCTTATTGTAGATTTTAATCAACTCCAGATGACTTCATAATACCTAATACAATGTAAATACTATGTAAATAATTTACTGTGTGTCTAAGGATTGGTGACAAGGAAAAAAGTCTGTGTTCAGTACACACACAATTTTTTTGACATATTTTACATCTGAGATTGGATGAATTCTCATGGCTATAGAGGGCCAATGATATTTCACATTTCTCCCAAAGGAGAAAATATTTCAGACCCTCTTCTCTTTCCAGTAGCTGCACTAAGCTGTTATTCTTTGTGCTCTCTACTCCTCACAAAACTCTGTAAATATTATACTTTTCAAAGGACACCAAGGAACAGAGGTGATGGTTAGAGGTCAGGGTCAATATGAAACTCTGAACTCTACCATCTCACTCAAAGCTTGCTTACTGTCCAAAAGATACACAGGTCCTTTTGAGGTAGATCACACAGAATAAGGCCACATCCAGGCCTACATCAAGTTCTCTGGCCACTCCTGGGCAGTGTGATTCATCAAAGAATAAACACTGTTTGGCTAGTAAGTAAAGTCTGCATCCCCTGACATAGTGATTCTCCTTGCACATATAAGAAAAGAGAGACTGATGGGCCTGGGAATGTGGCTTAATGGAAGAATTCTCGCCTAGCATGCATGAAGCCCTGGGTTCGATTCCTCAGCACCACACACACAGAAAAAGCCAGAAGTGGGTGCTGTGGCTCAAGTGATAGAGTGCTAGCCTTGAGCAAAAAAGAAGCCAGGAACAGTGCTTAGGTCCTGAGTCCAAGTCCTAGGACTGGCAAAGAGAGACAGAGAGAGAGAGAGAGACAGAGAGAGAGAGACAGAGAGACAGAGAGACAGAGAGAGAGACGCAGAGAGAAAGACAGAGAGAGAAAGACAGATACTGAAAACAGCCGAAAGAACAGTAGCAAGGCACATGACAACATCAACATTCTCCTATATGGCCTATAGGATATATGCAATGATTATTTAGTTACTGACTTAAAAATGATGGTGGATGGATGGATGAGTAGATGAATGAGATGGGTGAATGGAGAGGTGGGTGGTGATTGGATGGATAGGTGGTTGGGTGGAAGGAGACATGAGAAGTAGATTGAAGGATAGGTGAGCCAATGACAGGTGATGGACAGATGGATGGGGAGATGGGTATATGTAAGTGTATAGACTTCCCTCTAACAATGCGCAGATTTATTTGCTTGTTGATAAAAAATAAGTCGAACTAAAAAACAGGGGTGTCTCAGTTTTTAGCCCCCTGCGCTCCCCTGACCTGTGGGAGAGACTGGGAAGGCATGCCCTGACCGGACGAGCCAAGAAAGGAAAGGGTCGACAGACCGCCTGCACCCAGCCCTCCCTCACCAGAGGACAATCAGACGTGTCTGGGAGTCAAGTCAGTGCAAGATCTCATTTATTGAGGAAGTACATACAGCTAAATAGGGCACAGGAGCCAATCAGGTCAAAGATTGGCAGGAAGGGGAGGGGTGTAAGGGCGGAAGAGCCGGGCGTCACAGCCCACAGAACCACCTCTGGGTTTATTGTTAGGCACAATCTTAGCCACACGTGGCCCCAGGACTGAGAAACAGGCGGGGCCAGCTAGTTGACTGGATGTGTCCCACATCTCCCCCTTTTTGTTTTCGTTGGGTGGGGGGAGAGATTTACACTCAAGAGAAGTCCTGTTAATTTTGTCTCATGCCTGTCCACTGCACGGGGCAGCTGTCCCGCAGGGGCCGCCCACCTCAGCGTGTGGGTCCGCGGGGCATGGGACCCCGAGCGCCCATGGCTGATGGCCACGGCACAGGGCACAGGTCCGCCCTAGAACCCACTCACGTGCCCGGCGAGCAAACGTCATTCCCCGGGCTTGGGCACCGCGGGACACGGGCAACACCTGGCCATGGGCTGGCTTCTCTGCACCCCCCCCGCCCACGCTGCCGCGAGTCGGCAGGGGGATACCACTCACTCGCCCTTGCCACTCCATGTCTGGCGGGAATGGCTGACCGTGGCATCCTCGAAGGAGCTCCTCAGCACCCGGCAGCCGGCCGCGTCCTTCTGGGCGACTTCCGGGCTCTGGGGGCTTGGCCGGCAGTGCTGGGTGTGACAACAGAGGCGGTGGCCAATTGCCAGCCACTTCCACTGAGTCCCCGCTCCACTCCTCTCCTCAAGCTGGGTCGGTTCTCCTCTCCACCTCATTCCTCCGGCTGGCTCTGGTGGGCTCTGTACCACTCCTCCGGGCGGCCGGTTCAGCTTTCCACTCTGCTCCTCCAGTCCGTCTGGTTCCACTTCGCTTTGCTTCACCCCTCTCCTCTCTCCTTCACCTGCTCTTCTCTTCTTTAAACAGTCCTCTACCTCTAAAGCTTAGTGTGAGATTGCCCCTTCTTCTCGGGGATACCCTTACCTCGGAACTCGCTTGGCTTGGCCCGCTGATAGTTTCACTTTGGTGAACATCTTCCTCATTGCCCCACATTGGGCGCCATTGTCAGGGTTTTTAGCCTCCCCCCTCCCACCCCACCCCCCGTGCTCCCCAGACCTGCGGGAGAGACCGGGAAGGCATGCCCTGACCGGAGGAACCAAGAAAGGAAAGGGTCGACAGACCACCCGCACCCAGCCCTCCCTCACCAGAGGACAATCAGACACGTCTGGGAGTCAAGTCGGTGCAAGATCTCATTTATTGAGGAAGTACATACAGCTAAATAGGGCACAGGAGCCAATCAGGTCAAAGATTGGCAGGAAGGGGAGGGGTGTAAGGGCGGAAGACCGGGTATCACAGCCCACAGAACTGCCTCCGGGTTCATCATTAGGCACCATCTTAGCCACGTGTGGCCCCAGGCAGGGCTAGCTGGTTGACTTCTGGGCGTGTCCCATACGGGGGATTTAAAGAATGGGAACATTAAATATAGAATCTCTTTGTAAATAAGATTTTTTTTTGTTTTGGAGTTTGGGGAGCTTCTATATACATATTATATGTGTTATATATACATTATTGTCAAGGTGATGTACAGAGGGATTTACAGTTGTGTATGTTAGGTAATGACTACATTTCTTGTCTAACTTGTTACCCTCTCCCTCATTTTTCTCCCACCTCCCTCCTCCCTAACCCCCCCACCCAGATGTAGTTTACAACATGTTCTCTTGTAAATATTGCTGTTGCATTGGTTCACCTTTTACCCTTTGTCTCACCAATTTAATGTCCCCCTTCCCTTCCCTAATTCAGACAAACATATACACAATATTCAGGGTATCAAGTACAGTGACAACAGGGGCTAAATCATATGGGAGATAAACAGAAGAAAAAAGAAATAACTTCACATAGTATGTTAAAAATAACAATATCAATGATAAACCACTCGTTTCTGTATTTTGGAGATCATTTCGCTAAGCATCATTATGTGATCATATGGCCATAGCTATTGAGCTATTGTGATCCTCTGCTAGGACTATCCCAGATATGAACTCATTATTACTAATAAGGGAAACTGCAGAGTCCATGTTTCTTTGGGTCTGGCTCACTTCACCTAATGATTTTTCTAAGTTTCCATTTTCTTGTGAATGGGGCAATGTTATTCTTTCTGATAGAAACATAGAATTAAATTGTGTATATATAGCACAATTTTTTTTATCCATTTGTCTAATGAAGGACATCTTGGTTGGTTCCATATTTGAGTTATGGTAAATAATACTGCAGTGATCATGGTTGTGCCGGTAGCTTTAGTATGGCCTTGTTTGTTATCCTTGTTTGTGATCCAACAATATACTAATGTTCCCTTTTGGCCACATCCCTGCCAGTGTCTGTCCTTATTAGTTATCTTGATAATGTCCATTCTTACTGGGATGAGGTGGAATCTCAATATTATTTTGATTTGCATTTCTTTTATGGCCAGTGATGTTGACTACTTCTTCATGTGCCTCTTGGCCATTCTCATTTCCCCTTCAGAGAAGTCTCTCTTTAAGTCTTTAGCCCATTTGTTGAGGGGGAAGTTGTTTTCTTGAAGATTTGTTTTGGGGGAACTTTTAACTTTTGAGTTCTAAGCATATTTTAGATATGATGCCCTTGTCTGTTGTATGGCCAGTGAAGATTTTTCTCCCAATCTGAGGGCTTTCTATTTATCTTGCAATCTATGTCCTTTGCTGTGCAGAAGTTCTGCAGTTCGATGCAAATCCATTTGTCCAACCTTTCTTTGATTTGTTGTGTTTCTGGGCCTTTATTAAGAAACTTTCAACCTGTGTCAAGGAGCCCTAGTGTTTCTCCTATGCCTTCCTGCAATGTTTTCAGGATATCTGCTTTTACCTTGAGGTCTTTGATCCACTTGGAATTGATTCTGGTGCAGGGTGATGTATAAGGATCTAGCTTTAGTTTGTTACAGGTGTTTAACCAATTTTCCCAGCACCATTTGTTGAAGAGGCTGTCTTTCTTCCTTCCTATTTTTTGGGGGGCTCCCTTATCAAAGATTAGGTGGCCACAGATCTGCGGGTTCATTTCTGGGTCTTCAGTTCTATTCGATTCATCCTCAGGCCTGTTCTTGTACCAATACCAAGATGTTTTTATTAATATAGCTTTGTAATAGAGTTTGAAGTTTGGTATTGATATTCCCCAAGCACTGTTCTTCCTAAGAATTGTTTTTGCTCTTTAAGGTCTTCTATTGTTTCATATGAATTTCTGGATTGCTTCCTCTATTTCATTAAAGAATGCTGTTAGGATATTGATGGGTATTGCGTTGAAATTTTAAATAGCATTCGGCAGTATTGCCATTTTCACAATGTTAATCCCCACTCCAGGAGCATAAGTTTTTCTGCTTCCTTTGTTCTGCTTCAATTTCCTTTTTAAGGTTTTCAAAGTTTTCATCGTAGAGGTCTTTCACTTCTTTGGTTAAGGTTATTCCTGGGTATTTTACTTTTTTTTGAGGCTATTGCCAAAGGAGTTGCTTTCCTGATTTCAGCTTTGCTTTTCTCATTGTTCACATACAGGAAAGCCATTGATCTTTAAGGATTAATTTTATATCCTGCTACTTTTCCAAAGTTTTGGATAAGCTCAAGTAACTTTGGAGTAAATAAATACAGGATCATGTCATCTGCAAATAGAGAGAGTTTTACTTCATCTTTCCCTAATTGGATCCCCTTTATATTTGCATCTTGCCTTATTGCTCTGACTAAGAATTCTAGTACTATATTGAAGAGGAGTTGAGAGAGCAGATATCTTTGTCTCACTCCTGATTTTAAAGAAAATGGCTCTAACTTTTGGCCATTAAGTATAATGTTAGGTGTAGGTTTGTCAAAACAGCCTTTATTATATTCAGGAATGTTCCATGGATTCCTAGTTCCTCCACAGTTTTCATCATAAATGGGTTTTTGATCTTGTCAAATGCTTTTTCTCTGCCTATGGAAGTGATCATGTGGTTCTTGTCCTTGCTTTGGGGAGCTTCTTTGAAGACAAGATCTGCCCCCAGAATCTCAATCTTCCTACTTCAGGCCCCTACATTCGAGATTTACAAGTGTGCATCTCTGATGAACATGCTTGACTATAAATAACTCTTTTTGTTCTCAGTGCATCCTCATATAATGATCCTCATTTCTTCTTGTCTATTTGTGTCTATTTTCTTCTACTCTTGGGTGCATAGAATCTCTCTCACCTTTCCTGTCTTCTTTCTTAGTTATCTTTAAGAAATTGTATTAAAGTCCTCTCTTGTTCTTTTTTGTAGCATGTATTTTTCCTATTAGGAATTTTGGTAAATAATAGCACATCCATCATGCCTTAGAAAGTGTGTAATGCTAATGTCTATGGAAAGGACATGTGAGGAAGCCACGTGGTTCCAAGGAGAATACCAGTTTAAACAGGAGGACTTTGGTTCCAGACCTGGGTGCTGACTCTTTTATACTTTGTTTCTCAGTGAAAATTCTGAAATTCTGAAGTTCAAATGAGTAGTGTAGAGCAGAAACAGGAAATACAGACACACACACACACACACACACACACACACACACACACACACACCAGGATATAATATAATTATTTCTCAGTCCTTTTTTAGCAAAAGAATTAAAAATAAAGTAAGGAGTTAGAAACACTAGCTAGACTGTCAGCTCAATGCCAGTTGCTCGTGCCTGAAATCCTAGCGACTCACGAGGCTGAGATCTGAGGAAAGACGGCTTGAGAAGGAAACTCTATGAGATTCTTATGTCCAGTTAATAAGTAAAAAGCCAGAAGTGAAGCTAGGGCTCAAATAATAGAGCACCAGCCTTGAATTAAAAAGCTCAGGAAAAGCGCAGGCCCTAGTATCAGCACAAGAAGAAAAAGCTGTTGATATGGGTTTAACTTATATAACTGTTCAAAGAGTCCAGGCACCCTCAAACTGTCCCGTGCAGAAAAGATCCTGTTTACAGGAACCGAAACTGATCTGCAGCAGCACAAGAGCCTGAAAAATGCCTGGAATGTGCTAGGTGTGTGGTAAATATTTGTTATATTGTCTCCTGATCACACTATCAGCAAACTATCTGAGAATTGTTACAATGGACGAATAAGACTGCTGGAGTAAAACTGGTTCTGATCCTGGCAGGAGTATAGTATACAAGGTCATGAAAGGTACTCTTTTTCCATAGACCCAACAAAATATGAACGGAGATTCACTCACTCTCACAAAGCCATGTTAAAGTCCTCGTACATATTCAAGATGTACAATGTGATGATTTGATAAACTACACAATGTGAAATGATTTTAGAATCCTGTTAACTACCATATCCATCATCTCAAATATTTACACTGTGAGGAGAAGGGAAGGAGGTAAAGACAATGTCAATTGTCTCAACAAATTTCAAGTGTACAGCATAGTATCATTAACTATAGTCACCATGCTTTACATCCACCTCTGAGATCTATAAAATATTGGATAGTCATGTCATGTCCCTGTTCATTTTCTTCTGTGTCTGTTCTGTTTTTCACATCTTCCATGTACATGGCATCATTTGGTTCACAAAGTAGCTATGCCATCAAATTCTACACCAAGGATATAGAAGGAGAGGAAGAGGAAATGTCTAATTCGAAAACCAAATCATTCAATTCAAAGACTAATATTAGGTCCTCACTTTGTTTCCTAATTGAAGTACTCAGGCTCACCTCTGTCTCCCTTTGCTGTCAGTTGGATCACATAGTTGACTGCTGGATCTACTAATTTGGAACATCTGTAATTCCTTCACACCCTTTTCCTTTTCTCTATATCCCCAGGGCTAACGAGGGAATTTGGAAAGTCAGGCCACTGTAATGTATCTTCTTCAACTCATCATCATCATCATTTCCATTGGCCAGTGTGGTCCCCAACTTCTTTACTCTCTGAAGATGAGCTTGGTCTCTAATTTCATCAGTAAGTTGAGACAATTGCCAGAGGTAGATCTGTACTTCTGACACCCCAGGCAGTGTTGACGGGCCCTTTTCTTGAGGTGCACTGTTCTAATGCAATGCTAGTCATACATTCTGCTTAAAGGGGATTACAGTTAAACCAAACATACATGCATGTGTGTAGGTAGGTATATGTGTATATGTATATGTTAAATGACATGATCTAGTACATAAACAAGTGAAGAACATGAGATATATGGTCCTGTGGGATCTTCTTGGCCTTATTAAAGATGAGATTCTAGCAGCTCCGATCCTCAAATTATGCGATCTGGAAGCAAAGCAATTCCTGGGCTCCTGGTTCCATTGCTTAACCTAGATCCTCTTGGGGTGGATCAGAAAACTATGTTTGGAAGACCAGGGTTAGGGAAATGTTTAAGGATAATATTATGACTGATGCCTTGTGAGAACATTAGGTAAAATATTAAAAGTAAAATATGTTATAAAGAAACAAACCAGACACATGCTGGTAGGTCATGCCTGTAATTCTTGCTACTCAGGATGCTGAGGGCTAAGGATTCCAGTTCCAAGCCAGTCTGAGTAGAAAAATACAAGAGACTCTTATCTCTAATTAACCAGAAAAAGTCTAAAAGCAGAAGTCTAGCTCAAGTGGTGTGTCAAGTTAATGTTGAGTGAAAAAGAGAAGCAAGAGCACAAAGCCTTGGGTTCAAGTCCCAGTACCACCACAAAAAGAAGAGAAAGAGAGTGAGAGCAAGAGCGAGAGTGAGAGTGAGAGCAAGAGTGAGCGAGTGAGAAAGAGAGAGAGAGAGAGAGAGAGAGAGAGAAAGTGACCTTGTGTCATGCCAATCGGATCTGTGTGCTATAGTTACTGTCCTGCGTAAGTATGCTCCTGTCAGGACTGGTGGCTGCACCTTGTGCTTGTGGTCAGCCCATACAGGGGGAAAGTGAGTCTGCTCTGAACAGTTGCTCTAAATGGTTTCATACTAAAAACATCACCATCTGAATTAATCATGATGAGTATATAAAGACCATCCTAAGATGGTGTTATGTTTTACAGTGTTTGTTTTATTTACATTTAGCATTCCATCTGCACCAATTAAATTGTAAATTTGTTCAAATACTGAGGAGAAAAAAGAGAATATGTTCTTTGAAAGTGGTAATAAGCCAACAGGTTTTAAAGCAGTAATGCTTAATAAACTATATGTGTATCCAATATGGTACATGTACAGAATGATATATCATGATTAAAGAGAGCTGGTTGTTAGTAATAAAATATATGGAAATATGCTCATTGAGTTGCAGGATAGAGGTACATTCATCACTAAAAGCTTTATTTCAGAAAGCCATTTGCACTGTCTGAACTACTAATAAGAAATAATTGGAGGCAAGAATGTGGCCAGCAACTTCTCTCATTGCTGAGATGTGGGGGTATATCTTGGGCTATAATTAAACTGTAAGAACAGAAACAAGGAAGCTCAAGGCCCCCACACAAGGCCCTTCTAATTTCTGTGAGCTGGAGAATGTTTCTTTAAAAAAATGCTTCCTTTTAATACTTGTAGTAGGCTGCTAGATATGTCTATGTCCAACTCTGTGTGTGTGTGTGTGTGTGTGTGTGTGTGTGTGTGTTTCAGTCCTAGGGTTTGAACTCAGAGCCTGAGAACTGTCCCTTAGCTCTTTTGCTCAAGATTAGTGCTCTACCACTTGAGCCACAGCTCTAATCCCAGTTTTTGCTGGCTAATTGGGATAAGAGTCTCATACACTTGCCTGCTCTGCTTGCCTTCAAACTGGGATCCTCATATTTCAGCCTCCTGAATAGCTAGAATTATACACATGAGGCCCTGGTGCCCAACAGAACATGGCTTTTCTTTGCTGTATTAGGATTTGACCGCCAGGCTTTATACTTACCAGGAAGACACTTTACCACCGAGCCACACCTCCAGCTCAGTTTCCATTTTAATGTTAAATGCTAAGTGTTTTTGCTAATCAGGAAATCAAAAAGTGGAAGGAAACTGGTGCTGCCATACTAGGGTAAATATAGTAAAATTTGCAACCAAGGACCCACAGTCCTGTTTGGGATTTTGCTTCACGGGTATGGTCAGTATGAGGGCAGTGAAGAAAATGCCCAGCACTAAACCGTGTGAAAAGAAATCCAAGGTCCTACTAGTGAGTGAGAAAAAACTGGGTCTGCCTGGAGCTGGTGGCTCACGCTCTAATCCTAGCTACTCAGGAAGCTGAGATCTGAGGATTGTGGTTTGAGGCCAGCCCAGGCAGGTAAGTCTGTGACTCTTAACTCTACTAAACCACCAAAAGCAAAGCTGGAAGTGAAGCTGTGGTTTGAGTGGTAGAGCACTAACCTTGAGGGGGGAAAAGAAGCTCAGAGACAGCACCCAGGCTCTGAGTTCAAGCCCCTCAAAACAGCACACTAAATACATACATACATACATACATACATACATTCATACATACGAAATGAGTCTGTGTCATTCTGAGAACTGCCAATGCATTCTTCTCTTGTACTACCTTTATTGATTGATTTCAGAAAAGGCACACTAGAATTATCTTAAATACAGTATTTTCTTAAATTATAAAACAGTAATTTATTGTTCTTAAGTTACAATTCTATAATTTGAAATATTAAAAACCTTTTTATCATTTGTTGCCTGTGAGTAAGGAAATGTTCAGAGTGTAAGTTTTAACTAAATGAAAATTGACAGGGGATAGGGGCATAATGTGGTGTGGAGTGCTTCTCTAGCATGCACCAGGCCCTGAGTTTGATCTCCAGCACTTCAAAACAATGTGTGTGTGTGCAGTACTGGAGCCTGAACTCAAGGCCTGGGTGCTGCTTCTTAGCTGTTTTTGCCCTACCACAGACAGAGCCACAGTTCTACTTCTGACTTTTTGGCGGTTAATTGGAGTTGAGTCTCACAGGCTTTCCTTCCAGGCTGGCTTTGCACTGGGATCTTCTTAAATAGCTAGGATTATAGGCATGAGCCATCAATGCCCAGCTCAAATAACCTTTTAAAGGGAGTAGATACACAATTTGTGCACCATGATTTTTATTATGTACTTTCTTCCCTCCTATCCCCCTGCCCCTCAGGTACACGGTGGTTAGCCAGGCGCAGACGGCTTGGGCCTATAATCCTACCTACTCAGGAGGCTGAGAGATGAGGATCAGAGTTCAAAGCCATCCTGAATAGGAAAGTGCATGAGACCCTTATCTCCAATTAACCACCAGAAAACCTGAAGTGGAGATGTGGTTTCTGGTGGTTAATTGGAGATAAGAGTCTAGCCTTGAGGTAGTGTTGAGTATTGAATAAAATATTGTTTGTGCATGTGTGAGGTACCGTGCAGAAACCTCTTTGAACACTTAACATACACTTCAGGAAAAATAAATGTTAATAAGTTAAAACATGTCTGGGGTATAGGATGGGTCCATAAAAATAGAGAAGGGGAAAGAGGGAGTCTAGAGTCAAAATAAGTGGAACAAGGAAACTTGTTGAGACTGTTTGGGAAGGAGAGGAAGGAAGAGAGATAATGAGGGGGTGATCTGGGTGACTTTCATCAAAACTTATTGGACATATAAATGGACATGTTAAAATGAAACCTTCTTGTACAACCAGTAAGTGCTAATTCAAAAAAACAAAAACAAGATGCAGCCAGGCACCCGTGGCACATACCTTAATCCTAGCTACTCAGGAGATGGAGGACTGAGGACCAAGGTTTAGGGCCAGCCTGGGCAGGAAAATTCATACCATTCTTAACTCCAAATCAAACATGAAAAAAGCCAGAGGTAGAGCTGTGGCTGAAGTGGTAGAGCATTAGTCTGATCACAAAAGCTCAGGGATAGTACACAAACCCTGAGTTCAAGCTCCAGGACTAACACACACACACACACACACACACACACACACACACACACACACACAGAGAGAGAGAGAGAGAGATTAAAATGCAGGGCCTAGCAAACATATCCCACAAAATCCACTGGATAGCACAATGTTCTTTTGGATAAATCCTGTTACTTCTTTAATGATATTGTTGACTTCAGTGCTGCCTTTTAACCTCACTTTTTTCTTTGTTTACATCTTTTTCAGCTCTCTTCCAGTCAACCTGCATGTGGCTACTATGACTGGCAATGAGAAGGAGAAGAAAACCAACACTTATTGTAGTTGGTGCAAGTTTTCCACCTTTTAGAATAAAAATCCTGTCCACCATCTAGTCACACCTCTGTTAAAATCTGGGTAACTGCTGAGTATTTTTCTACCATACACCCTGAACTGTGACCAAACTTTCAATTCCACCAGTAGCATCCTCTTGCATATTCAGTGAATCCAATACTGGATGAATTGTCATTACTTCTTGGAGAAGAATGGTCCAGGATGCCATAGGCCTCCTGTGACAAGCGCTTCACTTGTCCTTCCCATCCTCTTCTCCCCTGCACTTAAAAAGAAGACACCTAGGAGCTAAGAATGAGGCTTAGCAGTACAGTGCTTGCCTAGCATGCAAGAAGCCCTGGGTTTGATTCCTCAGCATCACATAAACAGAAAAAAACACTGGAAGTGGCACTTGGGCTGAAGAGGTGGAGTGCTAGCTTTGAGAAAAAAAAGAAGCCAAGGACAGTGCTCAGACCCTGAGGTCAAGCCCGGGGACTGGCAAAACAAGAAGATGAAAGAAGAGGAAGAGGAAAAGGAAGAAGAAGGGAGGAGGAGGGGGAGGGGGGGAGGGGGGGAGGGGAGGGGGAGGGGAGGAGGAGGAGGAGGAAGAGGAAGAGGAGGAGAAGAAGAGGAGAGAGGAGACATTTGGCATTTGTCTTTATCTGTAACTAAAAGTTAAACACAACTTTTAAAGCAGTTTTGAAAACATCAAGGTTACATCTAAAAGATGTTATCCATTTATCCATCAGAAATATTTTATAATTAGAATTATGTCTCTTCTCAAAATGAAATAGTTTGGCGCTTTTCTAAGCTCTTTAGCTATCGTATACTGACACAAGTAGACGTCTCCAAAGCACAGGGGGGAGGGGAGGCCTAAGCCACTAGATTGGATTGATTTTAAGTATTCATCTCATTCCTGTTCCCATTGCCTTTGGGCCAATGGAGCAATTTTGAGACATTCCACTAGGAGGAGCCTTTGCTATGACTGTAGAACACAGCCAGATCTTGCTTTTTTCTCAAGGAGATCTTTAGTATTTTCCTTAAAAAAAATGTTTTTGTACACTTCAGTTGGTCAATAAAAATGTAGGCTCTGGGGGCTGGGGATATAGCCTAGTGGCAAGAGTGCCTGCCTCGGATACACGAGGCCCTAGGTTCGATTCCCCAGCACCACATATACAGAAAACCGCCAGAAGCGGTGCTGTGGCTCAGGTGGCAGAGTGCTAGCCTTGAGCCGGAAGAAGCCAGGGACAGTGCTCAGGCCCTGAGTCCAAGGCCCAGGACTGGCCAAAAAAAAGAAAATGTAGGCTCTGTAGGCAGCAGATGCACATATGAAAATATTCCAATAATAGTATACCAAATAAAGTAACGAAGAATGTTAATAAAGGCTAGTTTCTAGAAATCTGTATTGCCATCTAAACTAAGGTCCTAAAGTATATATCAGCAGATACTCCAACATGACTTATTATTCTTTAAAATACAGGAATAATACCCTTAGGAAGAATTTTTAAAACTTCAATTAAATATTTCTGTTTCAAAAACACTTTATTTCCCTGTGTAGACAGTTATTAAACTGTAATGCTAAAATGTGCATGCTGTCAAATGTTTCTACAATATTCAAAAACTTACCTAGGATACTTAGGACACATTTCTCATCAACCTTGTTTCTTTCCTGAGTGAGTGAGAATCATGTCTTGGACTTTTGACTAAGATCCACATTGAAGCCAAGAACCTCACACCTGTAATCATAGCTATCAGGAGACTGAGGTCTGAAGATTGAGACTCAAAGCCAGCCCAAACAGAAAAGCCCATGTGACTCATAGTTCCAGTTAATCAGCAAAAAGCCAGAAATGAAGGCATAGCTCAAGTGGTAGAATGCCAGCCTTGAGCAACAAAAGCCAAGCAAGAGCCAGACTCTTTGAAGTCAAGCCCCATTGCTAGCATGGTTCCAAGAGGCGGCCCTGAGGGCCTGACATAGATGTGGGCAGCCCCTTAGGGAGGTCTCTTGGAGCATCCACCCTGATGGACAGCTCTGGCATCAAATCCCAGCCCCTAGGTAGGTGCACGTACCCCTCCCCTTTTGCTGGCCGTCCAACCTGCGTAAAAGAACGATTCTTTTCCTGATTAAACGAGTTTGGCTCTGACCGGCTTCCAGGCTGCCTGTTTGTCCTCTGTGGAGAAGAGGGCTGGGTGGTGGTCTGTCAACCCCCATATCCTCTTCCTGGACCCGCCCGCGTGAGGTACGCTTTCCCCATCTCTCCTGCAGGACAGGAGAGCGCGGGAGGCTAAAAACCCCGGGCACATGTGTATGTATATGCATTTGTAGCTTGCTTGTTTGTATGTGCATATATGTGCATGTGTGCTCACACCATCATCCTGGTCTGTTAACACCAATGGCAAGATGGCCCATATTATCTGTAGTTTTTTTTATTCAAGTGTCAGCAATCAACTTGGCTTCATTCTAAAATCATCGTCTGTAACAGTGCACAAAAGACAGCAAAGCACCACACAAGAGCAAGAGCGAAGCCACATTTTTAACCTTTCCTGGCATCCTAACTTCCAGGCCTTGCAAAGGGGCCAGGCCACCATGAGTGAGGGGCAGATGGAACAGGCAGTAGTAAGACATTAGAAACATTTTTGAAAACGATTCTACAAAGCCAAGTGGCCTGTGGAGTGGTGATAGGGGGAGACTGGAATGGGAGAGAGAACAGCAACCTGACTTTGAGATGTGTCAGCAGGTGGCCAGCGCTACCAAATGATGCTAGTGTTGGAGCCACAGAGCTGCGAGGAGGAGGAGCAGATGTTCCCCTGTTCCCTGGACCTGTGTCTGCCTCAGTGTCTGGCAGCTACTTTCTACACCTCACCTATTGGGTAAGTGGAAATTTGGGGCCAGAAGCTGCGGTGGATCCAACCTCGCCAAAGGCAGCACTGCTCTGTGGGGGAACCAAGATGCTGGTCAGACTAGTACTAAAACCCTCATTACCTGCAGGATGCAATCCAGCTCTGGAGAGTGACATTCAGGGCTCTACACAATGCAGTCTTCCATGATCTTTCCAACATGCCCTCCTGTCACTTCACTTCCTAAAAAGCACACTCCACCGACATAGTCATCTCTGTACTGGCATAGTACCCTCACCTTCCTCCTGGCCCTCCCTCCACCTGAGATGCCCTTTGCTCACCTGTCAAAATTCTCCAATGCTCACTGTAAAGCTTCTCTGAGAGCCCACCGCCCCCCCGCCCCCGCCCCAGGGGTTCCTCAACAATACTTTGACCACTTTTTCTATTTCATTATTGGCAAGGACAGTGTATTTGTACTCCACACAGGGTCTACTGTGTATAGTCTCACCGCAATGTGCTTGGGTTTGAATCTTTGATTCACCATTCATTAGCTCTAAAATGACAGACGCGTGGCTGCAATGATCAGTGCTTGAGAGGCCCCATCTGTGAAATGGGATAGTAAAATGCTGCCTGATTGGAAAACTGTGAGGATCAAAGGCATTATCACATGTATACTGTGTAGATGGCTCCTGACCTGTCCTAAGGGCTCAACACCCATTCGCTATTGTTTTTAGCATCAATCCTATTGTTATTTTTCTCTCTGCATGCCAACACTATGTCACAGGTGCTATCTTAAACTTTGCCAAAAGCCACACAACTCATGAAGTTGATGTAGTCAGGTCTGCTGTACAGCCAGTGATCTTGATTTCTCTTAACATTACATTTAGTATTCTCAGGAAACAAGAAAAATGTTTTCAGGCAAGCTTATTGCATATGTAGCAAGTGAATTAAATAACTGGTTTAAGACACTTTCCATTAAAACAGTAGAGCTGAGGTAGGGTGCAGAGTAAAGTTGTACTTATTAGGGGGCTGACATAAAAAGATGCTGAGTTTGACAGAGAAGAACAATGGAAGGAGCAACACCTATCAATATGCATTGTGCTCACAAACTGACATGATGACTTGAAACCCCTTTCTATCACAACTTAAGGACAATAAACTTCTGTACAACTTTACAATAGCAAAATATATGTTTTGTAAAGGGAGAATACACTTTTTAAAAAATATGACGGGTTTGAGCCCAACATAGGCAGGATAATAAGCCCTGGACTTCCAACGTCGTTTGTTCTAACTATGAGGGCATCACATCACACACTGAGAAAATGCGTAGAACAGCTACAAAGTTTGAATCAGTGACATAGTTATTTGAGTAAGACAAAAAAATTTTTAAAAATTAAAAGATGGGATACCTCTAAAGAGGGCAATATTACCATTGACAGTGATAGTGGCACTTCACATATCTTATCCTTCTTTTTAGTACTGGAGTTTGAGCTTAGAGCTTCCCTCTTGCTAAGTAGGCACCCCTACTGTATATTTTTGCTTTAGTCATTTTTCAGATACATTCTTGCAATTTTTCCTGGTCCTAGACTATCTATCCTGATAAGTGGTCCTGATCCACATATCTATGCCTCCCAGACAGCTGAGATTATAGACACAAAACTCATGCCCAGTTTATTGGTTGAGATGAGGTCTCATTAACTTTTTATCAGGGTTGGTCTCAAACTGTAATTATCCCAATATCTACCTCCCAAACGGCTAGAATTATAGATGTGGCCCACCACAATGAGCCATGTCTTGGCTTGTGATGAGCAGGTTCCATGTCATATCGTTGCATTATGACATTATGGCAAAATAAACAATTCAGCTTATCCTAGAATTTTTTGTAGAAAAATACTTTGCTTTCAACAACTCTCATGTCCCAGAAATTCATGTGTTCCAATAGCAAATTGGATGGCCCCTGATCATACCCGTAAGGAATAATATTTTTCAAGATAAAATATACAAACTACCATCCTGCTTCATGTTAGGGGAGAATACATGTGTCAATGACAAACTGCCAGGGCATTTGGGTAGCAGACTAAAAAGACCAGGATGGCTCCTTCACACCAGCCTTTTCTCTCAGTTCCTTATCTTCTGATTGTGAGGGGTTTCCTGTCCATGGCCCATCAGAGTAGAACTACACAGACAATGAAGAAATTCGTTTGAGTAAATCAATAGTAAGTATTGATTTGCCCAGAGATATGGTCTTGTGGAGTCACTCAATACTCTAGCTACCCTGTGGTGATCCACATGTACAGGGTTTTCCTCCAGATATTTATCAGGGGTCTCCCTCTAGTGTAAAATGTGAAGCTATGTTTGGTGCTTGCTGGGTTGAGGGTGCACTAGAGTTGAGTACAATTCAGATAATGAATCTAAAAGTTCTATTAGAAGCCGAGTGTTAATGGCTCCCGCCTGTAATCCTAACTACTCAAGAAGCTGAAATCTGAGGATCAAAGCTCAAAGCCAGCTCAGGAGGAAAGTCTGTACAACTCATTTCTAATAAACGACCCTAAAGGCAGCAGTAGAGGTATGGCTCAAGTGGTAAGCACTGCCTTGAACACAAAAGTTCAAGGATAGCTCCCAGGCCCTGAGTTCAAGCCCCAGGATTGGCACACCAAAAAGTACTATTAGAAATATATTTACAGTTGTCAGCAAAAGTAAGGACACCCATGAGCTATCTCTCCCTAGAAAGACCTTGGCAAGACCATTAGAACCAAAGTCTCCAGAAGTCTAGGAGCTAGTCAAAGATTTATATCAACTGATCTGTGCTTGTTTTAAAAAAAATAGTAAGAATATTTTGTCCATTCATTCCTTCCAGAAGGACATTTGTCTTGGTTCCAGTTCTGAGTTACTATAAACATTTCTTTCTCTTATGAGATCTTTATTTACCGATACATGAGGTTCTCTGAGACACAAGTACTAGAAGCCCTGAGTGTCAATGCTGTAAACAACTGAAACCATAACAAGCAGTGGTAATATTATTTTCCAAACCAAGTTTCACTCTCTTTCACGAGTAGTGTGTGAGACTTGCCATGCTTGCACATCTTTACCAACAGCAATTAGCATTGTAAGCCCAGAATTTCTTGCCCATCTGGATAGGGGCTATCTTTACATCTTTATGGCATCTTTCTGTCTGCGCTGACTGGCCTTAACTAAGTTACCTCTTATACAGGGCAAGGTGACAGAAACAGGCTATGGGAACATAACATCATTAGCCTCCACTTTCCAACTAGTGGCTAACTTGAAGACAATAACCTGCATATCAGTATAGAGACCTAGTTCTGCAAAGTGCAGAGCAAGTCCTGATTCCAAGGACCTCCTTTGTCTGCTTTGATCTGACTGGAGTTTCCCCCCACAGAAACCCTAGAAAGGCTTGTGTTTTGATGTTGAGAATGCTGAGCTAGTTAGTTCCTTGAAATAAAAGAAAGGCAAATGAATAAATTGCTGCCACTTTGGGGCAGGGTAGCCAAGAATGGGAAGACTAGAACCTGAAGGAAAGCCAGAACATGAGATTTTGGAGGAATGGGTAGTTTTACTTAGAAAACTGTATTTGTTTAAGTTACTATTAAAGATATTATTTCAATGTGATTTAACTTAATATTTACTATCAGGAAGTACATATTTGAGACCGTAGAAATCTGACCAAGCCCCCCGGCTGGCTTTCACTGTGTCTAGTCTCAGAGTAACCAGTAAGAATCATCAAGACAAATTTACAAATGTTGTGTGAGCATTGAAGCAGAGCCCCAGCACCTTCTGCAAGTGCCCGGAGAATGCATTTTTCCTTTTTCTTTCTTTTCTGTTTTTTTTTTTTTTTTTTTTACATATTGTAATGTTTAAAATGTCCAGGGTTAACAACAAAAAAGATACATGCAAAGAAAAGTATGGCTGATTCACAAGGAAAATAGAAATGAACAAAAACTCTCCTAAGCATAGAGATTGAATTTATTAAATGAATAAAAAGTGTTTATAGACAAATGTTCAACCACTGAGCTTTGTGCCAACCCTTGATTTTTTGAGACAAGATCTCACAATATAGCCCAAGTTGACCTCAAACTCATGGTCTTACTGCTTCCCCTTCCTAAGTGCTAGGACCATACTGCTGCCACTTCCAGAATGTTAGAATTACAGCTGTGCACTACTGTCTGGCCCCTTTATTAATTTTTTGTGTCAACTATGCTGGAAGAGCTAAGGACAATCATGAACATTGAGGGAAAGGAAAATAGGAGAATTTAGCTCTAGAAATTGAGATTATCAATAGATACAAATTACAAAAGGAATCAAATAGAAGTTTTAGAGTTGGGAAATATACTAACCACAATGAAAAATTCATTGGAGGGAAAACAGGTCGGAGAATATAGAAGAAAAGTCAACAAAGCTTGTAGAAAAGGCAAATAAAATTGTGTACTCTAAGGAGCAGGAAGGAAAGAGAATAGAAAGTCAACAGGAAATCAGCCACAGTCCTCCACTCTACCAGCTGTGCTATCAATGGCAACTAAGACAAATGAACTCCAAGATATGGAAACAGGAGTTTTTTCATTGTTTTTGTTATCTTTAATGTACTATTTGAAATTATTCTTTTTTTCCGCTTTCCTTTCTTATGGTTTATCCCCTGTTGTCATTGTATTTGATTTTGGCACCCTGGGTATTGTATATATGTTTATCTGAATTAGGGAAGGGAAGGGGAACATCAAAATTGTGAGACAAAGGGTAAAGGGAGAACCAAATGCAACAGTGATACAAGATGATATGTTGGGGGCTGGGAATGTGGCTTAGTGGTAGACTGCTTGTCTAGCATACATGAAGCCCTAGGTTTGATTCCTCAGCACCACATAAGCAGAAAAAGCCAGAAGTGGCTCTGTGGCTCAAGTGGCAGAGTGCTATCCTTGAGCAAAAGGAAGCCAGAGACAGTACTCAGGCCCTGAGTTCAAGCCTCAGGACTGGCAAAAAGAAAAAGAGAGAGAGAGAGAGAGAGAGAGAGAGAGAGAGAGAGAGAGAGAGAGAGAGAGAGAGAGAGAGAGAGAGAGACAATATGTTGGAAATTAAGTGTACAACTGGGGGGAAGATTGGTGGAGAGGGAAGATGGGAGAAAATGAGGGAAGGGAAGGGGTAACAAGTTTGACAAGAAATGTACTATTACCTTACATATGTAACTGTAACCCCTCTGTATATCACCTTGACAATGAAATTAAATTAAAAAGAAAATAAGGGCTGGGAATGTGGCTTCATGGTAGAGTGCTTGCCTCACATGCATGAAGGCCTGGATTCAATTCTTCAGCACCATATAAACGGAAAAAGCAAGAAGTGGCACTCTGGCTCAAGTGGTAGAGTGCTAGTCTTGAGCAAAAAGAAGGCAAAAACAGTGCTCAGGCTCTGAGTTTAAGCCCCAAGAGTGGCAGAAGATTATTTGAAGAAATCGTGATCCAAAACCTCCCAAATTTTATACAAGGTGTGAATCTACATATTTAAGGAAATCAAATGGAATAGATGCAGAGATTCATACCAAGACAATATAATATTACAATGAAATTGTCAAAAGCCAAACACAAAGGGTAAATCTTGAAACCAACACAACTCAACGTATCACATACAATAGTTCATCAGTAAGAAGATAGCTGTTGTCTCCTCAGAAACCTCGCAGACTAGAAGGCAGTGGGGGTGATGTATTTGGAGTGGTGAACCAAACAAAAAAACTGTCCACCTACAAGTCCATATTGGGCAAAGTTATCATTTAAAGAGGAAGGAGATATTACTACTTTCTCAGATAAAAGCAAAGAGAACTTATTCCCCACAGACCTATGACAAATGTGCAAAGGTGTCCTTCAGTCTATAAAGAAAGCAAAGGACCCTCAGCAGTAACTCAAGGCCATGCAAAGAATCAAGGAATACATTGCTTGGCACCAGTGGCTCATGCCTGTAATCCTAGCTACTAAGGGTCTGAGATCTGAGGACTGTGATTCAAAGCCAGTCTGGGTAGGAAAGTCAGTGATATGCTTATTTCCAATTAACCACCAGAAACCAGAAGTGATGCTATGGCTTGAAGTGGTACAGCACTAGCCTTGAGGTGAAGGGCTCAGGGACAATGCCCAGGCCCAGAGTTCAAGCCCCACGACCAACAAGGAGGAAGAAGAAGGAGAAGGAGAAGTTAACTATAATTCCTAATCTCGCCTAAGAAACTAACTAGAAAATATACAGTGATGGAAATGGAAACTGAATCTGGAATGTATGCAGGCACAAAGAAAAGCACATTAAGATTTCCTAGGGACCAATGGAAGGAGGGGGTGACAGGAAATGTCTGCTTAAGATTATTTCTGGGGGCTGGGAATGTGGAGTGCTTGCCTGGCATGCACAAAGAAGCCCTGGATTTGATTCCTCAGCACCACATAAACAGAAAAAGCCAGAAGTGGTGCTGTGGTTCAAGTGGTAGAGTGCTAGCCTTGAGCTAAAAGAAGCTCAAGGACAGTGCTCAGGCCCTGAGTTCAAGCCCCAGGACTGGTAAAAAAAAAATTCTGATTGAGGAGATAAAAGTTCTCTGGCACTGGATAGTGGAGAGGGATACGTAAGAGGCACTTAGAAGCTGTTTACTGAAAAGTGCTGATGGCTTCCTTAGGTCCATGAATTAACAGCAGGAGAAAACCTTGAAATCTCTGCCTTCATTTTTTGTCTTTATTCTAAGCCATTCACATTGAGTTGCCTTCTCCACAACCTGGGGTACCCATAATGGAGAAAATAATCAACCAGGTCATACTTTCACCAGGACTATTTATAAATTACGTATTTCTCTGTCCTCTGCCCCATTTCTGTGTACATTTGAACATACAACTTATGTCTATGTCCTGAAGACAGCTAAAGAAAACTTCAGTGTTATCCTCTTGTTGCTCTTTGTGCCATATAATAAATCGGTTTGCTCTGCCCTTTACCATGTCTCTATTTGGTGTATGGGGGTGGAGGGCAGGCCTGATATGTTGAACTCTTAAAGTTTGGACCTAAGGGGTAAAAACTCCACTTTCAGGTACACAGCATTGTCAATGTACCCATCACAAGTGAACTATATATTTTTAAATTGTTACAATAGTAAATTTTATGTTATTTGTATTTTTATCACAATAATAAAGGGAAAATCTAGCATGGCCACTCAAACAGCGGTATGCCTCAGTAGGAATCTATATTCAGTTTTGAACCATACTTGGAACAACTTTGTGGGAATATTTCCATACCATCTTTGAAATAGGCTAGTGTTTCCCACACAGTTCCATAGCTTCTAAAGCCAAAAGGTTATCTACACCAGCCAGACCTTGCCTAAAATGGATTTCTGGGGTTCATGAATTAACAAGATAATTGTTTTAATGTTAGTACTAGGACTTTAACTCAGGGCCTAGTCACTGTCCCATAACTTTCTTGTTCAAGGCAAATGTGCTACTACTTAAGCCATAGCTCCGCTTCCAGCTTTTTGCATGGTTAACTGGAGATACAAGTTTTATGGATTTTTCTATCCAGGTTGGCTTCAAATCTCAGTCCTCAGATCTCAACCTCCTGAGCCACTAGAATTACAAGCACGAGCCAAGCTGCAATTCCTTGTTCTTAACTTGCTTTTTATTTTATTTTTTTTGCCTTGAACTAAGGACCTGGACATTGTCCCTGAGCTTCTTTTGCTCAAGGCTAGCACTGTACCACTTGAGCCAAAGCACCACTTCTGGCTTTTTCTGTGTATGAGGTAATGAGGAATTGAACCCAGAGCTTCATGCATACTAGGCAAGCACTCTACCACTAAGCCGTAGTCCCAGCCCAAGCTGCAATTCTTGATAATGCGTATTTACAAATAACAGTACGGAAAACTCATACTCTCAACTTCTTACATGTTTTGTGTGATGCCTTAACATCTTACACATTTTTCTTTTGGTGAGGGGAATCAAACCTGTGCCAGACAAGTACAACACCTTGCACTCCACTTGCTTTGGGATCAATCTATCCTGGCATCAATTCATTAGGACTCTATTTACCTGTCTAGATGGTAAGTATGTGGAGAAAAAGGAGACTGACTGATCATGGCTGGTTCTGTGTCTAGTGGTGTCTGTACATAATGAGTGTTCAATAAATACACCTGACTAAATATTATATGTCTTTACAATATTCAGGGAAAAGAAACTCATTAAGAAGCCAAATGAAGCCACTGTGTGGCTCAGGTGGTAGAGTGCTAGCATTGAACAAAATGCTCAGGGTTAGCACCCAGGCCCTGAGTTCAGCCCCAGGACTGGTATACACAGACACAGACACACACACAGACACACACACACACACACGGGGGGGCGGGGGGAGGGCAGGGGGGAGACACAAAGGATTAAACATAGAAAATCTTCACTTAGAGAATAAATCTTATTATTGGGGAACCTAGAAGTTTTTAGAAATTTGTCTACTCTTTTCTAGAAATAAAGGTAAGTTTTATTGGGGTATGTATTTGATTCATTTTGTCTTTCCATCAATTCCAGGAG
Organism: Perognathus longimembris pacificus; assembly: GCF_023159225.1. Classification (NCBI taxonomy): domain Eukaryota; kingdom Metazoa; phylum Chordata; class Mammalia; order Rodentia; family Heteromyidae; genus Perognathus; species Perognathus longimembris. The sequence continues at coordinate 54,753,698 of NC_063172.1, forward strand.
CCCTTCCCCTCTCACTGAATTTCATTTCTAATGCTTTCCTAAGGTAATTCCTTAACTATTGTTTGTCTTTAAATTGAATGGATTCATTGAATTAAGTAAAACAGAATCCTCCTGCAAGAACAGAAAAATCACGGGCATCGCCTGAGGGATGCTTACAAGCTCTTGTAGTTAGTTTCCTTATTACTTAATTTAATGTTTTAGGCTTTCAGCAAGTCTTTAGGAGCTGAACAGTTTTAAAAAGAATTACCTTTCTAGACCAATGTTTATTTTGTAATTCAACCGTTAACTTCAAAGGAAAATAATTCCCCTCCCTCCCACCTCTCCCCTTCCTCCCTCCCTTCCTTATTTCCTCCCTTCCTTATTTCCTTCCTTCCTTCCTTCCTTCCTTCCTTCCTTCCTTCCTTCCTTCCTTCCTTCCTTCCTTCCTTCCTCCCTCCCTCCCTCCCTCCCTTCCTCTCTCCCTCCCTCGCTTCCTTCCTTCCTTCCTTCCTCCCTTCCTTCCTTCTTATCTTCTTCTTTCCCTCTTTCCTTCATTCTTAATATTTTTGCTAACATACATTGGTTATACAAAGAGAGCCTCATGTGACATTTCCATACATATATATCATGTACCCAGTCAGGCTCACCCCTCCATCACACTCCTTTACCCCATCCCCTTCCTAAATATTTTTTCACAGGTTTCTATTTTCTATTCCCAGACATGCCAACAAACCATTCACCCTCTCTATATACATTCTTTACTCCTATTGCTACCCATCCCCCAACAGAGTTGTTTTATTCTCTTGCTCATTTTGGTGTATATAAATCACAACAATCTTCTCTATTGCTCTCTTTTCCTGTTTCATTCCCCTATTGTTCAACAGCTGTCAGTGAGATGTCTTATGCCATTTTCACACTTAGACGTAATGTGTTTCTCTCCCAAACAGTATAGTGTGTGTAATATATATATATATATATATATACTAGCCTCATAGGATATCTATCTATCTATTTTATATGTGTCTATTTTATATTGTATTTATAGGAATATATATCTATGTATATGTATGTCTTTGCAGTCTAGAGTCTGCAAACAAGGGAAAACAAAACATTTGGTCTTTTTTACCTTGTCTTGTCTCACTAGATCTCCAGTTTCATCCACTTTCCTGAAAATGAGATCATTTCATTCTTTTTTTTTTTTTGGTGGGGGGTGGGGGGAGGGTCTGGTTGTGGGGCTTGTACTCTGGGCCTGGGTGCTGTCCTTGAGCTCTTCAGCTCAAGGCTAGCGCTCAGCCACAGAGCCACTTCTAGTTTTCTGGTGATTAATTGGAAATAAGAGTCTCACAAACTTTCCTTCCCAGGCTGGTTTTGAACTGTGAGCTTCAGATCTCAGCCTCCTGAGTAGCTAGGATTACAGGCGTGAGCCACCTGGCCATTTCATTCTTCTTTATGACTGAGTAACATTCTATGGTATATGTGTACCATATTTTCTTTATTTATGTATTTGCTGTTGGACATCTCAGATACTTCCCCTATTATAACAAAGCTTCAAGAAACAGGGATGTGTAGGTGTCTGTCTAGTAGGTTGATTTAGACTCCTTCAAAGTAGGATGTATGAGAGAGTTATCAGATAGGTGTATTTTTAGTTCTTTGAGGAGCTTCCATACTATTATCCATAGTGGTTGTACTCATTTGCATTCCTCCCAAAAGTGTACAAGGATTCCTTCCTGCCACCTCCCCCTGCATCCTCTCTAGTATTTGTTGCTTGTTTCCCTGATGTTTGCCATTCTGAGTGGGGTAAGATGAAATCTTAGTATGGCTTAGATTTGCATTTCCTTCATGACAAAGGATGCTAAACGTTTCTTCGTGCATTTATTAGTCGTTTGTATTTCTTCTCCTGAGAACTGTCTGTTCATTTTGTCCATTTATTAATCTGTTCTTTAACTGTTTAATTTTTTAAGTTATTGTATATTCTGGACAAAAATCTCTGGATTGCTCTCCTATTGAAAGCTCTCCTATTCTGTAAGTTCTCTCTTGTTCATGGTAATAGTTAATTTTGCTGTGAAGAAACTTTTAAATTTGAATCAGGCTCATTTTCCCAATCTTACTCTTATTTTCTTGGCAAAGAGTAAACATAATCAGGTACATGCTTGTCATTCTCAGGAAGTAGAGGAGGAGGATTAGGAATTTGAGGTCAGCCTGGGCTACATAGTGAGACCCTACATCAAAACAAACATATAATAAATATACATATGTTATACTACTAAACGTGTAGTGTTTACACAACTAGGATTACCTCCAAATACAAACAACAGTTAGTGTTCCTTGTGAGTTTTTTTTTGGGGGGGGGAGCAGAAAGGGGGTTATTTGTTGAAGCCTGTTAGTATTTTCAGAGAATGTACCAACCTAGAATTAGGAGGCCAGCACACACCAATCATTAGACACAGTGATGCGATAAAACCATGAAACCCAAGCCTTGGGTTTTTTTTTGCTAAGGCAAAAGGAGGATGTTAGCTATGGCTTCCCATGGCCATCTTTCCTATAAGGTGGTCTCAGTTACGATGACACTTCTTGGATCCGGAGGGGGAAGTTAGAGTAGGGATATAGTTACTAGGGTTAGAGAGCTGCATCTGTGAGATTAATCGCTTCTGCGTGGAATGAAGTGGTGGGGATTGTCTCCTGGAGTCCTGCCCCAGCCACTGTGGCAACAGTGACATCTTTGGATGTCACAGGAGGTGTAGACATAGACCTTAGCTTGTCACAGAAAAGTTGTCTTCTGAAGATAGTGACTACTTCAGCATTTCACAAATGATAGCTCTTTTCACCTAGGGTTTCTTCAACTGAAAAAAATCGGATATTGAGAAGTGATTTAGAAAGCAATTTAAGACTATTGAGAAAGAATCATATGCTTTGCTGATTTGAAATCAAATATTAACATACATGAAGATAACTAGGATAGGCAGAATAATAAACTTCCATAGACATGCCAACCTTACCCCTGGAGCTTTTTGGTTTGGGGCTTTTTGTTTAATTTTATGGTCAAGGTAAGACTGCCGGAGCTTTTATGTATGTTACCTCTGTGGCAAAAGAGAAGTCAGTCTGCAGATGGAATTGAGCTTGCTAGTCAGCTGACTGGGAGGTGGAAAGTTTGGCTTGAATTATCCACACGGTTTCACATAATCACTGAGGTCTTTCTAACTAGAAGACAGTAGCAGGAGTTTCTAGTAACTAGGAGACTGGAGATACTGCACTGCTGGTTTATGTATTTTGTTTCTTGTGGGGCTTTGCGGGGGGGGGGCAGTCATGGAGCTTGAACTCAGGGCGCAGGTTCTGTCCCTGAGCTTTTTTGCTTCAGGCTAGCACTCTAGCATGTTGAGTGACAGCTCCACTTCCAGTTTACTGGAGGTTAATTAGAGACAAGAGTCTCATAGACTTTCCTGAGTGGGCTGACTTCAAATCGTGATCTTCAGGTCTCAGCCTCCTGAATAGCTAGAATTGCAGGTGTGAGCCACCAACACCCTGCACTGCACTGATGGTTTTTTGTTGTTTTTTTTTTTGTTTTTTTTTTGTTTTTGGCCAGTCCTGGGCCTTGGACTCAGGGCCTGAGCACTGTCCCTGGCTTCTTCCTGCTGAAGGCTAGCACTCTGCCACTTGAGCCACAGCGCCGCTTCTGGCCGTTTTCTGTATATGTGGTGCTGGGGAATTGAACCCAGGGCCTCGTGTATCCGAGGCAGGCACTCTTGCCACTAGGCCATATCCCCAGCCCTGCACTGATGGTTTTGAAAAGGAGGAAGCAACTACAGCCCAAAATGCAAGGGAAGGAAGCCATGGGTCCTCCTGGCAGCCTGACAATACACAGCCCTACTTGTCTTTGATTGTAACCTGCTGAGTGCCACTAAGCACTTCTTACTTCCAAAACTGCAAGGGAATCAATGTATGCTGTTGTAAGCCACCACGTTATTAGTACTAGGAATAGAAAATAAATACAATAACTTAAGACCTAAACTACTGCAACAAGGACACACGTGTGTGTGCGCGCACGCGCATGCACACACACATACACTCTAACTAGGCTAACAACTCAAAGAGCATTTAAGGTTACTTGCTACACAGGAAGTCATACAGCCAGATATAAAAGAGAGCTAATAGCTTTCACCAATTTAATAATAATTCTAACACTTTAAGTGACATTGCTGGTTGAAAGCTGAGAGAAATTTCTAAACTATTAGTATAAAAGCAAACAAGTTGTGATCAATCATTCTAGAGGAAAGGTTTTCTAATTTCATCATTACAAAATCAGAGTACACAATAATTGTCCCACAGAGAGGTAATTAAAGACAATGAGAGCTAGAGGGGTAGATCAAGCAGCAGAGTGCTTGCCTACCAAGCTTGAAGCCCTTGCTGAAGTGTGTCAAGTAATTAATTAATATAAATATGATGGTACTAGATGCTGATGGCTCAAGCCTATAATCCTAGATATTCAGGAGGCTAAGATCTAAGGATCACGGTAGGATCCTTACGGTAGGATCACGGTAGGTAGCCGTGAGGCTCTTCATCTCCAATTAGCCATCTAAAAGCTAGAGGTAGGGCTATAGTTCAAGTGGTAGGGCACTAGTCTTAAGCAAAATATCTCAGGAACAGCATTAAAGCCCTGAGTTCAACTTCTAGAATAGGCATATGCACATACAAAATATGATGGTATTTTCCTGTGGTTTTTTTTACTTTGTGACAGTGATCTATCTTTATATTTGCTTTAATTTTCTTTCTTTTCTTTTTTGTGCTGGTACTAGGTCTTGAACACAGGACCCCTTGTTCTTGGTTAGCTTTTTCATTCAAGGCTAGAAAAAGGAGAAGATGGGGGCAAGAGGCTCAGAGTGACTAAGAGATTGCAGATAGTGAGCTGCTGGTTTTGAAGAGGAGCAAAAAGCCATATCCCAGCCCAGAATGCAGGTGAAAGAAGGGATAGGTCCAGTGCTTGAGCCATACATCCATTCTGGCTTCTTGCTGGTTAAGTGGAGACAATAGTCTCTCAAATTTATCCACCTGGGCTGGTTTCAAACTAATATCCTCAGATTGTAGCCTCCTGAGGAGCTAGGATTGTAAGTGAGCCATTGGCACCCAGCTCATTTGCTTTAATTTTCTTAATCAAATTAACATATAACTTTAACAAAATTTTCTTTTTCAAAATTATAAAAGTTTGAGGATACATAAAATTCAGAATCTTCCTGGAAACTGGACTCTGCTAAACTTCAATATGGAGTATCCCAATCTATTCTTACCACTATCAGTTCTTCCATTTTAACACAAAGAAACCAAGACTTGAAACAGCTGGGCTACCTGCTTGGGTTACAGCTTGGATTAGAACCTGAAACTCCAAGGAGGTCGTAGACAAGCGGCTGTGAAAGTAGTCCTCAAGCCAACTAACAGTGTGTTAGTTAAATCCTGCCTGATCAGAGCCACGGGGCTGAGGACTCACAATTCCCAATTTGATAGCTTTCCTGGTGCTGAAGATGCTCACTGATGTTTAAGTACCACTGCCCTGGAGCAGAGTTTGGAAGGCTAACAACACCTTTCTTTGGAGCCATCACCCAAATGTCCCACAAGGTGTTGTGATTTTCTTGATGTTAACTTGGGCGGGGGGCGGGAGGGGGGGTGGTGAGTGTCACTCAACACCTCACCTTCTTACTACCTTTCAGTGTATCTTCTGCTTTCTTGCTGAAGGTGAAGAATTATACCAAGTACAATTCTACTGCATATTTTATTAATAACTATAGAATCATGTAGTTATGGAGTCAGCTTAAGAGTTACTGGAGTCTAGAATTTCTCCAACATTTTGCAGAGCAACTCTGGCAGTGAGGCGCCATCTTGTGGGAAATGTGGCCCTGCGTGAAAATAATACATGTGTAATTTTTTTAAGTTTATTTTTTTGTTTATCTTTTTTGCCTTATTTTACCTCTAATGCATTCCAGACTGAACTTACTTTTGCAAAACAAAATATACTTTTGGAAAATTAGATTGAAGGAAACCTAAAAAAATGTGCAAAATACTTAAAACTGCTTTAAGTTGTGGGTGTGCTACAAGTTTCTAATGTTTCCTGGCATTCCCTATCTTCATCTGGGACTAATAACAATGTGCAGACACACACAGGCCCACACTAGGAGCAGCAGTGCATGACTGCACTACTTAGTTACAGGAGCACTCCTAAGAACACTTGTTTTGCAGAAAGGGTCTCCTTTGTTAGAGTGGAGAAAGAGCAAACACGGATGTCTTCTATGCAAACAGAGGTTCAGAATTGACTACCAGTCACCCAGTCACCATGCATCCCTAAGACTTCCAATATCTAATTACACCATTCATTTGTTTTCAGTACTTTATTAGTCTCTCGTATAAAGAAATAATTCATGTTCCCAAAGCAATGTGTTACTGAGTTAATATACTTAAAAAGAAAAGTCTACATCTGTTTTTCTCCCTTATTTACCTGCACTCAGCATTCTGGCTTCATTTATACCATGATATATAAGTGGTCAATGGCTAAAACTCAAGACAATGACTAAAATTGATAGGTGTTTTAAGATTTATTTTTTAATCTAATTGACAAACCATCTAATTGGTTTGAAATGAACCAAAAAAAAAAAAAAGGTAGAAATTCAGTCAACATTATCAGGGAGATATTAACATCAATTTCCATCACTAAATGCTAAATCGACATCCATATGAATGAGAAATGAAGAACTTGAAATTAGGGTAAACTATTAAAGTTGTACAAAACTCTCTATAAAAAGATTAATAGAAGTAAACTGCAAAAAATCACATGCAATGATTATCTAACTGATAATCATTATAATTTATTATGACTCTCATAGAAATGGCTTAAAATGAATTTTCTCCCTACTCATTGTTTCTAAGACATGTTTAATGGCGACATCTTTGGAAGATGAATGAAAGCTCCCAAAGTACTTATCCACAACCTAATGACTCTAGGAAATATTCATCTCTTTTGCAGATGTAATATGCTTTCATCAAAGTTCTATTCCTTCTAATTTGCAGCTATTTATGAAACTTGAAGAACATCTAATTCTTATTTAATTAAATACCTTCTGAAGGAAAGTATTTCTTTGTTGTGAATCATTAACTGTTAAAGAAAAAACCTGTTCAAGGATTGTATAATCTTCTGAGACAAAAATTGCAATCCAACCTATCAGTCTGCCCCTCTCCCCTTTTCTGTGTGTCAGCCTCTCCTGAGGCTCAAAACCTGGTCCTGCCCTCTCTCCTCTTCTGTGTGTCAGCCTCTCCTGAGGCTTAGGACCTGGTCCTGCCCTCTCCCCTCTTCTGTGTGTTGGCCTCTCCTGAGGCTCAGGACCTGATCCTGCCCTCTCCCCTCTTCTGTGTGTTGGCTTCTCCTGAGGCTCAGGACCTGGTCCTGCCCTCTCCCCTCTTCTGTGTGTTGGCTTCTCCTGAGGCTCAGGAACTGGTCCTGTCCCTGAGCTTCTTTTGCTCAAAGCAAGCACTTTACAGCTTGAACCACAACTCCACTTCTGGCTTTTTGGTGACTAATTGGAGACTTTCCTCTCAGGTTTGTTGGTGATTAATTGGAGGGAAGTCTCAAGGACTTTTGTCCCAGGCTGAATTGGAACCACAATCCTTAGATGTCAGCCTCCTGAGTAGCTAGGATTACAGGAGTGAGCTTCGGGCACCCAGCTTACAACAGAATTTTTGTACAAGTGCTTTTATTCCCAGCACAGAAGTTCTTACCTAAGCCACCTTTCTAATCACAAAGGTTCCAGTAATCCATGTTTGTCAGTCCTTTCTCTGAAGCCCTATTGGCTTCACAGCTGCTTACAAAAGCTGTTAGGAATATGTCAAACAATACCTGTCTGTGAGACAGAAATGACATAGTGAGGTTTGAGCTCAAAGCCTTGCGTTTATAGGCAGGCAGTCTACAACTTGAGTCATACCTCAAGTCCTTTTTGTGTTCGGCATGCTGGGCTGGCCTGAGTTAAGACCTTCTTCCTACTTGTGTCTCCCCATGAATCTCAATAGACTAACTTACTATGGACTTACAGGGATATAACCCTATGGTAAGCCCAGAAGTCTCTGGGTAGCTCTATGTATTTTGAGGGTACAAAGGCATGGTATGACATCTGAATACAACGTAAAATTATAAAATTAAGCCATCACCTGAAAGGGCTGACATCTTTTTGCTGAGACAGAAAAGAAAGTAAATTAGGACTCAGATGGCAAGGGCAGTATCTTAGCCTAGCCAGAAGAAAAAGAGAGATTGTTCAGACATTATTTCCTATGCCTCTCCTTAGCCCATCTAGTTTTAGTACACCTCCTATGATCCTGGGGAGAGAGTTTGCATAAGACATGATTAGATTCATAATAAATCATACTGTTGTGGATCCCAACCAATAAAATGTTACCTTCCAAATCATTTGATTATATTAGGAACAAGCAATCAGGGAACAGCTTAGTGTATAAAAACTTCTACACAGGACACAGGTAGAGAGATAGCCACCTGGAGGTAAGAAGATGTATGACTGATGAAATGACCTTTAAGCTAAATATTTCTGAATAAGGTTCTTCACACTCACTCTCAGTTGTTCGGGACTTCATTTGCTGAGATTCTGGAACAAGAGCCTGAAGAGACCCCAGCAGTGATGACAGTGGCGCTGCAACACGGGCAGCAACACGTGCTGAACTGCCACACAAAGTGCATGTTGCTTGCTACAGTGCTGTGACCCTGGTGGTCTCTGCTGGCTAATGAGCCAGAAGTGCTGAGTGGCCTCTGCCTACCACTAGCAAGAGCAGAAAACTCGATACCAATATTCAAGATTCAGCCTCCCATAGACACTTCTGTGCAAGAGTGATAGCTCTTGATTTACTTTTCCATCTTCCTTCTTCTCTTCATTTTCTTTTTTCTACCCAGAATACAAAGCTGGTGCTAAGGTGTAGTGACTACATTAAGATGGAGTGATCAGAAGACTGGATCTTTTTCCCCCAGCATGGAGTCAGGGAGAAGCTGTCTGGCTATTTTGGTGCCTTAGACCAGCTGAACAACTGGACTCCAATGTCCAGGAGTATTGGCTGCTAGCAGCTTACAGGTACTGCCCACCCTTCTCAAGAAAGCCTTGGCAGCTTGGCCCTACCCCTGACAGCAGCACAAAGCTAAGGCCTGATTGGCCTGTGATCTGAAAGGTTGGTTCACTGGCTTTTCACAAGCCATTTCTGTGAAGCTGTTCATGCTCCAGGCGCCCCTCTGGCCGCATTGATTCTTCTCCCTTCTTTCTGGCCTTATTCAGCTTTGCTCAGTGCCTGGAGGATTTCCCAAAGATGTCTCACAACTAGCCACTTACACAGAAACCTGACTCAGGCCCTGAGTCTTGGAAAGTTGACTACTGACAAATCATTTAATTGTTCAGGTCATTTGTGACTGTTGTCATTTAAGGTCTTACATAACTGAGTGTGGTTGTCATCAAAGCATCAACAGAATGAATGACAGATCAGGTAGTAAAGGCTGCATTGCTGTGCAGGACGAGGCTGGGTCTTTCTCCTCAGGCCTCTTCCTCTGTGAGCTCAGTTTCCTCCTCATAGTGATTGCCTTCTGGGCAGAACCAGCCCTTGATTTCCTGACACAATCTCTTCTGATTTGGCTTGTATTTGTTTTGCTCTTTTTTTGTTATTGTTGCAGCAAAAGATACACAATATTCACTACTTTAATCATTTTGAAGTTCCCTCCAGATGTTGTATACCCAACATCTCTTCCCCTATGTATGAAGATTTAAACACTTTGTTGGTTCTATTACTCAGAGCTGGCATTCTACTACTTGGGCCATGCCTCCAGCGTAGCTTTTTGCCCATTAATTGGGTATAGAGTCTAATGGAATTTTCTGCCTGGTCTGGACTGATTGATTGTTTGACTGACTGACTGACTGACTTATTTTTTGTGCTGGTCCTGGTGCTTGAACTCAGGGGCTAGGCACTGTCCCCAAGCATTTTTGCTCAAGGCTACTAGCACTCTACTGCTTGAGCTACAGCTCTACTTCTGTTTTTTTTTTTTTTGGTGGTAAATTGAAGATGAAAATCTCAAGAACTTTTCTGCCTGGTCTCACTTCAAACTGTGATCCTCAGATCTCAGCCTCTTGAGGATTATAAGTGTGAACCACTGATGCCTGACATCACCAGCTATTTGTATTCCTAAACTGAAAATCTGTACCTACTCAACAACAACCCCTCATGCTCTCCCTCTCCTCACTCCTAATGATCATCAGCAGATTACAAAAGCTTTCCTTTTGTACTTTAGTGGTGCTCCAAACCACTTAACCTATCCACTGCTAAGTCCTGTTTGCTGAAACTCTTTAATATGGATTGTGCCTCAGTTTCTCTTTTAACAAATTCCTATAGCACATAAGAACTGAGAATCCTGCTGACCCAAAGTGTTTGCAGACACCTGGAAAACTGAAGTCTGTATTTTCTTATGAGAAGACTATAGGAGGTACTACATGAAGATCACCAGAAGAAACGGGTCTACATAATGTCATAGGACCAGGGGTGGTGACAAGAAGCATTTCACAGTGGACCTTGTGCATCCCCTTGTAGTTGCTCAGGTGAGGATGACTGTCACTGGAAAATACTGGAGTTTATAAAATGAAAATCTACCACCAAGAACCAAGATATCCTGGGAGAGGGGGTACTGGAGAGGAGGAGCAAACAGCCCACCAGCTGCACCCTGGAGAATTCTGTGGCACGACTCTGTCAGGAAGAAGATTCAGCATGTGCATTGCTGGGCAAGATGTTGAGAGAAACTTGAACCTTTGTGGGGCAGAAAGAATGTCTTAGTCACCTTAATCTTCCAAAGTGTCACCCAAGTGTCTTGCTCAGAAGTCACTCTCTCCAGGAAATGTCTATTAATTGTTAGATTAGGCACAATCTCTGCCAGTTACTCTGTAAAAACACCCTTTGTAAGGAAATGGAAAGACCTGGAAAAAGTTATATTAAGTGAAGTAAACCAGACCCAAAGAAACATAGGTTGCATGGTTTTCCTCATTTGTCATAGCTAAAATGTGCTTATAAATTTAAAAACAAACACACTAGATGGTAAAAGACAAAAAGTGCACTTAGACATGATAAATTATATGGAACTCTAGAAATACACACAGTGAAACCAAAGGAGGATATTCTTAGGAAAGGATCACAAAGGCTCAATAGCTATGGGCATGTGATCATATAAAATGATGTTTATTGAAATGAATTCCAAGAAATGTAAACAAGAGACAAGAAGATTTTCCCCCATTTGTCGCTGTGTTTTTTTTTTTCTGTACCTTTTGCCTTATTTGTAAGTTTACTGTTTGGGGGAGGGTAAGTGGGGACACAAAAATGGTGGGACAAAAGGTAAACAAATGCAACAGTGATACTCACTAGACACCATGTTGAAGATGAGCTATACAATTTAAGGGATGAAGATGGGGGGGGGGGAACTGGGAGAAAGGGAGGAAAGGGGAGACACTGTCCAAAAAGAAATGTACTTATCACCTGACTTATATAACTGTAACCCCTCTGTACATCACCTTTATAATAACAATAACTGCTCCCCCCAAAAAACACTTGAATTCCAAATATTTCTAAAACTCCATTTCTACATTTAAGGATATAGCATTTTAAAGTTTCTGCATTTGCTTCAGGTCATAAAATGACAAACTAGAAATAAATTGATCTTATGACCTTTGAAAAGTTTTACTTAAGCTAGGCACCACTAGCACACGCCTGCAGTCCTTACTACTCAGGAGACTGAGATCTGAGGATTCTGATTTGAAGACAGCCTGACCAGGAAAGGCTATGAAACTCTTACCTCTAATTAATCACAGAAAAGTCTGGAAATGGTGCCTTGAGCAAAAAGGAGCTCAGAGACAGTGTACAAGCTGAGCGTTCAAGCTCTAGGACTGGCAAATGAAAAAAAAGTTTTACTTGCCAGGCACTAATGGCTCACACCTTGAATCCTTACTCAGGGGAGCTAAGATCTGAGGTGCAAGATTTAAAGTCAGCCCAGACAGAACAATTCATGTGATTCTTATCTCCAACCAAGCACCTAAAAGCCAGAAGTAGAGCAGTGGTTCCAGTGGTAGTGCCAGCCTTGAACAAAAAAGATGAGGGATAGCACCCAGACCCTGAGTTCAAGCCGTAGCCCTGGTACAAAATAAAAATAAAAACTTTTCACCATTTAACATAGACCTATTAAGCACCCACTGCATGCCAGGTACAATGCTGTGCCTTCCAAAAGCAAGGGGGAGTGTGTTCTGATCTCATCCAAACACAGTCATAGGGGCCAACTACTTTAATACAAGAATATAAGTAAATGATGCGGTGATTGAGAAAATAAGTCATAATAACTTCTATAGAAGTATGTTTCCACTGAGGGAACAATCAAATTTCACATCCAAATTTTGTAGGACTGTACAGTCTCTATGGAGTGTGTACTGTTTTTGCGCCATCACAAAGTTTAAAATATTGCTAAATTGAAACATCAAAAGTCAGTGACCATGTCTGCCTGATAGCACTTCATGAAGCCCAGGTGGAGACACACTTCTATAGCAATTATTATTAATTTTCTCAATCCTGTCTTGAAGAGGAAACTAAAGTATCAATTCAACCATGATCTATAGGACATGTTTAAGGCTTTGTGTTCTTCAAACATAATATTTCTCAAGCATTCCAAAGTGGAATGAAAAAGTCTTCTCTCCAGAGTCATTTTACAGGAGGATTCAAGATCATCTATGTAACTATTCCTGTGTGCTGCAGGTGGCCTTAATCTTTACCCCCATCTCTTGAGGACCAGTTCAATATAATGACTTGTTTCCAAGTAAGACAGTAGGGAAGAAGAAAGATCACATTGTGCCGTGGAGGGAGACCTAGCAGGCACCCCCTTCACCAGGTCATAGAGGTCAATATCCCAGGTGATGTTGCATGGATTTAATGCAGTCCTGTGTGACAGACAGACCTATCTCTGAGGTATCTATTGCCAAACCCCTGTAAGCACAGTCTACACATAATGAAAAATAAGAACAGTGCAAGTTTGGTAACTGTGTGTGTATGTGTGCATATATTCATGTACATGTGTGCATGCCAGTACTGGACAGTACTGGGACTTGAATACAAGGCCCTGTGCTCATGCTTTGCTTTCTTCAGTCAAGGCTGGCACTCTACCATTTGATCCACACCTCCACTTCTAGCATTTTACTGGTTAATTGAAAATAAGAGTCTATGGACTTTCCTGCCTGGGCTGGCTTTGAATCTTGATCCTCACATCTCAACCTCTTGAGTAGTTAGGATTAGAGGTGTGAGCCACCAATGTCTGGTGACCAAAGAGATTTCTATAATTTCCTCAGCTTTATACAGATAATAAGCAGCCAAGTTGTTAATCCCAGTTTTCTGACTGTAATAATGACATAAGTTGAACTGAACTGAATTGTCTCAAATAGCAGGAACTCCTCCAGCTGGGTTTAAATGAGTCAAGTGGTGCACAGGTATTGTAGAGGAGTTGGGGGCAAGACTAAGTGAAAGAAAAGTCCATGGACCAGCCAGAACAGAGAGAAGCCTGCGGTACATTTGAAAGAGTTAAAATTAGCCAGATGCCAGTGGCTTAGACCTATAATTCTCGCTAGTATGGAGAATTGCTGTGTGAGGCCAGCCTGGTCCGAAAAGCCCTCCAGACTCTATCTCAAAAGTAGCTAGCAAAAAGGAGACTGGTGCCAGTCACCAGTGGCTCATGCCTGTACTCCTAGCTATTCAAGAAAACGAGATCTAAGGATCACAGTTCAAAAACAGCCCAGGCAGGAAAATCATTGAGGCTGTTATCTCCAATTATACACACAAACAAAGCTGGAAGTAGAGCCATGATTCAACTTGTAGAGCTCTAGTGTAGAGCCAAAAAGCTCAGAGAGAGCACCCAGATCCTGAGTTCAAGCTCTGGGGCTGGCACTAAAAAAGGAGGACTGGAGGCATGGCTGGAGTTGGTAAATTGACAACAGTGAGGAAGAAAGTTGAGTAAAAGTAGTGGAAAGAAAAGAGTTAAAGTCCTGACCAGGAAAAATGAAAGCATGCAGAAGACCTTAGGTGTGAGTCTGAGACATACCAATGACATAAAATCTTGGTGGTATCTTGGTGAGTGATGAGGGGTAAAGAAAATTTGAAGTTTTAGTTGTTACTGAACTGATCTGAAGTAGATACACTGGGGCAGACAGGCGTGGCACTGGGTGGAATTGAGGGCTTAAAGGAGTCCTGTGTGGCTACAAACAAGAAGGGAGACATGCCGTGTACTGCAAGGATACCATTTCCAACAGCAAGGAGGTCACAAAGATGAATTCTCTGCTGAACATAGTCTCCGGAAGCCTGCTCTTGGTCCTGATGTGGGCCTCATGACCTGTGCAAAGCCAGTGTGGAGCAAGCTATTGGGTTCCTAAACCAGATTAGACAGCTGGCTGTGAGCACTTGACTTAGACATGCAAAACATTAAACAGTATCTTCTGAGTGACAAGGGCCATGGGAGGCTCTTAATACTGGGTATTTCTTTCACCATAGGTTGTTCGTAGACACATACTTTGTCTGTAGATTCCCATGTCATGATGGTGGTTGGTGCTCTGTTCAGCCAACAGTGTACCAGGGTATGGCACAAAGGAAGAACTGTAGCCATTATTACAGAGTATTACAGAGCCAAATAACTTTCGGTGTTTATAATCTCATAATTGAACCCCGTTTTCAATGTATTTTTTTCTTAAATAATGAATAGGCTAATGCTATGTGGTTTTCTTATTTTACCATCTCCTGATTATAAATTCAACTTCAGCAAGAACAGACTTTCCAAAACAATCTTTTTTATTTTACAGTAATTTGAGATGTGTAGAAAAATTACAAAGATATATACACTCCCTGTACACACTCCACATGGGTCCGTCCAGCATTACAGTCTGACATCATCATTTGTGTCAAACTATAAGAGTGATATTATTCTATCACTACTGACTTAATTCCCAACTTTGTTTGGATTCCTCCAGTTTCTCCAGGATCCAGTTCAGTATCTTGTATCTTGTCACCTTGTCTCCTCAGTGTCTTCCCTTCTCCTTTATAACTTTGACAGGCTTGAGAAGTAGAGGCCAGGTATGCTGTAGAACGTCATTCAGCCTACCAGGTGCTAGTGGCTCGTGCCTGTAATCCTAGTTGAAAGCAGCCCAAGCAGACAAATCTGAGACACTTTTATCTCTCACTAACTGGCAAGAAGCTGGACATAGAGCTGTGGCTCAAGCATCAGAGGGCCAACCCTAAGCCTAAAAGCCAACTAAAAGCACGAGGCCTTGGGTTATAGCCTCAATACTGTTGTTTTTTTAATCTCTTTGCTTCAGTCTGGTTATCAGTGTGTGTGTGTGTGTGTGTGTGTGTGTGTGTGTGTGTGTGTGTGTGTGTGTGTGTTGGGCCTAGGATTTGAACTGAGGGCCTCCCTGAGTTTATCTGCTCAAAGCTAATATTCTATCACTGGAGCCAGAGCTCTACTTACAACTTTTTTTGTTGCTCAATTGGAGATAAGGGTCTCATGTACTTTCTTGCCTGGGCTTCCTTTGAATGACAATTCTCAGATTGGAGCCTTCTGAATAGCTCAGAGTACAGGCATGAGCCTCCGGCACCGGGCAGTCTAGCTATCTTAAGTACAAAGTACAACTGAATACTAAGATCTCTTCATTGAGCTCTTATGAAGCTAAAGATGTGGAAAACAAGTTGCTCAGTGTAATGTTTCATACTTGATATATACAGTCACAAGCAGTGATTGCCTGTGATTTAACTCAAACACCAGAAATTAGTTTCCATTAGAACACAATGAGAGAAGTTCATTCATTCATTGATAGTCTGATATTTCAATTCATTCTACAAATGCTTTAAAGCTGCTGAACAAAAATTTCTAATTTTGGAAGCTGCTATTTTAATAACAATGACATAATTCCAAATGACATGGCAGGAATCTCTAATTCTTCACAGCAACTGGAGAAGTGCCCTGTTGTAGGGAGATGATGAATCAGCCACATAGAGGAATGAGTAAAGTAAGCAGAAACGGACTTCTCTTTCCCCCAGTGCAGCCTCTCTTCCTGGCATGTAATGCAAGCAAAAGGAGTAAAGAGGCTCTCAGTGTTTCCCAGAAGCTGAGCATGGGGACTTGTTCCTTAGCCTCAGTTTGATGCAAGAGAATTGTTTCAGTCCAGGGGTTTTATGCCAGCCTTAGCAACCTAGGAAGAAGTTGTCTCAAAACATGTATTTTCTCTGTCAAGTAACAAGAAGTTAAACCTGGTGCCAGTGGCACACGCTGGCAATCTAAGTATGCTAGACTCTTATCTACAATAAACTACTCGGAAAAAGCTTGAAGTGGTGCAGTGGCTCAAGTAGTAGAGCACTAGTCTTGAGGACAAAGAGGCTCAGGGCCAGTGCCCAGACCCTGAATTGAAGCCCTCAGACTGGCAAAACAAACAAACAAACAAAACAAAACACAAAAACAGAAAACAAACACAACAAAGAAGCAAGAAGCTTTGACAGACTGCTGGAATCGAATGTCCTATCTAAGACAAGTGTAAAAACATGCTCCTTGATGCCAGCACATGATTTAATCTGTGAGAGTCTGAGTCTCTCCATCACAAACCTATGCTTGGGCTGGAGGAATTATAGCTCAGTGCTAGAGCTCTTGCCCGGCATGCACAAGGCCTTGGGTTTGGTGCCCAGCAACACACACACACACACACACACACACACACACACACACACACACACACACGACTCCTTTCACTTTGGAATGGGAACACAGAGAAGGGAATCATTTCATTTTATGAGATTACATCTCTGTTCTTAGACTTACAGTTACCTTATTCTGGTCCCTCCCCAGGCCAAAGTTTAAACCTGTGAGTTATACTAACTCATACCTAGGAAACATCTCATTTTTCTTAATCCAAATTAAGTTGTTTATATTAGTTAATCACTTGCAAATATATTTGATTAAAAAATTTTACACTATGGATATGAGATATTTTATTGCAACCACTAGAAGTTGCTTTATGAGCTTTGATATTAGAATCCACCAGGGGGCAGAAGTACTCAGCTGAATTTTCTGCAATCCATGAAAAACAGGTTTATGCTCAATTTTAAATGGACAGCTGGTCCTACTTCCAAAAGAATACTCATTTTTGTATTTTTTTTCTAGGAGCACAGTGTACACATTGATTATTGGAAAAATTCCAAGTCTAATTCAGATGCATTTCAACCTTTCTTCTTTTCCCACTTGGATTTTTTAAAAATATATCTCACTATGTAGTCCAGGATGAACTTGAACTCAGAATCGTCCTACCTCTCTCATCTAAGTTTGAGGATTACAGGAATGCACCACCATATCCAGGACAACCTTTGTGTTCATACTGACTGAGTCCATGACTCTGTAACGAGAAGCCCAAGCTACAGATGCTTATGTGCTCCAGACACTGAGCTAAGCACTTCGTTCTTTACTTATTTATTTCAAAATTATTTTCTTAGCATACATTAAGAGAAAGTGAAATCTTTCCTTGTGATAGTCCCATATATTCATATAATATACTTTGAGCATATTCATCCCCTCTAGATCTTTTCTATAACCCCTCCCCAATCCAGTCCTCCCTTAAATATATCTTAAAAACTTTTTAAATAGCTTCATCATGCACTTTTTATATGTAAGTTTAATTCATTTTGATCACATTTTCTCATCCAGCCTAATTTTTTTCTTTTTAAAGCTAGATTCTGCTCATGGGAGAAAGTGTGGTACCGATTTATCTTTCTGAGTTGTGCCCATTTTTTCTACTAACCACATAATTTCATCTTTAAGGCTAAATAATGCTTGATGGTGGGTATATACCACATTTCTTTTATCCATTCATTGGTTCATAGGCACCTTGGCTGATTCCATAGCTTGGCTTATTGTAAACAGGACTGCAATAATACGGGTGTGCAGATTTGACATTCCTTTACCTACACTCTCACATGCACACACACACACACACACACACACACACACACACGAGTTGTAAAGCAGGATCACGTGGTAGGCTATTTCAGGTTTTTTAAAGATGCTCTATATTGATTTCTTTCATGACATGGAAGTACTAATTTACTTTCATACCAGCAGTGGAAGAGTCTCTTTTGCCACATTCTTGCCAGCATTTGTTGTTGTATTCATGTTGTTTGTTTTTGTTTTGTGTTGGATGTGGGGCTTGAACTCAGGACCAGGGCACTCTCCCTGAGCTTTTTTTCATTCAAGGCTAGCACTCTACCACTTTGAACCACAGTGTCATTTCTGGTTTTCTGGTGGTTAATTGGAGCTAAGAGTCTCACTGACTTTCTTGCCTGGCTGGCATCAAACTGAGATCCTGAGACCTCAGCCTCCTGAGTAGCTTGTAGTTGTACTCTTTTTTTAAAAAAAATTTTATCTTTTGTGCCAGTCCTGGAGTTTGAACTCTAGGTCTGGGAGCTGTCTCTAAGCTGTTTTGCTCAAGACCAATACTCTACCACTTGAAACACAGCTCCACTTCCCACTTTTGGGTGGTTACGTAGAGATGAGAGTACCATGAACTTTCCTTCCCAGGCTGGCTTTGAACTGTGATCCTCAGAACCTGAGGAGCTAGGATTGCAGGTATTGAACCACCAGTGCCCAGCTGTTGTTTGTATTCCTGATGGTTACCATACCCACTAGGGTGAGACAAAATCTCAGTATCATTTTTGATTTGCATTTGTGATTTTCATTTCCTTTTCAGCTAGGGATTTTTGAAAAGCTAATGTGTTCACTGGCGTTAGTATTTCTTTTGAACATGGATCATGTTCCCGTTTGCTAATTGGATTATTTGTTCTTTTGATGTTTAATTTTTTGAGCTCTTTATATATTTGGTGTATTAATCCTGTGTAAGTTGAATAGCTGATAAAGATTTTTCTCCCATTCTGTAGACTGTCTCTTTATTCTGGTGAGTATTTCCTTTGATGTGCAGAGGCCTTTTAATTGGATGTAATCTTGTTACTTCTTGCTCTTATTCCCTGAGCTATTGCAGTCTCATTTGGAAAGCTCTTGCCTGTGCCTAGGTCTCCAAATATTTTACCTTAAAAATTTTACATGTCAAGGGGCTGGGGATATAGCCTAGTGGCAAGAGTGCCTGCCTCGGATACACGAGGCCCTAGGTTCGATTCCCCAGCACCACATATACAGAAAACGGCCAGAAGTGGCGCTGTGGCTCAAGTGGCAGAGTGCTAGCCTTGAGCGGGAAGAAGCCAGGGACAGTGCTCAGGCCCTGAGTCCAAGGCCCAGGACTGGCCAAAAAAAAAAAAAAAAAAAAAAATTTACATGTCAAGTCTTAGATAAAGGACTTTTACCCATTTTTAGTTGATTTATACAAGGTGAGAGATAGAGATTTAGTTTCAGTCTTCCTACATAAAGACACAAATTTTCAATCACCATTAGTGGAAGAATATGATTTTTCTTCAATGTATGTTCTTGACTCTTGTCAAGAATCAGATGACTCGTTGTGTAGACTTATTTCTAGGTCCTTTACTCTATTCCTTTGGTCTTAAGCTCTATATTTGGCCAGCACCATGTGGTTTTCTTACTGTTGTTCCATAGGATGGTTTGAACACAGGTACCTCTACCCTTGCTTCTTTTTGCTCATGGTTGTTTTTGACCATTTGGAGGTTTTTGTGCTTCTGTATTTATTATTGCTATTTCTATTTTTTAATGACATTGCAAGTTGTATGGAAATTGCATTGTCATTGTGTTTGGTAGTATAGTCATTTCAAAATACTTTGTCAATCCATGAGCATGGTTGGTCTTTCTATGTTTTCCAAGCCAGATTAGAGGTGTGGCTCAAATGGTAGAGTGACAGCCATTAACAAGCAAGCTGAATGAGAGTAAAAAGCCCTGAGTTCAAATCCAGCATGGAAGGAAGAAGGGAAGGAAGGAAGGAAGGGAGGGAGGGAGGGAGGGAGGGAGGGAGGGAGGGAGGGAGGGAAGGAAGGAAAGAGAGAAGGAAGGAAGGAAGGAAGGAAGGAAGGAAGGAAGGAAGGAAGGAAGGAGAGAAGGAAGGAAGGAAGGAAGGAAGGAAGGAAGGAAGGAAGGAAGGAAGGAAGGAGAGAAGGAAGGAAGGAAGGAAGGGAGGGAGGGAGGGAAAGGGAAAGGAAGGAAGGAAGGGAGGGAGGGAAAGGGAAAGGAAGGAAGGATGGAAGGAGGGAAGGAGGAAGGAAAGAGGGAGGAAGGAAAAAGAAAAATAAAGAGGGAGAGACAGAGAGGGAGGAAGAAGTAGAGAGAGGGAAGGAGAGAGAGATGTCTATATATGTTAAGTATAGATAACTTTTTCTCTAAGTGCATTGTTTTATTTTTGTGTGTTTCTATGAATTGAACCCAAGGTCTTATGCTCCATCGACCACAGAGCTATGTAATTTGTTCTGAATATCTTCAATAATTACTTAATTGTATCCAAGGAAGTACAACTCACAGATATAGAGAATCAAGACAACTTCATATGTACACACATGTGTGTGCAAGTTATGTGTTCTGCTCACCTTCAAAGGGACAGGCTAGTAGCACAGCACTGGCTAGAGGTGAAGTGCTCACCTGGATGACTTCACAATCTAGTACTAATGATCCATTCACACACACTGTCTAGGAAGCTCTTCAATTCTGTCTCACCTTGGAAAAATTCACTCCCAAGACAAAGCCTATTTTCTCTCCTGTGTTTTTATATTTCTAGTGACCCCCAAATAGCCTAAAAGTACTGAAGATAGATTTTCCTTGAGGTAAGATGAAGTTGTGGCAGATGTCTTAGATTAATCAGGTTGCTTGATGAAGTGGATTGGTATCTCTGAGTAAAGCCAGAATATGTCATTGATGAAATGTTCTAGATACGTACTCTCTGGTGATTTCATGGCTATTCACAGTGATCATGAAGTTCAAGGTATTTTCTCTCTTTCATTTATTTACTTTGGTCTACAATTTATTTTGTTAATTTTTTCTGTCAGTCCTGTGATTTGAACTGGATCCTGGGTGCTGTCCCTAAGCTTTTTTGCTCAGAGCTAGCATTCTACCCATTCTACTAGTTGAGCCACATCTCCATTTCTAGCTTTGGGAGGTGGGGGGCAGGTGTTTAATTGGAGATAAGAGTCTCATGGATTTCCTTCCTGAGCTAGCTTCAAACTCAAGTTCTCATCTCTGAGCCTCCTGACTAGCAAGAATTATAGGAGTGAGCCTCTGGTACCTGGCTGTTTGTTGTTTTTAACAACTTTGGTTTTGTCATAATACAAACTGAAGAAACCTGCATGCATACGTTCTTACAGTAAAAGGCAAGATTAACCACATTATTGAAAGATAATCTTCCAATTCTAGGAATCCTCCCAATCACAACTACTAGAGATATTATCACCCATTGTCTTCAGGGCTGCTATTTCACAAATCCATGTCAGGCAAAAACAATTAGCTGCTCTATTAAGTTGAGACAGAAGGTTGAATGAAAGGAACTAGTCACTCACTCAAATGTGTATTTTTAATACTGAGATCTGATATGTGCAATAGGGGCAGTTCTCTGATGACACAAATGGAGCCATATTTCTAACGCCCCAACTCATCACTGGGCAGAGGCTGAAGACTTGCACTTCTACTTCAAAGTGAGTAGGCTCCTTGAGGGTCTGTGAAAGACACGGGGATGGAACTCACTGCGGGCTACACAACAATTTCTCCAGGATCCCCAGAGAAATTTCCATAAGCCAAAACCAGGAAAAAATTGAAAGCCTATTAATAAGCATCCATAGGGAAGGGAACAAAGAAGAAACCCAGTTCTACAATGAGGAAGAAAGAGGGTCACACTGAAGCAAACTCCAGCTTCAAATATTCACAGCCTATTAAGAAATAGTAGTCTATAAGCCAAAGAGGGTTCAATGCTACTTTTTAAAATCAAGTGCGGAACTGCTATATTGCTCTACAGCAAGGAAAGCCTGTGTGCGTACATAGCAGCACAGACCAGAGCTGAAAGCCGGTTTCATCTGCGGACCAGCCAGGAACCTCCTCAGCCCAATGGCCCATGCACTGTAGCTGCAGTCATCGCCTGGCCTGCAGGTGTGGGGTTTCCTGGTTTTGAGGTTTAATGGCCTAGCGGTTTCATTACCCATTTGTGCCTATGCATTGGATGAATTAAAGCAGTTACAAGGATAGAAATAGAACTATTTTTATCCTTCTAGGTAAACAATGTCCTTATGTAAAACACAAAAGACTTTTGATGAGTAACTCAAGCATTGCCCTGTAATACTTCCTAAGTCAGGTTCTGCTTTTTCTGTACTTTCATTGCATTTATTGGATTATGAGACAATCTACTCATTTATTATACCAAGCATCTACTAAGAGCCAGACACTGTTCTAGGCTCTAGAAATATTTCAGAAGAAAATGCCTTCTCTGAAGACCTTTTTTATTGTGGGAGGATACATAAAAATGTGATTACTGCCGTCTGATAAATGCTATGAAACAAATTATGTCAGGAAATGAGTGGACATAGCAAGTTTAGATAGGATGAGGCTTTCTCATCAAGTCATCTTTCTGAACAGGAAATGAACAGACCTCCACGCCAAATTAAAGCACAGCTCCTGTCCTCAATGAGCTCAGGAAGGCTAGCGTTAGGAACTGGAGCTTCACCTTTCAAGCAAAAATTATAAAATACAAAGGTAACTGGAACTCTCAGATAATTAGAGAAAGCTCAAAGCGGAACTGGGCTATCTTTTGAAGTCTCTCAGGTGCCTAGTTAAGAAGCACCCACTTAGTTGATTTTGCTCTAACTATTCTGGAGAAAATATTGCTAGCTGCCTGCCTTGCTGCTTAAGCAATGACGAGATCTCTTCTCAGATGTTTCTTCACTAAGTAACCACAAAAAATGCTCCCCACTTGCCTCTCACTTTCCTATGTGAGAAAACTGTCTCTATGGAGATGAGAGTTTATTTATGATTCTTTCAACCTTTCTATGCTATAATTAATACAATGAAAAAATGACTTTCATGTAATGAAATAAACATCATTTTGATTGAAGACATTTTTAATCAGTCTTGAGTAGGCTTTTAAATATATATAGCATAGAAGATCCAGGCACTGGTGGTTTACATAATCCTAGCTACTCGGAAGGCTGAGATCTGAGAATTGCGGTTTGAAGGCCCCCTAGGCAACAAAGTCCCTAAGACTCTAATTTCCTAAAAAAAGTCAGAAGTAAAGCTGTGGCTTAAGTGGTAGAGCACAAACCATGAGCAAAAAAGCCAAGCAAGAGTGGAGTTCAAGACCCAGCATAATAAAATAAAAAATAAAATTATATATTCACAGAATAAATTGTTGAATTACAATCGTCATCCATGAGAATGCTTAAAATCTAATTTCAGCCAGATAGCAGTGTCTCACACCTATAATCCTAGCTACTCAGAAGGCTGAGATATGAGGACTGCAGTTCAAAGCCAGTGCAAATAGGAAAGTCTGTGAGATTCTTATCTCTAATTAACCAACCAAAAAAGCTGGAAGTGGAGCCCTGGCTCAGTGGTAGAACATTAACCTTGAGCACAAAAGCTCAGGCCTGAGTTAAAGCCCCAGAAATGTCACACATACACACATTCATGCACGCACACACTTGTACATACACAAATCTAATTTAAGAGAATTGTGCCTGAGATTATTTACTTTACTGAAACTGCACTAATTATGAAGCTCCCCGAAGGCTATTTTCTGGATCTCTGCCAAATCTCACCAATAAGTTATTTATTATTATTATTATTATTATTATTATTATTATTACTATTATTATGTCTTTTCACTATAACATAATAGCTCTCTGCTTGCTACGTGGGTAGATGCAAGAACTGCTTCATTTTTTTTCCAAGTGAGGTAAAATATTACAATTACTGTAGTAAGTACAGCTAACTGGAAACCTACCATCCTTTTCTGTCTTTTCTTTCATAACAGCATTTCAAGACTTCATCTCCCTGCCCTAGGGGTTTTCTGTTTGTTTGTTTGTTTTGTAAACATAATTTATTGTAAATTTTTGCCCACAGGCCAAATAAATAAAAATGAAAATTCAGATGTCAGCTTCATAATGTTTCTGAGGTCAGCGGGCATTGATGAGTGCTTTTCTGATGGGATGGAGGAGTGCTTATGTCCACGCATGTGCACATCCTACGCGCTGTGACCAGCAGAGGTGCTGGGAAGAGGAGGCGGGATCAGTGGGCTGATGTGTGCTTGGACATGCCATGTCTCAGGACACCCACACCAGCAGGGAAAATAATCAGAAGCCAACGTTTGCACTGTCTATGTGCTGCTTAGAGTACTACTTTGTCTACTCTACTTCATTGAAGTTTTTTATTTTTTCATTGTTGTATTGAATGAAATTCTGGAAAATGTTAAATGTTTTCTAATTCAATGGATTGGGTGTTTTGTCACATTTTAAACAGACCATCCAGGCAACATATACAGTATTCTGACTCTGACATATAGTCCCAGATCAAGAACTTAAATGGATTTCTTTCCATTTAATGTAGCAGATGTGGGGACATGATAAATCATACATGTCTCTAAGTAGTCACACACAGTGAGATCAATGGAGGACATTCTTAGGAGAGGAACACAAAGGCAAAGGGCCTATGTGCATCTGATCATACAAAGTAATATTTATTGGAATGAACTCCAGGAAATGGAAACAAGAGGTTTATTCTTTTTTGCTATTTTTTGTTTTCTTTTCTTTTTACCTTGTTTGTTCATTTCTATATCTTTGGGAGTATATGGGGAGACATAGAAATGGAGTGACAAAAGGTAAACAAATGCAGCAGTGGTACTCACTAGAAATGAACTATACAACTTGTGGGTGGGGATAGGAAGAAAAACTATGAGATGGAGAGGAAAGGGGTAACATTGTTCAAAAAGAAATGTACTTTACCTGACTTATTATGTAACCGTAACCACTCTGTACATCACCTAATAAAAATAATTTTTAGGTTAAAAATAAAAGATAGCAGGTATGGTGGTGCACACCTATAATCCCAGCTACTCATGAGGCAGAGATTAGAGGATCATGGTTTAAGGTCAGCCTGGAACTTCATCTCATCAAAGAGGTTGGATGCTTCGTAATCCCCATTATTTGGGATGTTCAGGTAGGAGTATTGCACTCAGTGGCCAGTCATGGTAAGAAGTACAAGACCAACAAAAAATAATAAAAGAAGAAAAGGGCTGGATATATGGCTCAACTGGCCAAAGCATAAGGCCCTGGGTTCAAACACCTGTATCACTAAAAAAAAAAAGAGTAGTACAATATAATCTAACTTTCAAAGGCAAAACTGTCCTAGATACCAGTTGAAAATACAGTTATATATGTATTATATATAGTAATCATGTTCCAAAAATATAACCTCTCCCAAAATATTTTTCATTCAAGGAAAAAGCACAAATGTCTCATATTTCAATTTTAATAAAATTCACATCTCAAATCAATGTAAATAAAACCAATAAGTTCTTAATAAATGTTTTTAAATATTATTAAATAAGACAAAAGTGGATACTGTACATGAGTATTTACAAAACAAATTATGAAAACATATACAAAAAGTTATTTGTTACTGGTCCTCAGACACAATTTACATAATTAAATGTTTAGTATGGAATGTTAATTATAGAAGAAAAATACTGTTCCTAAGAAAAATAAGGTAAAATGGCATAATTTTAAATATTCTATTTGCAATGTTATTTAAATTCTGTACTAAAATCTATAAATTACTATATACACAAAGATAAACCAAGAAAGATTACATTGTAGGATACAGCTTATCTGCTACTTCTGAGAAGACTCTTATTTTACTCAAGCTCACATTCAGAACTCCAAAGGTCATCCTTGCTTTATATCTAGTACAATTACAGGCACTTGTTCTTCAAATATATTCTTGTCCTTAATGAAATGTCTGTGGGAGAAATAAAAAGAAAGAAAAACACTAATAACCTGGTTTTTAATACATGGAAAAGTAACAGTGTGAAGTTAAATTTTATATTGTTTCAGTGAAAGATTCCATGGACTCTTGATATACAATCTAACCCCAAGAGTGCAAACTGGCCTGTTGGTGGAGATGGAGGGGCCTTTCAAAGATACAAAATGATGATTTCTGTGTTGCAGTTTTATCATATCTAAACATACCCCTGACAAAAAGTTAATTTGATGTTATCTCAAAAATGTCCTAAAACATTACTTAATCTGGAATGCTGTGATTATAATATTTGGTTAAATAAATAATTAGAAGGAGATAATATCATAGAAACCTAAAGAAGAAGCCAAATCTCTAAGGTCTAAAAAAAATTTAAATATATATTTAAATACATACATACATATATATATATATACACACACACACATGGACACAGACACACACACAACATATACTACCTTTTAGGGTTGTCTTGCCAAGAGAATGTAGATTTTCTTTTTCTTGGTTGCAGGGCTTGAACTCAGGGTCTGAGCTCTATTCCTGAGACTCTTTGTGCTCAAAGCTAGCACTCTACCACTTAAGCCACAGCTTAAGCCATTTCTAAATGTAGATTTTTGTACAATATTTCATTTTATTTTTGGTGGTGTTGAGGATCTAACTCAGAGTCTTATGCATAGTAAGCGAATGCTCTAACCACTAAGCTATGTCCCTATTCACGTACTTATGATACAATGGGAGGAGGGAGTGTTTCTAATTTTATGTGAATTGAAGGATTTTATATAAATCTACTCATTTACATAAAAAATTTTTAAAGAAAGGGATACATATGGCTTGATTTAGGTCATTTCAATCATCAAACGAGTATCCTTCATTTATTTGTGCTTTGCATTACACAGAAGCTTTGCAACTGGAAATAATTGACTCAAGCATCTTGCTACAGAATACTGACACAATCTAGCTCATTTTCTTAATCTAACACAAGGGAAAATTTAAAATTTAGTTGCTATAAATATTCATAATTAACTATCATTTATTACAAATTTATAATGCTAGCCTCCACAATAAAAATAGCAACAACAACAAAATTAGAGCCAACTAAATTACCATTTCATAATCACAGTGTGACATTTTAAATGGTAACACTTAAATATTATGTTTAGAATTACTATTTAACTTCATTAACTTCAGCATTCAGAAGAATTCATCAGAGCATCCTAACATTATTCAGAAAATGAAGTCAGAATTCTCTCAGTAATCACAACAAACTTGTAAAGTGGCTTAAAGAAAACTCTATGGAATAGTTTGGGATCATTGCCAGGTGCTGGTGGCTCATACCTGTAATCCTAGCTACTCAGGAGGCTGAGATCTGAGGATTATGGTTCAAAGCCAGCTCAGGCAGGACAGTCCGTGAGACTCTTACCTAATTAACCAGCTGTGGCTCAAGTGGAAGAGTGCTAGCATTGAGCTGAAGAGCTCAGGGACAGCCCAGCGTTCAAGCCCCACAACCAACAAAATAAACCAACAGATAACTAGAGAGAGAGAGAGAGAGAGAGAGAGAGAGAGAGAGAGAGAGATAGTTTGGAATGATTGTATTACACTGGCCACTGTATGATCATGGATTTTCTGGATGCAGGACTACATGACTTCCCCTACCATCTTCACAACCTGCCCCATCTTGACAACCTGCGGAACCATTTCCTTAAAAAGACTTGTCCATGGTACTGAAAGAACTGCTGATTCAGATAAATATTTGCCAAGAAATTAACATCTCTCTATACTTTATGTATATTCTATGTTTGGAAATAGCATTATGGTGCTTTGTTTTATTTTTTGCCAGACCTGAGACTTGAACTCGGGTCCTGAGCACTGTCCCTGGCTTCTTTTTACTCAAGGGTAGCACTTTACCTCTTGAGCCACAGCACCACTTCCGGCTTTTTCTGTATATGTGGCACTGAGAAATCGAACCCAGGGCTTCATGTATGCTGGGCAAGCACTTTACCACTAAGCCACATTCCCAGCTCCACCCCGCCCCTCCTTTTTCTTTCTTTTTTTTTAGTGTGTGTGTGTGTGTGTGTGTGTGTGTGTGTGTGTGTGTGTGTGTTCTTGAACTCAGGGCCTGGGCACTGTCCCTAAGCTGTTTTACTCAAGAATAGCACCCCACCACTTAAGCCACAGCTCCACTTTAGGCTTTCTGGTGGTTAATTGGATGCAAGAATCTCACAGACTTTCCTCCCTGGACTGGCTTTGAATCCCAATCCTCAGGTCTCAGCCTCATAAGTAGCTAGGATTACAGGTGTGAGCCATTGGTGCCTGGCTGATTTTTACTAATTTTTTACAATTATATAAGTATTTTATCCCCTCAGGCTTCTAGAATAATAAGCCAGAATAAAAATTCTGATTATTTCACTATACTTTATTAATTAATATGCTACTGCAGATAATGAGTACATGATTACTGTTTTTTCTTCTACATTTCTGCTGTCTTCTACCTCTTTCTTATACTATGTAAATCAAAACTTCATCCTAGTCTTATTTTATTTTGTCATTTAAGTCATCAAGAAAATATAGACCTGTAATGTAGGTTTTTTAATCTATTTTTTGTCTGCAGAAATAAGGCCAAAGCTTGCTGAACATCTTTTTAAATTGTCCAGGGTTAGTAAGGCCACCCCTAAAGCTACGCATTTTACTGCAGTCATGGTAGAAGGCATTTTAAGCAGTCAGTACATTCAGACTTGGTAGTCTAAACACAGAGTTGAAAACCTCACAAACTAAGTTCAATAGGCATTGCTATTTTCTTAAGACAGACTCTTAGGGCTAGAGGTCAGTGGTACAGCTCAGTACTTCCCCAGTATGTAAATGCCCTGGGACCTGTCTCTAGGACCAGCAAAATAGATGAGGAGGAGGAAGTGGAAGAGGAGGAACAGGAAGAGGAGGAACAGGAAGAGGAGGAACAGGAGGAGGAGGAGGAGGAGGAACAGGAGGAGGAGGAGGAGGAGGAGGAGGAGGAGGAGGAGGAGGAGGACGACGACGACGACGACGACGACGACGACGACGACGACGACGACCTGGGACCTGTCTCTAGCACCAGCAAAATAGATGAGGAGGAGGAAGTGGAAGAGGAGGAACAGGAAGAGGAGGAACAGGAGGAGGAGGAGGAGGAGGAGGAACAGGAGGAGGAGGAGGAGGAGGAGGAGGAGGAGGAGGAGGAGGAAGTGGAAGAGGAGGAACAGGAAGAGGAGGAACAGGAGGAGGAGGAGGAGGAGGAACAGGAGGAGGAGGAGGAGGAGGAGGAGGAGGAAGTGGAAGAGGAGGAACAGGAAGAGGAGGAACAGGAGGAGGAGGAGGAGGAGGAACAGGAGGAGGAGGAGGAGGAACAGGAGGAGGAGGAGGAGGAGGAGGAGGAGGAGGAGGAGGAGGAGGAGGAGGAGGAGGAGGAGGAGGAGGAGGAGGAGGAGGAGGACCTGGGACCTGTCTCTAGCACCAGCAAAATAGATGAGGAGGAGGAAGTGGAAGAGGAGGAACAGGAAGAGGAGGAACAGGAGGAGGAGGAGGAGGAGGAACAGGAGGAGGAGGAGGAGGAGGAGGAGGAGGAGGAGGAGGAGGAGGAGGAGGAGGAGGACCTGGGACCTGTCTCTAGCACCAGCAAAATAGATGAGGAGGAGGAAGTGGAAGAGGAGGAACAGGAAGAGGAGGAACAGGAGGAGGAGGAGGAGGAGGAACAGGAGGAGGAGGAGGAGGAGGAACAGGAGGAGGAGGAGGAGGAGGAGGAGGAGGAGGAGGAGGAAGTGGAAGAGGAGGAACAGGAAGAGGAGGAACAGGAGGAGGAGGAGGAGGAGGAACAGGAGGAGGAGGAGGAGGAGGAGGAGGAGGAACAGGAGGAGGAGGAGGAGGAGGAGGAGGAGGAGGAACAGGAGGAGGAGGAGGTCAAACTATTAAACAGGATAAGAAAAATAAATGAATGTATACTCACAGGGTCGGTTTTTTAGGTCTGTGAGCATAGTGGACTCAATGCTAATCTTGTTAGCAATCTAGCACATCTTTTGTAATCTAGGAAAATCATTTAAAGACAAATTTAATAATTATTATAAATGTGGAGGAGATAACATTAATTATTGTCACTAATTCATATACTAACATCTGCAAGTTAATAAACACCTAATATATTCATTGCTTACCATGGACTAGCTCAATAATTCCCAGTATAACATTGTCAAATGTGACTCTGTTGCCCTCACTTTAGGGATAAGAAAATAGCTTCAAAATGTTGCTTATAGTGAATAAAGAATTTGGTTCTAAAGAATGCATGTACTCCACCACAGTGTGCTAATCCTGAGTGATGTTGTTTGAAATATAATATGCTTTATTTTCCCTAGTTGTTAAATGCCAGTTACTCTGTGTGTGTGTGTGTGTGTGTGTGTGTGTGTGTGTGTGTGTGTGTGTGTGTGTGTGTGTACTAGAGCCTTG
The DNA here is from genome assembly GCF_023159225.1 of Perognathus longimembris pacificus. Taxonomy (NCBI): domain Eukaryota; kingdom Metazoa; phylum Chordata; class Mammalia; order Rodentia; family Heteromyidae; genus Perognathus; species Perognathus longimembris. Next base: position 54,784,152 of record NC_063172.1, read on the forward strand.
AAATCTTGGGCCTTGAAATCTTCCTTGGCTTTTTCTCAAAGTTACTGTTCTACTACTTGAGTCACATCTCCATTTTCTGCAAGTTGTTTTGAGGGGGGGAAAAAAGTAACAAATGTGATATTATGAGTAAAATTAAATATTTCTCAAGATGAACAACCTAGGTAATAAATGTTAAAATTGTATTTCTTTTGAAAGAAAAGTTTAGGCTTACAAAGTAATTTAAAAACAGTCAACTAAGTTACCACATGTAACCAGAATTGGGGCATTTTAAGTGATAATTCTTCAGCATTATATTGGGAATTATTATTGACTTCAGTAACTTAAAGATCCAAAAAATATATTACAGTAATATATGTATGTATGCATGTACATATGTTTGTATGTGCCACAACTATTCAAGAATATCCTGCACTCATTATACAAAATACTTACTTGAAGTATCTTAGGAAGGTGAGGCGCATGCAATTATAGTAATCAATATGCATATATACATATGTATATATCCTATGAAACTAGGAAAATTGAGGGGGAGAGTTTTGGTTGGAGGGATGGGGGAAAATTATGAAATAGGTGACATTGATCAAGATGCATTTTACACCAAGCCAATTTGTTGTATGGCAACTCCTTTGTACAACTACTTAAAAATAACAAAATAATTCAAAAAATTAATTTAGCCAAGTGTTGGAAGCTCATACCTCTAATCCTAGTTACTCAGGAAGCTGAGTTGTGAGAATTGTGGTTTGAAGTCAGCCTGGACAGACAAATCTGTGAGGCTTTTATTTCCAATTAACCACCAAAAATCCTAAGCTGAAGCTGTGGGTTCAAGTGGTAAAGATCTAGCCTTGTGTGGAAAAAAAACAAACTTCAGGGACAGCACCTAGGTCCTAAGTAAGTCCTAGGACTGGCACAAGAAAATAAAAATTTAAATAAAATATTTTTTAAAAAACAAGAGAAAATATTGACTTAGAACCAATAGTAGTCACCTTATTTTTTCCCACTTCTATGAGAGAGCATGCTTTATTTATGTCAAGGAATTTGAATAATGATAAAAGGTTTCAATACTGACATCTTGATCTTTGAGGAAATCCAGCTATTTTAGGATTTGGGTATATTCCCAACCAAAACGGAATCTCATTCCTTATGACTTCAACAGTGCACAAAAACCTTAAGTACTTGTCAGTGTTAGAAATAACATCTAATGAGGTGTTTAGTCTATTACATCCCACCCCAAGAGAGTTGAAGTTTTATTGTTGGGTAAGGATTTTTCTAAAAGCTGCCCAGCTGACTTACAGGCAGGCGTTGAGCAGTCTCTGGTGTTGTGGTAAAGACGATGGAAGTGTTTACTACATTCAGCTGAAAATGTGACTGGCCCTAGGGGAAAGGGAAAAATGCTTATTATAAACACAGGCATGTTTTCCAAACAAATTACCAGCACTTTATGGATGGAGATAATATAACTGTAGTTTACATTCTTCCTGCCCTTAAAAGAACTTGTCCGTGAGTTCTTCCCTCACCCTGACTCTGTGGGAGGTTCTGAGCTATGAAAAACAACCTAAATTCACTCCACATTCTCAACCTCTCACATCATGGAACCTTCATTTCCAGTAGAACTCTTTTAGACTAACTGGAAGGGGCATGCCCCAGACTGGGGTGGCGGGGGGGAGACATAAAGAATAAAAACTATAGATCATTGGGCTTTACTTTCTGTTCCTGGTTTTCAGTTCATGGGAAGCAATGCTTATATACAAAACAATTTATTTCATTTAGAGTGATGTGTGACTCAAATGTGTCAAAGAAATAGGCAAAACTTTCCTCCTTCTATCTGGATTCTATTTATTTATTTTTGCTATTCCTGGGGCTTGAACTCTGGGCCTGGGTCCTGTCTCTGAGTTTTTGTGCTCAAGGCTAATGCTCTGCAACTTGAGCCAAAGCTCCACTTCCAGTTTTTTGTGGTTGATTGGAGGTAAGTCTCATGGACTTTCCTCTCTGGGCTGGCTTCAAACCATGACCCTCAGATCCCAGCCTGAGTAGCTAGGACCACCAGCACCTGTCTTGGAGTATACATTTTTTAAGGTCATGGAAAAGATAGGAAAGTCCTCCATTGTGTCACTAGTGCCTAGCATCCTCTTCCTTCTCCATGCTGTAGATTTCAGTTAATAAATATGGCCCTTGGATTTGATTAAGTGGAAAAAAATAAAAGAAACCACATATTTCCCACATTATAGTTCTGAGATGTGAAATGATAAAAGGTAGTCCAGCCTGGGACTGGTGTGGCGGTTCATGCCTGTAATCCTAACTACTCAGGAAGGGCCAATCTGAAGACCATTTTCCAAAGCCAGCCAGGGCAGGAAAGTCCTTAAGACTTGTCACCAAAAAGGCAGAAGTGGAGTAGTAGCTCAAGTTGTGGAGCTTGGGGTATCACTGCACACAAAATCTCATGGACAGTGTCCAGGCACTAAGTTCAGCATGTGCAGTCAAGGTTATTCTGAGAATAATATGGCCTAGTGACAAGAGTGCTTGCCTCATATACATGAAACCCTGGGTTCGATTCCTCAGCACCACATATATAGAAAACAGCCAGAAGTGGTGCTGTGGCTCAAGTGGTAGAGTGCTAGTCTTGAGCAAAAAGAAACCAGGGACAGTGCTCAGGCCCTGAGTTCAAGGCCCAGGACTGGTCAAAAAAAAAAGATTATTATGAACAGAGAGATGATCACAAGAGTTAATATGAGCGATAAGATGTTTGTAATGATAGGATTTGAGGCACATGGTGGCTTAAAATGATTCAGACCAGAAGCTGGTGGCTCAAATCTGTAATCCTAGTTACTTAGGAGGCTGAGTTCTGAGAATCGAGATTCAAAAACAGCCCAGGTAGACAAATTTGAGATACCCTTATCTCCAATTAACCAGTAAAAAAGATGAAAATGGAGATATGGCTCAAATAGTAGAGTACCAGACTTGAGCATAAAAAAGCCAAAGAAGAAAATGAGACTCTATATTCAAATCCCAGTACTGGTATAAAAAAAGTTAAATACTTAATAAAGTGAAACTATTCAAGCTGATACAAAGAGCAGTATCATGAGAGAGTGTTTCATCAGAACTTAAGGCATGGCCTATGTAAAACCTATCTCTCCCCTCTGGAGACAACTTCTGATGCCCTCACTGGCTGAGAACACAGTCTAAACATCTCAGCATTCCATTTAAGAGTGTTCACAAATGATTGCCAACCTGCCGGTCCAGCCTTCTATCTGCTCCATGGCAAAACATATCTCTCTCAAAATTCACTCACAATACATTTACACGATCTGTGTATCTTTCCTCAAACCATACCATGAGTCTTCATACCTTCCATGTGGATTCTTCCTAACCAGAGTGCCCCTCTCATCCCGAGAAACCTTATTCACCCTTTAAAGTGAACTTAAATATCATGTCATCTGCAGCTCTTCCCTGCTGGCTCTTCCCCAAGTCATTCACTTCTGCGTATCCCTAAACTTTTACTTATTCTTCTATCAAGCTCTGGCTTAATTTACAACTCCTACTACTTAATAGCATTTGTCTAATTCCCCAGCTGAACAGTGAGACTCTCCTATACATTTATCTTCCCCTCTCCAATATCTCACTTCTTATTCTGAAATACAGTCTTCTTAATTAACTCAATCATTGACATATCATATGCTTACCTGTGAAATGCTTTATGAATTTGTCTTTTAGGTTCAGATCTCTTGGTAGTATTTCTGTAAAGAAGATTAAAAAAGATTTTACATTTTCAGATACATTTTCACCATTGAAATTTGTCCTTAATAGGCTATAATTACAAACATTAAACTAATGGCATAATGACAGTTTATGTAGCTAAGCCAAATACCTGCCTCCATCCCTGCTTAATCCCTGGGGCCCAAAGCACCAACAGAACTTGCTGCTTGTTTCTACTGGAGCGCCTACAATCCTCTCGGCAATGCACAATCACAAGTGAGTGTCTGATTTCATGGCTCCCCAAGACCTCTCCAGGTCACCCACCTGTCATAAATAGCACATAACTAACCACAGTCACTCCTGCCTCTTCACTTAGGTCCCCAATCATTTCTCAGCATTCCCCCCAACCCATGAGTTCACTTGGCATTATTCTATTTCCAAACATTTATCTCAGAGCCTTGAACTTACGCACCTAACCCAGGTTCCTCCAAGCCCTCCTACTTCTGTGCTTGTACTTGACAACCCACTCCTTACCAGTCTTCTCTGCCTTTTAATCCTTTTTCCCCAGCAGCAGCCAGAGCAAGTAAATTGAAATGCACTTCAGGGCACTAGACTCTCCCACTTCAAAGGCTTTGAGCTTTAAGTAAAATAAAATTTAAAAATCAAGCTCCCTCTCAGACTTTAACTGGTATTCTCTAAAAATAGGCCATCCAAAAATAAAAAAGCAATCTATAAAATGTAATCAAGAGCAGATGCAACTCATGAGAAGAGAAAACTTAACCTTAAATAAAATACTTGGCTTTCATTTATACCTACAAAGGTTTTTTTTTTTTGTTTTTTTTTTTAACTACAGACTGACTCGTGTAGGTGTCAAACACTATATAAACACACCAGGAAAGCGAACATTTATCATATTTCCATAAGTGAATCTGAGCCTCTGCATCGACAGAAATGAGTTCAGGGAGATGAAGTAGTGGTGACTGGGCTCTGTCAGCTAAGGAAGCAGGTTAAGGCCCCCTCCCCCCTCGAGAGGTAGCATCCCCAACTGAGCTCAGGACAGGATGGGGAGGGTCAAGGCCAGAGTGCAGAGGCCCAAGCACCCTTCCCATGTAACAGTGAACACCTTTATGTTACAATACAAAATAGTTTAATGCTATGTAGGCTGCAAACTACGCACTAGATAATAAGATATGACACAACACACTGGTTGTTCCCTATCTTCCAAATTTTTGCTACTTGAACTTTGTTATACTGATCAACAGTTACCAGAGTTTTTTTAGGAGCTTCTTAGATTTGAATCCCAGACCCAGGATACATAGCTATTCTTACATAGATAAACAGATAGGGAGGGAGGGAGAGAGAGAGAGATATTAGAGAGAGAGAGATACAGCTCCACTTCTGGCTTTTTGGTGGTTAATTGAAGATAAGACACAGATTTTCTTCATGGTTACTTTTCAGCTATAGAGGCAGAATTGAGTAGTTGTAATCACTTGCTCAAACTTTATGTGCAAAAAAAAAGTGCAGATGTGTTTAATCTTAAGAAATGACAATATGTAGTCGGCTCTCCATAGTTACACTTACAATGTAGTCAGTTTTATAAATAATCCAGAGGTAATTTAAAGTAGATCGGAGGTTATATATAGGTTATAAGCAAATCCTACACCATTTCATATGGAGGACTTGAGCATCTGTTCAGTTTGGTATTCGCAGAGGGTTCTAGAATCAGTCCCCCATGGATACCAAGGAAACATTGTTATGTTTCTCTCCTTGGGCTGCCATGACAAAATTCCACCAACAGGATGCCTTGTATCAACAGAAAGGCATTGTCTCATCATTTTGGAGGCTGAAGCATTCTGGACAGTGGGATGTGAGCAGGGCATTCTGTGTGTGCAGCTCCAGGGAGGCTCCTCCTCTGTCATTCCAGCCTCTTTGGCATCATTCTAGGGTCAGCTTTTGTCATCACATGGCAGTCTCTTGTATCTCTGATGTTCAACTGGCTGTCTTCTTCGAAGGATTCCATTCATATTGAACTAAGAGCCCTCACTATTACACGCTGACCTCATTTTAGCCAAATTACATTCATCTGCAATAGAATCTCCTATTTCCTAATAAGGTCATCTTCTGAGGCCCTGAGGGTGGAGCAAGAATGTATCTTTATTAGCAGAACACAATTCAGTTCAAAGTCTCCTAAAATAAATGGGATATTTTTATTTTGCCATATAAAAGTTATCTACTTTCACAATTATTTGTTCTATGTTATTTTTATTTTAACCAAGATAATAGAAAATGGTTCATTTACAAATGGTACTAAGTGGGCAATTCTTACATAGGTAAACATTTTATAGTGTGAGATTCTATCACAAACCCCTGGAAGCCAGCTGGTCAAGCTGGCCAATATTGGATACATATTGGCCAATATTGGATCTGTATTGGACAAGAAGCATTCCAATGGAAAAACTTCCCCAGATAGAAGATGTGTTGAAGCACCACTCATTCCAGTCACTTACATTGGGTCAAATTGTTTCAGTAGCAGTGTTTCAGTTATTGGTTTTCTAGATAGCTTTGAAAAATGAATTACAACTTATTTAAATAATTCTTTTTTTCATCACAAATAGCTTTAAAACATAGATCTGCAAATACTACTATTGAAAACAATGTTTTAATTATCTCAATAGGATTTGAGTGACACATTTTTCGGACTGAGATCCTGGCTCAAGAGGTAGAAGGCATGCCTAGTGGCCCAGCAAGTGGAAACCCTAGGTTCAATCCTCAGTACTGAGAGACAGAGACAGGCCGAGAGAGATGTACCACTACCCAATTTCTCTTACTATCAGCATTAGTATTAGTTGCTTAAGGCTTCTTAAGGCTGTATGTTTCTCAAATTTTCAGGCCAAGTATTTGGTAGAATGTCTCTCATTTGAGATTTATCTAATACCTTGCACATGGTTAGACCGAAGTTATGGGCTTGTGGGATGAAGACCACTCAGGTAAAATGCCATTTTTTTTGCTCAAATTATTCCAGTTTTGGCCATCAGGAACTCTTTTAGTTGGTTCTTGTCTCCCTATAATGCACCGTAAAAGTTTGGATATTATTTTGTATGTTTATTTCTTTTTCACTTTATATTTATACCAGATGTCCCAAGTCTAATGTGTTATTTGCAGTCCTGGCCATTGTATCAGGGATTTTTCCAAGCAGCCCTGCTTTTTTTTTCAATTGATAAGGGGTGTTTCTTCCCACTGAAATGTGGCTGTTTCTAGGCTCTCGCAGTTCACAGAGTAAGGAAGAATATGGCACTAGTGAAAGACCTGATTTATAACACATTGATTGTGTTCTTTTTAAATCTTCTCTGTAGCTGTAAACGTGTGTGTATATGTGTGTGGGGATATACATAGAAATATCATATACATGTATAATTTGCTTGTTGGTAAAGGGGTTTAAACTCAGGCTCTGTAAGTAAGGGTTGAGTTATGCCCTCAACCCTTTTTGCTTCAGCTTCTTTTCAGATAGGCTTCACTTTTTTCCATACTTGCCTCCTATAATCTTCCTTACCTCCACCTCCTAGATTAGCTGTGATTACAGGAGTTGATCCCACACTTGGCCTTGGCTGTAGAATGTGTTTTTACAGTGGGTAGTATCTGTAACATGTCAGGTATTAGAAAGACCACAGGGGGGCTGGGGATATAGCCTAGTGGCAAGAGTGCCTGCCTCGGATACACGAGGCCCTAGGTTCGATTCCCCAGCACCACATACACAGAAAACGGCCAGAAGCGGCGCTGTGGCTCAAGTGGCAGAGTGCTAGCCTTGAGCGGGAAGAAGCCAGGGACAGTGCTCAGGCCCTGAGTCCAAGGCCCAGGACTGGCCAAAAGAAAAAAAAAAAAAAAAAAAAGAAAGCCCACAGAAACTACTTTTAAATGATCCAATTTCAAATACTCAGACCTACTCGTGAAATACTATACCCAACAGTGACACTTTTACCCAGGTGGGCAGTGTCCTCGCCTAAGGCCTGTTATATTTGCACTTTTCTATCTGAATAAAATTTCTATTCAATAAATGTATCCAATGCCTAACATATGAAACTGTAATCTCTCTGAACATCAGTCTGAAAATAAAAAAAATAATTGGGAAAAAAATAAAATAAAATAAAATTTCTATTCAAGCCAAGCCAAGCAACTTCAATGATGCCTTGGGTTTCTCCTAGTAACTGAGGTAGACAAACTGAGTGATCTCCCAAGTCTTTTCCAAGTCCAATATAATAAAATACCATAAAATTCTAATAAACCCAACCACCAGAAGACCCTACAGAACTGTTGAACCAGTAAATTCAGACTACCTAGCACAGTGTCCAAAAAGCAAAAAACTGTCTACTGAAGCCAGAAATAAAAGACAAAGAGCAAGATTGAATGTAAGAGTACAGGTTCATGTGGGGAAAGAGAATCTCATGTTGAGCCTGAGATTCTTCGAGTGGAGATACTCAGCAAATATGTGAATTTAAATTTATGTGAATTTAAAACACACGGTGGAGACAGGCGCCAGTGGCTCATGCCTGTAATTCTATCTACTTGGGTGGCTGAGATTAGGAGGCTCATGATTCTGGGCCAACTGGGTCAGAAATGTCTGTGAGATTCCATTTCAGAAAAAAAGAAGTTGTCATTCTAGCTACCATGGGAAGCCTAAAATAGGAGAAGATTGTGGTCCAGGTACATATCCAGGCAGGAAGCATGGCCCTACCTCAAAATAACCCGTGCCAAAAAGGACTAGAGGAGGGGCTCAGCAGTGAAGCACCTGTATCTAACAAGTACAAAGTCCTGAGTTCAAACCACAGTTCTGGAGAAAAACAAAACTAGTGGAGGAAGAAAAGGAAGGAGATACAGTTAGGATTAGTTTCACAACAGCAATAGTGCAAATGTTCAAGCTTGAAAATTGTGAAACATTCGTGACTAGGAACGAGTCCCTAGGTGCCAAGGCGGAGGTGAGGAAGGACAAGTCAGAGAAGGAGGCAACGGAAGCTGAGGACTCAGGGAAGGGCCAAGAAAGGGTGGCCAGCCTCCAGGCTTCCTGGAGGCCAAGGAAGATAAAAACTTCTCGCTGCCACCACAATCAGACAGGGTCCAGGCCCTGCCATAGGCAGGAGCAGATCTGAGGCTGCAGCAGGACACAGTGACGTGGATGGAGGAGGTCAGATTTTGTTTTGTGGGTTAGTAATCACGATGTTTTATTTTCTCCATTTTGTGATGCTTTGACATCTTGGAGCCTTTCTGGGACATGCTCCTATCCACATTTTCCTTCTTTCCCTCTGCTTCCTGCCTGGCCTAGGGCCTCTCTTTTTGTCTCTTCATGTTGTCTCATGGCAACCATTTCCTCACCTGTATGTCTCCTCTTGCTTAAAACAAACCCAGGTATATTATAAAACATGGCGGTGGCAGATGCTGGGAAAGAATATTAACTTAATCTTATTTTATATCTTGTTTTATATTCTCTTACAGAAATACAAGAGTAAAGGTGACAAGAAAGCTTTTATCCACCTTTATAATCTTGTGTAAAAGTATTAAGCTAATTGACTATATGGCTTACAAAGAGGAATAAATTGTTTCAAACAGTAAGAGATTTTCAGTAATGTTTTAATACTTTACGATGATAACCATTTTGGTTTTTTGCCAGTCCTGGGGTTTGAACTCAAGTCCTGAGCACTGTCCCTGGCTTCTTTCTGCTCAAGGATAGCATTCTACCACTTGAGCCACAGCGCCACTTCTGGCCTTTTCTATATATGTGGTGCTGAGGAATCGAACCTAGGGCTTCATGTATGTGAGGCAAGCACTCTACCATTAGGTCATTTTCCCAGCCCCTGATGATAACTTTTGACCTATATAATTTACTGACTCTAAGAGACAGAGAAGTACCCTGTGCTGGGTCCACACCTCCACAAATGCATGATTTATACTCCCTCCCTTTCTCCTCTTTCCCTTCTCTTCCCTTCCCTCCTTCCTTCCTGTTCATTCTTGTGTTCTTTCATTGTTTCTTCATTATCCCTGCTTTCCTTCCCCATCCCTCCGTTCCTTCCTTCTCTTTCTTTTGTTCATTCTGTCATCCTTCTTTCTTTCCTTCCTTTCTTTCTTCCTTTTTTCCTCCCTCCCTCTTTCCCTCCTTTCTTTCCTTCCTTTTGTCCTTCCTTTTTTTTCCATTTTGAGACAGTCTCAGTAAATAGTCTCACTAAATATTTCTGCATTGCTGATCCTCCTGCTTGTCTCCTGTGTGCTGTGATTACAGGTATGCACTACCATGTCTAGCAGAACCCACATTTTGTGTCTTTAGAGAGATATGTTGCAGAAATGATTGAAGCCAATTTGATACTACTGATAAACTCTTCCCTAAACCTTCAGGTAGCTTGAGCTTAAATTTTCAATTCTTTTTATTCTACTGTCCTATTACAAGTAATTACTATGTGGTAACGTTGACAATATTGTCTTTAAGTTGCCTACATGTTTTTATCTTCGGTCCACAAGATAATAGAGTCTACACCATGTGAAATAGGCATAAAGAGTCTTAAAGTGAACTGAAATAGCAGATTCTGTAGAATTCAAGCAAAGCTGAATGATCATATATATTAAATTAAAAAAAAATTAACAGACAGCCATATACCAGTGACTCTAGCCTGTAATACTAACTGCTAACTGCTCAGGAAGCTGAGGTCTGAGTGTATGGTTCAAAGCCAGCCCAGGCAGGAAAGCCTGTGAGATCTTATCTCCAATTAACCACCAAAAAAAAAAAAAAAAAAAAAAAAAAAGCTAAAACGGGGTCTAGCCTTAAGCACAAAAGCTCGAAGACAGCAACAATGCCCTGAGTTCAAGCTCCAGGAACAGAGCATGCATGCACACACACACACACACACACACACACACATTAACAGATGTTTAAAGTGCTCCAAATTGGTGCACTATCCACAAAGAACACTTCAATTTTAGGTTAGTAGCTTTTAAAAAAAAAACCTTTTAAAAGTTACTTAATGAGTAATCTTCAATCTTACTAAATGTATGCCTCAGTGACTGCATGTCAATGTGTGCGTGTGTTGCTGGAGATGAAATCCAGGGCCTCATATATACTGGGTAAGTCCTCTACCACTGACCCACACCTCAGCCTTGACATTTACTTGTGCATTGAATGACAGTGTGCCTTTCCTCTCAGTAACCTGTGTGTCATCTGTCCTCGTGGCACCTTAGCAGTCAGCCTTCCCCACACCTCTTTGTCTCTTTCTCCTCCTTCTACCACTCTTTCATACTGGATTCCAGCCAGCCTTGTCTTCCCCATGCTGTGTCTCCTAGGTGTGGAGGGAGGTTGACCACCAGAAGGGACTGAAACAAATCTCCCCAATGGGTCCCTGAAAAAGCTAGTGTCCTACGAGAGTTGAATAAATGCCAAATTACAGAAAAAGGGAAGAACTCAGATACGGCTGGTTTCCACAGGCCCCTTTTTTCTGCAAGGCTTCCTAGTGCTATAAGAAGGGACTTAATGGTCATGTTTATGAAGCTGGTGGGACAAGGAAGCTGCTCCATAGACATCTTTCAAAACACATTGGAATACACAGATCTAGTGAGGGCAGGTTGTGCTCATTCCAGCTGGATTGGTGGTCACGGTCTGGAAGAAAGTTTCCAGAAGATCCTGATATACTGTCTCCTCCTCATGTTACCCAACAACAAGACAGATGGTTCCAAAAACTGGAAGTACATGAGAAATGCCAAAGTGCTTGCTGGGAAGCAGACTCATGCACTGCATTCACAGAGCTGTCATACCTAGAGTCAAGTCCAACAACTACCTGAATGTGCATTTGTCCTAGAAGCCTCAGCTGGGTGCTGGTGGCTCACATCTGTAATCCTACCTACTCAGGAGGATCAGATCTGAGGATCAAGGTTCAAAGCCAGATGGAGAAGGAAAGCCCATAGAGACTCTTATCTCCAATTAACCAGCAAAAAGCCAGCTGTGGAGCTGTAGCTCAAGTGGTAGGACTCTGGTCTTGAGTAAAAAAGCAAAGAGACAGTGCCCAGGTTCTGAGTTCAATAACCAATATCAGAAGAAAATAAAAAAGAACCAGGCTCAGGAAAGTATTAAGAGCTGCAAATGCTGTACCATCTAAACAAACTAAAGGTTAAGAAATTAGCTTACACTTCTTTGTACTTAAAATGTTACAAACAATATTATTATGGTTTAGCCTTGGGGACAAATAAAAATTCAAGCTCTTTAACTTCCAAAGTTAAAATTTCTTAAATCGTCTCAAAGTTTCTTTTCAAAATAGCACTCCTTGCAGTGAGACCAGAGGAGGATACTCTCGGGAGAAGAACACAAAGGCTCAATTCCTATGTGCCTCTGATCAATTAAATAATATTTATCAAAATGAACTCCAGGAAATGGAAACAAGAGGTATTTTTTGTTGTCGTTTTTGTTTTCTTTTTATTTTGTTTGTGCGTTTATCTATCTTTGGGAGTAAAGGGATGGTCACAGAAATGGAGGGTTAACAAATGCAGCAGTGACACTCACCAGACATTCCACTGAAAATGAATGGTACAATTGTGGGTGGGGATGGGAGGAAAAAAATATGGGGGAGAGAGAAGGAAGGGGTGACATTGTTCAAAAAGAAATGTACTTATTACCTGACTTATATAACTATAACCACTCAGTGCATCATCTTTGTAATAAGTTAAAAAATTTTAAATTCAAGTCATATAAATTTATTTCCACCAACTCTACAATAACAATAAATTAGAAAACATATTTCTTAAATATTGACTTTATGCAGTGACTAGTAGGATGTAGAATATTAAAAATGGAGTAATAATACTCAGGCCCACACTTAAAGGTACTTACATCTAAACACACATAATAATATAACATCAAACAAATGAGTTCCATTATGAGGATAAATACTCCCCATGCTCAAGGGGAGAAAACTTCATTACTGAGATAATCTAATAAAAAAAAAGACACCAACTAAATAATATATTAATAGATTTTACTTTAACATGCAAAGGACTAAACTTTCAAATAAGATAAATGTTATAATCTTTGATTTTCTGGTAGTTCATATTGACAGATTTAAAATTAAAGTTGCAACAAATCTCTAAACTTGGAACCCATTAAGCTCCCTCCAAGGGAGATGTGTTCAAACCACACACACTACTCAGGTTTTGTGTGCTGAGTTTTCCAATCATATATACTCATGATAACATTTATGTTTTAATTTAGGCACCTAGAAGAGTAAGAACAATAACTAATGGACAAATAGAGCTAGGTCATGATGAAGGAAAGTGAGAGCTGATTAAAGTCAAGCACTACACCACCGCAGCACACAACTGCGGGCCATCTCACGGACCCTGGCTGATTAACTGGCAGGTAGCAAACACAACACAGAAGCTCTGACAAATAGATGATTGACACCCTGGACAGGACAGCTCCATCAGCAGGAAGTTTATTCATAATGCTCAGAATGACACACACTTTAAAACTGATGGCTTAGTTCTGGAACTTTCCATTTTGTATTTTCAGACTTCAGTTGATAGTAGGTAACTGAGAGCTCTGAATATAAAACAGGTTCTGGACTTCCTACTGCTCTGGTGTTTCCTGCAGTCAATCATGAGAGAAATACCACCTGCACCCATTTGTCTGTCCTCCCATGCAGCAACAAAGACCTTAGAAATCAGAAAAAATTCACGCCATGAAGATATTGTGTGTGTGTCTGTGTGTCTGTGTCTCTGTGTATGTGTCTATGCCATAATTGGAGCTTGAAATCAGGGCCCTGGGCTCTTGCTTAGCTTTTTTGACTCCAGGTTGGTGATCTACCACTTGAGCCACAAAAGCACTCTGGCTTTTTAGTGATTAATTGGAGATAAGAGTTTCACAGATGTTCTTGCCTGGCCTGGCTTCAAACCATAGTCCTCCAATCTCAGCCTCTTGAAAAGGTAGGATTATAAATGTGAGCAACATATAAATGGTGTCCAACTTATCAGAGGAATTTTTTAAGTCTTGGTTTTCCTAGGATATCTAATTATAAAGTGATGCTCTAAGAGTATGCCATTGAAGAAAGGGGCAGCTACACTGGGTACCACTGTCAACTTCCTATACAGATGCTCTCTGCTTTGCAGCTAAACAAATGGCTCCTGCAAGCAGGCAACAGTTACTACCAGAATCCCCAGGAATGGACAGAAGTTTATTCATATAAGTGAGCTCTGGTTACTCAATTACAGTGAGTGATTATGATTTGCAGCACCAGCTACCAAGACAAAAGGACAGAAAGAACCTGCCAAATACATATGGCAAAATCTCATGTGTAACCTCTGCAGCTAGACCTCTTCCCATGCTCCCAGTTTCCAGTAAAACAAATAGCTTCAGGCAACTCTGAAAAGAAAATGTTAAGTATTGAAATTGAAGGTGATGAATATGTTTAACTAACAGTTGTGATATTTAGCTTATATTGATGTATATAGTAAAGCATCAGGTCTCAAATCTTGAATGTATACAATAAAAAATAAAATTTTACTAAAAGACTCCGTGGGGCTGGAGATATGACTCAGTGCTACTACACTTGCCCAACATGTGTGAGGCTGTGGGCTGGGTCCAGTATCACACATACTCATGAAAAGAACCCACTAAATCCCCTGTAGTGTCACATGCCTATAATCCCAGAATGTGGGAGGCTGAGGCAGGAGGATCAGACTGAACTACATAGCCGAAATCTGATACAAAACAAAACAAAAATATATGCCTTCTTCCATATGATATATCCAGAAGCAAAAATTATTTCCTTTATTTAGATGGAAGAAATTGTTTGTTGCCAAATATGACTAAATGCGCAGAGAGAACTATAACAAACAAATAGTAGAAGGAATTTGAATTGCACAAATAAAACCCCATCATTTTGCAATTCCCAGCAGGATTCAAGTATATCTGGGGCTTCTGAGAGTTTTGCCACTCCTGTGGGATGTTTGCAAATAACCACAGAGATGTCTCAAGAAAGAGGACTGTGATGCTGAGAAAATTACTTCTGTTCTATGTGCATCCAGACACTCAGCTCCTAAGTCTTTCCAGTTGCCCAAATCATCCTGTCTTTTGGTAGACCAGGGAGTTAATGGAGACCTAGCAGCTTCAGGATGAGTATTCATCACCACAAACAGCAAGGCAAGATTAAAGGGCCAGGCTAAGGAGAGAGAAAGTATCAGAGGTCAGTTCATCCCCAGTGGAAGGTTGTTTAATCAATCCTGTCTCTGTACTAAAGCCTCCATGAAAACCCAAAGCACAGGCTTCTGGAAGCTTCTTGAGCACTGTCCACGTAGAGGCTCCTAGAGAGTAGCTTATCTCTGAGAGGGCAGGCAAGCTCCATGCCCCTCCCTCCACCCCTCTCTTCACCTATGTTCTTTGCAATATTCCTTATGAGAAACAGGCAAACAAGGGTGAGGCCCTGAGTTCAAGCCACAGCATTAATAAAATCAATCATAAAGTTAATGCTAAACAAATGAATGTTTTCCCTAAGATAACATAGTGTTTCCCTAAATTCTGTGAATTGCTCTGGCAAATAAAACAATCTTGAAAAGATGGTCATAAAGACCAGGCTCCATAGCTAGTAGTTAAGATAGAAAATAAAGGTGGAATAGCATGGGATCCAAGCACATAAAATGGAGTCCAGAGGCCATGGTCAATCAGATGTCAGATAGGTCCACAGCTGAATCTTTGCTATGGGCTGCAGAAGTGCCCCCCCCCCCCCCGCACACACCCCAAACCTTTGGACAGACTAAACCATACTTTCCCGAGACACTGTTAACCTCTCTGCTGAACTTATTATCAATGGCCTCCTCTGACCAACCGAAACTCTAGCCTCAGCCCGTCCCTTTCTTCCAAGGCAGCTTCGTTTCTGCCACACCAGTCATAATATCTGACTAACCAGCGATGTAGTTTCCATCACTTGCCGTTTCAATCTGTAAATGCAGTTGCCATTATGTCAACCCTTGGCAGAAGTGCGCAAGATGCTTGAATGGATAATCCATACCACCACCATGCTATCTTGCAGTCCTAGTCTGCCCCAGTAAATTTATTCTTCTTTGTTCCTGACTACTTTGACTTTACTCTCATTGCTAAGTCCAAATTTCAGAGGCCTGGACTTGTGGCTAAGTGTGAAGAGGAAGCATTCTTCAGGACAGGAAGGTTTTCAGCCTGCAGACTCTGCCTCTGACCCGGGTTCAGAACTGGAGGTCAGAACTGGAGGTTCTAGCTGGTGGCCCTGCCTCACATTGCTTGCTGGCTGGTGGAGAGATATCCCCACACCTTCAAGATCATGGAAGTCTTCTGCGTGGATTGGTGGGGTATAAGAGCAGAGGAAAACAGTTTCTCTTTCCTACAAGAGCCTAGTCGGTTATGAGGACACACACAAGCCTCTGGCTTCTGGGGATGCCCTCAATGTGGCCCCTGAAAAGGGAGTTGGGCAGTCACAAAGGGACATGGATGTCCTGCTTTCAAGAAGAGTTCAGATTATGCTGGAAAATCAAGAGAAGCCACAGAACATCTATGATTTGGGAGGGTCTGGCTCCCCAAACTAATTAAGAATATCAGTGCACCAGTGATTCTTACTTGTAATCGTGGCTACTCAAGAGGCTGAAGTCTGAAGATCCTAGTTCGAAGCCAACCCAGGCAGGAAAATCTCATGGAATTTTCTGCCCAAACTGGCTTTGAACTTTAATCCTCAGACCTCAGCCTCTCGAGTAACTATGATTGCATGCACGAGCCACTGGCACCCAGCTAACCTGACTTTTCATGGGCATTTGAAGTGGGAAGGGGCAATGGAGCCCTCAGCCTATGGGATTTTACGCAGTCTTGCACAGTATCAGAACGGAACTGAATTACTGGATCTTACACAGTAGCCAAGCGGAATTGAATTCAAGGCCATGCAGCTGGTGTCTGCTGCAGAATGAATCACTTGCTTGATGGGGGCAGGGAGAGCCACACCCATCTGGTGTCAGAAGTGACTGGACTTGTGAGGGAATAGTAGGAGAAACTGAGTCTACTTGGAGTTTCTACTGATGGGAGCAGCAAGAGTGTCAGACCCAAAACTCATCCTGAGGCTTGGGTGACAGTGATCACTGAACTGCAGAATTCTGGGGGCAATATTCCAGGCCCATCCTTGGCTTCTAGGACCAGGAAGATATTTCTTTCTGATAGAGCTATGGCCCCTCTCACCCCCTTAGTGTCCCATGAGAACATCACAGATGAGTCCTCATCTTCTCTATAATCATGTCCCCACTTGTCCCTTATACATATCAAATGTTCCATTCACAGAAGGCTTCAGATGGGATGAGCCGTCCTTCTCTCCCTTGTGAATAAAGTATAGGATCTCAAGAGGGCATCGCCTCAAATGGTGCTAGAAAGCAATCAATACTAAGAGTGACTCACAGCCAGGCTATCTTGTTTTCTAAACTTTATATATTACAAACCACTTTTTTTTGCCAGGCCTGGGACTTGAACTCAGGGCCTGAGCACTGTCCCTGGCTTCTTTTTGCTCAAGGCTAGCCTCTACCACTTGAGCCACAGAGCCACTTCTGGCTTTTTCTGTTTATGTGGTGCTGAGGAATCAAACCCAGGGCTTCATGCATGCTAGACAAGCACTCTACCACTAGGCCCCATTCCCAGCCTGCAAACCACTTTTAACTTGGAAATGTTCTCTCTGGTTACCTTAAATGAAGCAGGAGGTGTGGTAAAGTAACAATGTGTTACCTTAAATGTTTGTGTAATTCAACACTTCCCTCCTGCTCCTTGGACATTCCAAAGTGGCACTGCCTCCTCTGGCAGGAATATTTGGGTTAACAATAATTTCACAGTTTGTGATCAGTGGGACACTGTCATGGCATCTCCTTGCTGTGGTCACAGTCTCTACCCATCCTCCTTCCCGAGAGCTCTTCACCTATGGGTGGAATGAAAGGCTCCAGCCAGGTCTTCCATCCACCAAGCTTCCTGCTGCGCTGCCTCCCAAGACTTCCCCATTGCCTTTCCCTGAATTAGTCTTCCCTGAATTAGTCTATGGAGAAGGCATATGACTGGCTGCCTTGAGTGGCCTCAACCCTCCGCAAGCTGACTAACTTGTAAAGATGGTATCAATGGAAGTTTGTGGAGTGAACGAGAATGAATGAGAAGTGGTACAAACAAATCCCTATTTACTTTCTTCAAAGTGAAGTAGAAGCTGGACACTGGTGGTTTACACCTGTTATCCTCGCTACCGAGGAAGCTGAGATCTGTGGATCTCAGCTCGAAGCCAGGCTGGGTAAGAGTATCTGTGAGACTCTTACCTCCAATTAACCAGCAAAAGGCTGAGGCAGAAGTGTGGTTCAAGTGGAAGAGCACCAGTTTTGAAAAAAAGCAAGAGTATGAAGTGCTGAGTTCAAACCCCAGTAACAGCACAAAATATAAACAAATAAAAGTGAAGGAGGAGCACAGAAACTCTAGCCTTCATGGCCCGACAACCAGGGGAAGCTGCAGGGCAGCTTGAGGTACCCCTGGGCTTGGACCTCACACAGAGCTGGGTGCAGGCTACCAAGTAGTCCTGAAGACTGTGCTCCTAGCCCCGTGCTCCTAGCCCTTGCCATAGCTCCACCTGGCTTGTTTGTCAGACTTGCACATTTTGATCAGCTTCTTTCCTCTTTGTTCACGACCTGATTTCCTCCCAGTGCCTAGCACCTTCCTGCCACCCACAGTCCAGCCACCCCAGGAAGCCTCTTGTCTCTGGGATTTGTCCTTTTCTTCTTAAGTCATAGGACTTCTTCTCTGCCTTTGGGAGTTTCCTGGTCTTTTAACAGTGGCAACTCTTCCTCCCTCCTTCTTCCTCTCAGATGCCTTGCAGGCATCTGTGCAGCAGGATTCTGGGTGTCCAGACCTGACTTGGGGCCCACCAGCAACACCATTTGGTGCTTCTAGCCCTGGAAAGGTGCAAGCTGTCAGCCCCAGCAGCCAACTGAAACTGGCATTTCAGTCGCTCATTCCCTAGAGTCATTCTGTTTAAAGAGAGGGAAAGGGCCTTCCTACCTGTGGTCAGGTATCTCTGATGGCAATCAAGTTAAGAAATGCTCAAAACCTGGATACCTGGGCAGTGGTGTCTTATACCTGTAATCCTCCCTACTCCAAAGGCTGAGGGTTGAGGATTAAGGCTCCAAGACAGCCTGGGCAGGAACGATTGAGACTCTTATCTCCAATTAACCAGCAAAAAAAGCCTAAATAGAGCTGTGGCTTAAGTGGTAGAGGGCTAGCTTTGAAAAAGTGCCCAGGCCCTGAGTTCAATTGCCACTAGTACTGGCACCAAAAACGACAAACCAAACCAAAACAGCCCTGGGAAGATACACAAGTGAAGTGCTGCTGAGAGGCGCATAGTCCTCCACCACGCTGTTAGGGGAATGGACGCTAGGTCTTTCCATCACTCTGTAAGTTCATTTCCAAGGCTTCCCACTCCACTCCTGACTGGGACAAAGTTGGGTTCTGGCCTGCTGGATGTTACTATTTCTCAATCAAGGTGTACTAATAAATGCACTCCTTCCTTCGGGGGGCGGGGGGCCTGCCCAGGGTCTGGCCCAGCTCCAAGGCTGATCCCCCTCTCCCCCCCCCCCACCCCGCCCCACCTGCCCCGGCCTGGGCTCAGGCAATCAAAGGGCTGGGAACTGGAGGACTTACCTGCGCTGCGGGCAGCGCCGCCGGGAGCCGCGCGGGGCGCCGCGGGGAGGAAGAAGAGCGGCTTGGGCTCGGCGCCCCGCGGGGCCCTGCGTCCCCGGGGCCGTCCCTGACTCCCGTGCGGGGACAGAGCCAGCGCCAGCAGCAGGAGAGCGGGCAGCGGGGCGCCCGGCTTAGCCGGCCGCATGTCCTTGTGTTTGGAGCGGGGAGCAGCAGGCACGAGGGTGCGGACCCGGACCCGGGCGTCCGCAGCGCAGGAGCGGGGTCCCGACCGTCGCTGCCCAGCTGCCCTCGTGGACGTTCCGAGGGCCGAGGGCTGCAGCCGCTCTGGACTAGCGTCCCGGGGCGCTGGGCGGGGACGCAGGGCGGGGCCTGGGAACGCGGGGTCCCCCTGGATGAGGGCGTGTCCCCGAGCGCAGGACGGGGAAATGTGCGCACTCTCCCCCAACCCCCTCCCCGCCGCGGGTCCCCACCGACGCCCCCTCCCGCCTCCAGGGTCACTGCGCGGGCGGCCTTGTCCCTAGGGGCTGGGTAGAGGGACCCTGTCATGTCGCACAGCCGGTCTCCCTCCAGCATAACCTGAGGGGATCGGGAGCCACAGAACCTGCCGCACCCAGGGGCCCAGGGAAGTTAGGGGCGCGGGGTCCCCCAAGCCGCGGGCTGCTTCGAAGGGGCGGGCTCCACCTTCTTGTGCCAAGATCCCTGCTCTCCCCAGAGTGCTGACCATCGGGAGCGCCAAGCTGCTGGAGGGGTGGGGTCTCTCCCCATGCAAGGGTTCTGAACTGAGGACCACAGAGCCTCTCCCCTCCCAGCCTCGCTGGGGTTCCTCTGGAACGTCCCACTGGGGCTCATAATGGTGTCATCACCTGCGCGGACCTGTGCGTCCCCAGAAAACAGACAGCTGAGAAGTGCTGAAATACTTGCCTCAATATTGCTTGCTAAACATGTTGGTGTGTGTGTGTGTGTGTGTGTGTGTGAGAGAGAGAGAGAGAGAGAGAGAGAGAGAGAGAGAGAGAGAGACAGAGACAGAGACAGAGACACAGAGAGACAGAGAGCTGTCCTAGGGCTTGAACTCAGGGCCGGGTGCTGCCCCTGAGCTTTCTGGATCAAGGCTGGCTCTACCACTTGAGCCACAGCTCCACTTCCGGTTCTTTGGTGGTTAATTGGAGATAAGTTTCATGGACTTTTCTGCCTGGGCTGGTTTTGAACTGTGACCCCCAGATGTCAGCCTCCTGAGTAGCTAAGCATACAGGTATGAGCCACCGGTTCCCACTGCATATTAGCTTCTCAAGTACAGTCATGTACAAAGTGACAAAGATGGAGGGAAGGAGCGAGGATGGCCAGGGAGGCCACCATCACCTAAGCACAGCTCAGTGTCGAGTTCCTTAAGCAGATCCCTACTGTCGCGGTAGAAAAATAATCCTCACCCATTTGAAGAGTTTATCTATGCTGGACAAATCCTGGGAATTGAGGCAACAAGGCAAACTTTATAGGAGCCTTAAGAAATCATGTCCCTGAATGAAGCTCTTTCCAGAAAGCAAGTCATGATTCCTTGAAGACTAAGGATCCTTTACTATTAAGGAAATGCAAAATTTTAGCATTTCCTGAGCCAACACAGTAATGATTGAAAAATGACTTCCTCTTAGAAGACAGAGAAAGCCTCAGAGAATTCTAGATTGAGTATCAGAAGGCCATAGTTTGGTGGAAGGAACTTCTCACAGGTCTATTCATGTGAAACAAGAAAACATAAGTTTACTAACACTGGTATGAATATCAATGTCTAGTTCAAGATACAGTTGGGACTACTCTGAGAAGCCAAAGGGAAAATGCAGAATAGAATCCCATTAGAGAAGAGATAATAATGTTGTTGGGGAAAACAAGCTTGGAAACTGAATTATTACCTGTTTTTTGTCTGCATTGCAAGCAGAAAGAAACCCGTGAACTCAAAATTTGCCATTAAGACTATTTTTGCTGAGGCTTTCACCGTATGAGCCTGAACAAGTCACCTAGCCTCAGTATTCTCTCTTGCAAAGGGAAGCAACTGAACTTCAGTGACTTTCCCATTGCTCCTCAAAAAGGAGGTGTATGAAGAAGGCAGGTAGCAGAGCCTTGCTTAGTGGCTCCCTCCCATAGCTCTGCTGCCCCAGGAACAGAGTCAGGGGATCACTTGAGCCCAGGAGGTTGGGGGGCGGGGGGGAGACAGCTGATTTCCACACTCCTAGAGATCTAGTTCCATAGGAAGAGTTCAAGATTCTATATTTCAGGGTATTCTGGGTAGTTCTGGAGCAAGTGATCTTTAAAATTCCCTGGGCTGGGAATGTGGCTTAGTGGTAGAGTGCTTGCCTAGTATGCACGAAGCCCTGGGTTCGATTCCTCAGTAGCACATAAACAGAATAAGCTGGAAGTGGCACTGTGGCTCAAGTTGTAGAATGCTAGCCTTGAGCAAAAAAACTCAGGGACATGAGTTGAGTCCCCAAGACTGGCACAAAAAAAAAAAAAAAAACAAAGAAAGAAAATCCCTATTATGCACTCAGCAATAATTACTTAAATGCAAATTTCAGGCCATGCACAGTGGACCTGCCCCTGTGGGAACACAGACAAAGCCCAAGTGACACTCATGCTTCATGACCCCAGCCTCCCACCACAATGTTTCTACCACAGACGCACAAGCTGCCCAAAGCTGAGCAACAATTGGCTTTGAGACTTTTTTCTGGTTTATGTATATCTTTCTGTGTTGCTGCCACTAAATGCAGCCTGCCTACCACTTGCTAGGTTTGGGAAGGGTCTGCTTGAAGTGTTCGTGTAGATACAAACTCAGTAACATTTACTGACTAGTTCATGTGTACAGAAGGTATCTATAAAACAGACTTAGTAGTAACCAGTGCTTTAAATAATTCAACTTTTTAAAGCCTTGACATCAGGCATTTCACATTTTTCACTTTTCCTTCTTTTTTTTTTGGGGGGGGGGTACTTTTCTATAGCTTTATAGCCAAGGCTGGCCTAGAATTTACCATCCTCCTATCTTAGCCTCTTGGAGTGCTGGGATTATAGGCATGGACCACCACACCCAGACACTTGCTTTCTCTACAGGTTACCTACGAATTTGAATAAACAAAGTTTTTCAAAATATTTAACACCAGCACCCTCTGGACTCAGATCTAGTTTGTACAACATGGCAAATCATACCAGAGGAGAAAAGTGGTTCCAGCCAACCCATCAACTATTGCTGACCCTCTGTGGTAGACAAAACAAAGGGATAAGATCTGGGATCTCAGACTGTGGCTCTGGGTGAACACCATGGTAGAGGCCAGGCCCTGGGGGCTCATGTACATAATTCCAACTACTCAAGAGACTGAAATCTGAGGATCACAGTTCAAAGCCAGCCTGGCAGGAAAGTCTGTGAAACTCTTCAATTAACCCTAGAAAACCAGTTAGTGGAGCTGTGGCTCATAGTGGTAGAGCATGAGTCTTTAGCACAAAAGCTCTGAGACAGTGACCAGGCCCTGAGTTCAAGCCCCATGACCAAGAGAAGGAAGGAAGGAAGGAAGGAAGGAAGGAAGGAAGGAAGGAAGGAAGGAAGGAAGAAAGAAAGGAAGGAACGACCGTGGCTGGTGGTGCCGGAACCTACAACATCTCTTCACTCAAGGTCAACTCTCAATCCAAAGCCCAAAGAGACATTGACACCCTCTGAGACATTGCTGGTCTATAACATATGAATTGATACTTTTCAAATGCATTTTTTGCACTACGATTTGAACTTACAGCTGAGAACTCTACTACTTGAGCCACACCCCAACATGAGTTGATTTTTGCAACAGTCATTTTCTCAAACATTTCAAAAACTTAAGATAAATGTCTTTTTAAAAAACCATTGTTATATTACATCTTCCCCAGTTTTTTGTTTTGTTTCTTACTGTGCTTGCATTTGAATCCAGGGCCTCTCATATGCAAGGCAAATGCCCTACCACTGAACTTTAGCCCATCCCGAAATTATTAAAAATTTGAAAATCATCATCTCTGTCAATATGTATCATGTACTTTTTTGGATAACAAAGGTCAATTTCCTGAACAAGCGGATGAAGTCCTGTTTCAGATCTGCTTGCATTATTAATTTGGGGCTGTCATTTAGAAATTTCAGAACTTGATTTGATCATAATTTTGAGCAGCAGGACAATGACATAAAAACCTGGGGGAACTTCTCAGGTTATAAAACCCTGTTCTGGAAGTTCATAGTTAGAAAACCTTAACATACCTGTCTCCCCTAGAACTTAGTGTATAACAGTTCATGCTGATTCTCTCTCTCTCTCTCTCTCTCTCTCTCTCTCTCTCTCTCCCTCTCTCTCTCTCTCTCTCTCTCTTTCTCTCTCTTTCTCTCTCTGTGCTAGTCTTGGCATAGGCACTATCCTGAACTCCTTTGCTCAAGGCTAGTGCTCTACCACTTTGAGCCACAGTACCACTTCTGGGTTTTTTGGTGATTAATTGGAGATAAGGTCTCATGGACTTTCCTGCCTGGGCTGACTTTGAACTGTGATGCTCAGATCTCAGCCTCCTGAGTAGCTAGGATTACAGACATGAACCACCAGCACCCAGCTCTCCTTTCTCTTTTAAGTGCAATCTTCCACACATCTTTTAAATGATCATACAGCTTTTTATGCTTGTAGTCATTGAATTTTGCACAAACACACACGTGCACACACACACTTCGATTCAAGATTGTCACTAAATATTTACTGACCTATTGGCCTACACTTACTTTAATACACAAATAATGTGAACTGAGCAATATATGACATTTTTATAAATGTGACTTAAATATCCTCCTCCACTTTTGTCATGCTGGGACTTGAATCCCCAGACTTTTACATGCTCAGCAAGTGCTGTACCACTGAGCTACATCCCTAGCACTACTTCTTTTCTTTGGTCCCAGTACTGGGACTCAGTGCACAGGCTCTGAGTTCGAGCCTCTTTTTTATGTTTATTACAGTTTGGACCTTGAAAGCCTCCAAAGGCTGATCTATTGAAGAATTAGTCTAGAATCTATGGCAATATTGGCAGGAGAGTGGAGCCTGGTGAAAGGTAGTTGAGTCAGTAAGAGTGTGCTCTTGAAGAAGCTATTAGAACTATGATCCCTTCTCTTCTTTCTGTCATATTCTGGCCGCCATGATTTAATGCCTTGCTAATAGGCCTAAAAGCTATGGACCAGCTACCAAGGACTGAAACTTCCAAAAGAATGAGCCATTAATACACCATTCCTCTTTTTAAGTTATTTCAAGTATCCTGTCATGGTAACAGAAAGCTGACAAACACCATGTTCAAGCCCAGCTGGGTTAAATGGAGCCTTATAAACTCTCTCCATTTTCTCTACCAGTCCACACATTTATGAAAACAACCTTTCTTCTTTCAGAAGCAAAAAAGTAGTTCAGGTATCTCTTATCTGAATTGGCTACTTCCTAGGAGATTTTAGTGGATATGAATATTGATTGTGGCACATGAAAAAAAAAAACACAACAGGGTAGCCAAGGCCTACATTAAAAAAAATGAGTTCATGTAGCTGCTTCATGTTTAACTTCAAGTTTTCTAATTGTCTTCTGAAAAATTTTTTTTCAAATACAATTTTAATTTTTAATTTTTTTAATTTTTTTATTTTTTTGGCCAGTCCTGGGCCTTGGACTTAGGGCCTGAGCACTGTCCCTGGCTTCTTCCCGCTCAAGGCTAGCACTCTGCCACTTGAGCCACAGCGCCGCTTCTGGCCATTTTCTGTATATGTGGTGCTGGGGAATCGAACCTAGGGCCTCATGTATCCGAGGCAGGCACTCTTGCCACTAGGCTATATCCCCAGCCCTAAATTTTTTATATATTTTTTTATTATCAAACTGAATTACAGAGAGGTTACAGTTTCATACATTAGACATTGGGTACATTTCTTGTACTGTTTGTTACCTCGTTCCTCATTCCCCCCCCCTCCCCCTCCCTCTTTCCCTTCCCCCTCCCCCCCCACGGGTTGTTAAGTTGTCCAGTTCATTTTCATCAAACAGTTTTTAAGTATTGCTTTTGTAGTTGTTTGTCTTTTTTTACCCTGTGTCTCTCGATTTTGGTATTCCCTTCCAATTATGTTCCTTTTTTAGCTATCAGCTTCAGGAGTTTTTAATTGTGTGTGTATATGTTGTTTAAACACTTAAGTAGTAGAATAAAGGAAAGAAAAGGGAACTTCTTTCATGATTTAAATGAATAAACTTATTTATTTATTTCCTTTTATAGCATACATGCAATTTCACAATAACCTGAGCCTAATAGTCTTGTATTTGTAATTATTTTAGAAAAAATATTTTATACATAAATATATTTAGGTTCAAAGAGACTAAACAGTCATTTTTCTCCTTATTCATACTTGCAATTTAAATAGAGCCAGGTAAGGAGAGGGTGTGTGTGTGTGTTTGTGTGTGTGTGTGTAGCGCACGCGCGCGCATGTGTGCACACGTGTGTGTGTTCATTCTCATTAGATGATCTATGCTGGTTGTTGATTCTGGGCTGATTCTCTGCCAAGGGAGTCATCACCCTGGGCTTCACAGAAAATCTGTGTGAATATTTACACAGTGAGACCAAAGGAGGATATTCTTAGGAGAAGATCGAAAAGGCACAATAGCTATATGCATGTGATCATATAGAATGATTTTTGTCAAAAACAACTCTGAGAAATAGAAACAAGAGGTTTTGTTATTTTACTTTTTGGTTTTTTGTTTGTTTTGCTTTCCCTCTTTGTTGGTGTTTTTTATTTCTGTATTTTTTGTCTTGTATGTAAGTTTATCTTTGGGGGAGGGTGAAATGGAAGATGGAAATAGTGGGACAATGGATAAACTAATGCAACAGTGATACTCACTAGGCACTATGTTGAAAATGAACTAAACACCTAGTGGAGAAGGGGGGTTGGGAGGGGGAAAACTGGGAGTAAACAAGGGAAGAGGTGACACTGTTTAAAAGGAAATATTCAAAATGCTCAAAAGGAAATCTTCAAAAATGCATCACCTAATGTATGTAACTATAATCCCTCTGTACATCATCTTTACAACAAAACTAAATAAAAATAAAGCAAAATAATATCCATTTGTGATCTCAAAAAAGAAAAGAAAAGAAAGTCAGTTTTTGATGCTACTGCTTTTAGACTGTCACCCAAAGGTCGATATCGAACAGCCTGAGCCTGAGGGTGGCAGCATTGGTGGTGCTGTGGCCCTCCAAGGGCTGTGGTCCTTGAATCACGGGATGAATCACAGGGACCCTACGATTCCAACATTCTCCACAGATTCCTCCTTCCCTCCCTGCTTGCTTGCTTCTTTCTTCTCTCTCTTTCTCTTGCTTGCTTCTTTCTTCTCTCTCTCTCTCTCAGCCTTTTATTTGTTTAAATAATAATTATTTATTGTCAAAGTGATGTACAGAGAGGTTACAGTTTCATACGTTAGGCATTGGATACATTTCTTGTACTGTTTGTTACCTCATCCCTCATTCCCCCCTCCCCCTCCCCTTTTTCCTCTCCCCCCCCCCCAAGTTGTTCAGTTGGTTTACACCAAATGGTTTTGCAAGGATTGCTTATGGAGTCGTTTGTCTTTTTATCCTTTGTCTCTCGATTTTGATATTCCCTTTCACTTTCCTAGTTCTAATACCTGTATATACAGTTTCCAATGTACTGAGATGAGATACAGTGATGGTGCGGGAACAACCACAGGAAGGGGATACAAGAACACCATCAAGAAAAGAAGCTAGGGTTTCACATGGCATGTTGAAAGTAATTAGAACAGTGATATAACAGTCATTTCCATATCATGGAGTTCATTTCACTTAGCATCATCTTATGCATTCATAAGGGTATAGCTATTGGGCTCTTGTGATCCTCTGCTGTGACTAGCCTAAACCTGTGATAATTATTCCCTATGAGGGAAACCATTGAGTCCATGTTTCTTTGGGTCTGGCTCACTTCACTTAGAATAATTTTTCCAAGTCCTTCCATTTTCTTACAAATGGGGCAATGTCATTCTTTCTGACTGAGGCATAAAATTCCATTGTGTATATGTACCACATTTTCCTGATCCATTCGTCTACTGTGGGGCATCTGAGTTGGTTCCATATTTTAGCTATGGCAAACTGTGCTGCGATGAACATTGTTGTGCTGGTGGCTTTAGTGTGTTCTTGTTTGTGGTCTTTTGGGTAGATGCCCAAAAGTGGGGCTGCTGGGTCATAGAAGAGCTCTATGTTTAGCCTTCTGAGGAATCTCCATACTGCTTTCCAGAGTGGCTGAACCAGTTTACATTCCCACCAACAATGAAGTAGGGTTCCCTTTTGGCCACATCCCTTCCAACATTTGTTATTGTTAGTTTTCTTGATAATGGACATTCTTACTGGGGTGAGGTGGAATCTCAATGTTGAAATAAAAACAAATACCCTGAAAACACTGCAAGAAGGAGTAGGAGAAACACTTGGGCTCCTTGGCACAGGATGAGACTTCCTTAATAAAGGCCCAGACATGCTACAAATCAAAGAAAGGTTGGACAAATGGGACCACATCAAACTGAAGAGCTTCTGCAGGGCAAAGGACATAGCTTGCAAGATAAACAGAAAGCCCACAGATTGGGAAAAGATCTTTACTGGCCATACAACGGACAAAGGCCTCATATCTAAAATATATGGTGAACTAAAAAAATTAAATTCCTCCAAAACAAAACCTCAAAGAACCAATAGCCCCCTCAACAAGTGGGCTAAAGACTTAAAAAGAGACTTCTCTGATGAGGAAATGAGAATGGCCAAGAGACATACGAAAAAGTGCTCTACATCACTGACCGTAAAATAAATGCAAATCTCTTTCTTTTTTCCTTTTCTCTCTAAATCTCCTTCTAAATCTCTGAGTCTCTCAATCTGTCTCTCAGTTTCTCTCAATCTTTCTTGGTCTCTGTCTCTTTCCTGACTATAGATATGAGCTTGTGCTCTAACACATGCTCCCACCATGAGGTGCCCCCTTCACAACAGGCTCAAATGGGGCCACATGATTGTACACTTGGCCATCAGAACTATAAGACAAACATAAGTCTTTATTCATCTCATCAGTACCCAGCCTCAGGCATTTCATGGTAGCAAGAAAAAGCTGGCTGATAGAATTGCATTCATTCAGAGATGTTACGTTGTACAAAGTGGCCACTCTGAATGTAAGAGGGAGTTTTAAAGATAATTCTAAATTATGTCAAAATTATTAAAAAGCTTAATTTAGAAATGTCCGTGCACTTCCCCTCTTAAATGCTTATGCTTAGATACCTTTACATCAGTATTAAGACTGTGAATTCACTACGAGCATGCTCAAAGGAAGTGAGAGGAAAAGGATAATATTTATAACTCCAACAGCAAGTACTTCATAGCTCATTCTATCCATATTTTTGAACTGAGATACTCAGGAAACAAAGACTAAAAAAAACACAAATAGTTACAGTCTTAGGTAAATGTTTAATCATCATAAACTTTCGGAAGTTTTTCCTATGCTGAGAACACATAAACTTTCCAAGTGATTAAGAATAACTCAAAAAAGCAAAAGACTGGAATTTAATTTAAAATATTTAATAAACCATGTGCTGTGGTACATGCCCATAACACTAGTTACTTGGTACATTGAGATCAGGAGGATCATAGCGGGCCTCCCAACTTCCATTTCAGTGGAAAAAGCTATGTGTGTGGTTCATGCCTGTCATCCTAACTCCAACACGAAGCCTAAAATAGGATCCTGGTCCAGGCATGTGGCCAGACATAAAGGAGAACCTATCTCAAAATAAACAGCACAACCTTCCTAGCAAGTATGAGGCCTTAAGTGCAAAACACCTGGCTCAATACGATGAGTTGTCTGGCTCAATATGATATCCTCCAGTTGCATCCATTTTCCTATAAATATATGATTTTATTTTTCTTTATGGTATGTATTATTTCCCAGAAGTCTGTGAGAGTCCATTCAAACCAATAGCTGCAGTACAGTGGCATGCAAATGTCTTCCCAGCTGCAGAATGTGCACAATTGCCGGGCACAGTGGTGTGTGCCTACTGTGCCCAGTGACATAAAGAAGCCTAAGTAGTAAGACTGCAGCCCAGGAAGGCTGGCCAGAAATCAAGACCCTACCTCAAAAATAACTAATGCAAAAGGGGCTGGAGAATTGCTCCAAGTGGCAGAATGTCTGCCTAGCAAGCACAAATCTCCCCAGTACAGGAAGTAAAATAAAGGTGAAGGTGCAGATTTACCCAAAGAAATAAGAATATGAACCCATCACTAGCAGGTGACCGGCAGCTCTGAATAGGTTTTGCATAGGATATGCAAGATAAGGCAGTAGTGAACCGGATGGCAGCTAGTCTTTGGCCATCTTGACAATTCTGATATGGAGAGTAAATCAATATATCTGAGAAGTATCTGTGTCCATGTTTATTGAAGCACTGTTCACAATACCCAATGGTAGAATAGTGAAGCCTGCTCTCCAACGGAAATCCTCTATTTCTGCTTCTCTAGGATTAGAGGCTTGAGCCTCCACACCCAGCCACATTGGGGCCTGGACACCATCCCTGAGCCTTTTTGCTCAAGGCTAGCACTCTACCACTTGAGCCACAGCTCCACTTCTGGCATTTTGGGTGCTGAATTGGAGATAAAAGTCTCATGCACTTTTACTCCCTGGGCTCGCTTCAAACTATGATCCTCAGATGTCAGTTTCCCAAGTAGCTAGGATTATAGGCATGAGCTGCCCAGCCAGATCTTTCACTTTTAAAGTGGTCATAGAGAGCTCTGGCCAGCCCTACCCCACTGAAAAAAAGGAAAAAAAAATGTTTTCTTTCAAGAGGGGAGATAGGGCTGGGAATATGGCCTAGTGGTAAAGTGCTCGTCTCATATTCATGAAACTCTGGGTTCAATTCCTCAGCACCACATGTATAGAAAAAGCTGGAAGTAGTGGTGTGGCTCAAGTGGTAGAGTGCTAGCCTTGAGCAAAAAGAAGCCAGGGACAGTGCTCCGGCCTTGAGTTCAAGCCCCAAGACTGGCAAGAAACAAAACAAACAAATCAAAGGGCAATTTGTCATAGCTAGGATCTGGAACCAACCCAGATGCCCCTCAGTAGACGAATGGATCAGGAAAATGTGATACGTATACACAATGGAATTTTATGCCTCTATCAGAAAGAATGACATTGCCCCATTCTTAAGGAAATGGAAGGACTTGGAAAAAATTATACTAAGTGAAGTGAGCCAGACCCAAAGAAACATGGACTCTATGGTCTCCCTCATAGGGAATAATTAGCACAGGTTTAGGCAAGTCACAGCAGAGGATCACAAGAGCCCAATAGCTATACCCTTATGAATGCATAAGATGATGCTAAGTGAAATGAACTCCATTTTATGGAAACGATTGTTATATCACAGTTGTAACTACTTTCAACGTCCCATGTGTATCTGTAGATTCTACTTTTTTTTTTTTTTTTTTTTTGCCAGTCCTGGGCCTTGGACTCAGGGCATGAGCACTGTCCCTGGCTTCCTTTTGCTCAAGGCTAGTACTCTGCCACTTGAGCCACAGCGTCACTTCTGGCTGTTTTCCATATATATGGTACTGGGGAATTGAACCCAGGGCTTCATGTATATGAGACAGGCTCTCTTGCCACTAGGCCATATTCCCAGCCCTAGTAGCTTCTACTATTGATGATGTTCTCGTATCACCTTCCTGTGGTTGTATCTACACTATCTCTGTAATCTTATCTGAGTATGTTGGAAACCGTCTAAACTGGTATTAGAACTAGGAAATTGAAAGGGAATACCAAAATCGAGAGACACAGGGTAAAAAAAGACAACTACAAAAGCAATACTTGCAAAATTGGTTGGTGTAAGTGAACTGAACACCTCATGGGGGGAAAGGGAAAGGGGGAGGAGCGAGGGGGTAATGAGGGACGAGGTAACAAACAGTACAATGTATCCAATGCCTAACGTATGAAACTGTAACCTCTCTGTACATCAGTTTGATAATAAAAACTTGAAAAAAAATCAAGAGGGGAGATGTTCCTATCCTTCCATAGCCTCTCATACATCTCAGAAAAGTAAAGCTTCTTCAAAGGCTGAACTCAAACCAGCCTGTAGGAAACACCACAGTCTGAAGCAAAATAAATAAATAAATAAATAAAAATTCTCTGTCTCCTTGGGCCTATGGACTTACTTTTTAGATGCATCCAAAGCTTTCTTGCCTTTTGTAGGTTCTTTCAGAATTGACCATACGTCATAAACCCTTCAGCCAGTGACTAGAAAAATCAGTCTCATCAAATTCCACTCTGGACCTCACATTTCATTTAAACAGAGTAGCAGTTAACTTCTTTGTATAGGATACTTCTTAAACTCATTTTCTAACCTCAAGACAGGGTGCTTTCTTTCCATTGCCCTCAGCACACTGATGAGATCTCAGTAAAAATGTGGGTAAGAAAAATCATTATCCTTGCCAAGTGTGAGTAGCTCATACCTGTAATCCTAGCTATTCAAAAGGCTGAGATCTGAAGATCTCATTTTGAAGCTAGGCCAGGCAGAAAAGTTTGTGAGTCTCTTATCTCTATCTAACCAGCAGAAAGCCAGAAGTAAAGGTGTGACTCAAGGGCAAAGAGCCAGTCTTGAAAGAAAAAGGCAAGTGAAAGTGAAAGGCCTTCCATTCAAGCCCCAGTACCAGCACACACACGAGTGCCAATATGCAGTACTCTCTC
This sequence comes from Perognathus longimembris pacificus, assembly GCF_023159225.1. Lineage (NCBI taxonomy): Eukaryota > Metazoa > Chordata > Mammalia > Rodentia > Heteromyidae > Perognathus > Perognathus longimembris. The sequence goes on from NC_063172.1 coordinate 54,816,257, forward strand.
CCTGTGCATAGTTTGCTGTCCTAGGTTTCAGTTAGCCTTGGTCAGCAGCAGTCTGAAATATTAAATGGAAAATTCCAGAAATAAACAATGCTTGTTCTAAATTAAGAGCTTTTCTAGCTGACTGATGAAATCGCCAATCCTCCTGTTGTGTTCCACTCAGCATACACTCTATTGATGTTGGTCACTAGTTATAACCATTGCAACATCATGGTGTTATGTCTAATTTACTTAACAAGACCTCCAAGTGCAAGGGGTGTGATCCTACCAATTTAGATTTGCCAAGGAGAGCCATAAAGTGTTTTCATTTGGTGAAATAGTGAGGATTCCTAACAATATAATGTCTCTTAAAAATGGTATGCTGAAGTTGTTAATGCCCACAGTGAGAATAAATTTTGTATCCATGAAATTGTAAAGAAGGAAACAGAATGCTTATGCTAGTTTTAGGCTCTTATTTCAAACTGTGAAAGGACAGCTTCAGTATGTGATAAATGCCTGGTTAACACAGGAAATTCAAAGCCAAGCATGGTGGCATATGTATGCTAAAAGGCTGAGGCAGGAGGATTGTGAATTTGAGGCCAGCCAGAACTACATATCTACATCATGATTCAAAAAAAAAAAGATGATAAAAGCATCAAATCTGTGCATAGAAAATATGAACAGAAAAATGTGTTGTAAGCTGAGCATAGTAGCTCCAGCCTATAGTCCCAGCTACCACTGAGGGGTAAAGATCAGAAGATCATGCCTCAAGAAAAGCCTGGACAAAAACATTCTCAAGACTCCATCTTAATCAGTGGCCGTGTGTAGTGATGCATGTCTGTCTTCACAACACCAATAGGAGGATTACAATCCAGGCCGGCCTGGGCAAAAACCCAAAACCTATCTCAGAAATAACCAACCCCCCAAAGAGGTAGTAGAGTTATTCAAGTAGTACAGTGCCAGCCTAACAAATAAAAGTCCCTGAGTTCAAACCCCAGTACCACTAAAAAAAAACCCAAAGAAACAAAAAGCCCTACTGAAAGCAATATAATATGCCAGAAAACATGGAGCCTTACTTTACCTTGTAGGCATTGTGTCATCTCATATCATCACAAAAAGAAGGGTGTTTGCATAATGGAAAATGCAAAACTGAGCATGGGGGCATATGTGTGCCAAAGGGCTGAGGCATTCTAGATAGATGACTGACAGACAGACAGTTTCCATAACTTTCATTACATCCAAATTCAGATTGAGCTGTGCACCCATGATGTACACCTAAAATCATAGCTACACTGGAGGCTGAGATCTGAGGATTGCAGCCAGCCCAGGCAGGAAAGTTCCTCTGAGATTCTTATCTCCAATTAATCACTCAAAACCCAGAAGTGGAGCTGTGGCTCAAAGTGGGAGAGTGCTAGCCTTGCCCAAAAGAGCTCAGGGACAGTGCCCAAGCCCTGAGTTCAAGCCCCGTGACCAAAATAAAAATAAAAATAAAACCTCATTGTTATAACTGTTCTATTACACTATTAGTTATTATTATTCTCTTACTATGCCTAAGTTTATCATAGGTGTATGTGATTACGAAAAAAACCATACGGGGTCCAGTACAATCTGATTTTATGCATCCAGGAAGATCTTGGGATGTGTCCCCACAGGCTGAGGAGGTGCTGCTGCCGGGTAAGCTTGCCCCTCCCTTGCTGTGCCGGCAGTATTACATTGGAAACTTACTCACCAGTAGGTGGAGGTAGTGAATTAATAACAGAAAAGCAGTACATTGCTAATAATGGCTTATTTCATTTTGCAATCCCACAGGAACATTTGCTTCTGACCTCCAATGCCCTTGCCATTCCTCACAGTTCTGCCTGTTACCCTCACAGCTCTGGTCTTTCTACCAAATCACACTTCTAAGAGCTGGTAATGAAGGTGCTCCAAACCCCAAGGCGTTCCCTGGCCAATGGTGTTAAATCCAACCAACGAAATTAATCCTCAACAATGCCACTCTGTGGAACCTTATATTTTGTACTCTTACTTTTCTCTTTTCTCTCTGATTTGCTCCATGATTTTTTTCTGAGGGAAGGGATCCCAGTATTCTCCTTTTGATATTTACTTAGAACATGCATTATTTACATTGAGAGAAATAAACGTATGTGTATATATGTGCAGGAGCCTTCCATATTTGCATGTCCCACAGCCATAGACTCAATCACTTCAGATTTCGAAATTGAAGGCTAAAGCAAGAGAAACTGGGAGCTCCAGGCCAGCTCCAGGCTACATAGCAAGATACTGTCTCAGAAAGAACTTTAAATTTTTATGCCAGCACCAGTGGCTCACGGAGGCAGAGATCTGAGGATTGCCGTTCAAAGCCAGTCTGGGCAGGAAAGTCTGTTAGACTACTATCTGCAATAAACCACCAGAAAAACGGAAGTGGAGCTGTGGCTCAAGTGGTAGAATGCTAGCCTTGAGCTGAAGAGCACAGGGACAGCTCCCAAGCCCAGAGTTTAAGCCACATGACCTAAAGAGAAAATTGTAGAATGCATATTTATTACATATTTATTTGTTCACTTATTTATTTATTTATTTATTTATTTATTTTTGCCAGTCCTGGGCCTTGGACTCAGGGCCTGAGCACTGTCCCTGGCTTCTTTTTTGCTCAAGGCTAGCACTCTGCCACTTGAGCCACAGCACCACTTCTGGCCATTTTCTGTATATGTGGTGCTGGGGAATCGAACCCAGGGCTTCATGTATAGGAGGCAAGCGCTCTTGCCACTAGGTCATATCCCCAGCCCCATTTATTTATTTATTGTGCTGGTTCTAAGGCTTAAATTTGGAACCTGGGTACTGTCCCTGAGCTTTTGTGTTTAACTTACACTTTACCACTTTGGGCCACAGCACCATTTCCAGATTTTTAAACAATTAATTGGAGAGTCTCAGGATCTTTCATGTCCAGGCTGGCTTGGAACCCCAGTCCTCACATCTCAGCTTCCTGAGTACCTAGAATTATAGGCAGGAGCTATGTACTCACAGTTAATTTGTGTATTTTTATGTTAAACATATTTGAATTATATTTTATGTATCCATAATTAGATTAAGCAAATATATCATAAAATATATAGTTATGGAAAATCTATTATATATAACTATTATATAAAGTTATATATTATAATTTACAAATTCTAATATATTACATACTATATAAATTATATGTCATATATGCATAAATAGATATTATATATGTTATATAATGTTTGCATCATATACATTATAATACAATGCATATATAATTTATATATTATACTATGTATACAATTTGTATAAATTATATATATTACAGTGCATATAATATATATTTATGTATGCATACTATAGTTTTAATGTATAAATATATGTTCATGATTAATTATTATATGTTATATGAATTTATATATCTAAAAATAGCAGCTTTATAATCACCAAAATCTGAAAGTGGTCATGAAGTGCAACAGTGATTAAATTCATATAAAAGCCATTCTGAGAGAGAATGGAGTATTACTGAAGCCCAAAAAACAAATGATCTACTAAGCCACAAAAAGACCTGTATAAATCTGAAATGTACACAACTAAGTGAAACAAGCCAATCTGAGAAGGCTGCAGGTGATGTGATTTCGCTGATATGACGTTATATTGGTAATTATGCTGATAGGAACATACAGGAGACTTACACTGGCTCAGACATGGGCACAGGTATTGAGTAGATAACATGGGGCTTAATAAAGACTATGTTCAAACTTCCAACAGAAGCTGGTGATCGCAGGACAGAACATAGCTCTAAGCAAACAATCAGAGAAATCATAAATGCATGACACACCCTTACTGAAGGGGGTAGGGAGTAGGTGCCAACAGGTAACCCGGACAAGACTCACATCTGTGACACTCAGAACAATAGAAGTTGTCTGTCAATGCTGCACTTCAGTTGACATTGCTGCCACAAGTGAAAGGCCACAAGTGGAAAATTTGAGGTCACTGTGTGCATAGAGTGGATTCAAGCAATCATATTCCTGGGTGGTGATGGTGAGACAGCATACACACTAATGATAAAGGTCTGTCAGGGGACAGACTAGAATAAACTGACCAGAAGGATTTCCAATGGTTAAAGTTGAACCAGGTAAGTATTTTTTAAGTGCAATTAGATTTTAACCAAAAGTTTTATACCAGAAAAATCAGTACCTTTTTTAATGGCCTAAATACTTAATGGAAACAATCAGTCAGCCAATAGGAGGGAGGAGATTAAGCCTTCCTGGCGGTATCAGTGGCAAATCCCACTGATAGTGTGTCTTTTTGCTGGGAGGTGATGAAATAGCCCTTTACCTCCATGGCTTTCCTGTTGAGGCCTGTAGCCCCAGTCTAACCATGAGAAGCATAGCACACATATCTCAACTTAGTGCCATTCTACACAATACCCAAGCAGCACTGTCAAAAGTCATCAAAAACAAGGAAGGTCTGGGAAGTCTTCTAACCTTGAGGAGCCTAAGGCACCCTAAGGACTAACTCTGGAATTCTGGATGGGTCAGGAATGAATTGGGCTTGGTCAGGGGTAGCAAATACCTTTGACGTTGCGCTCAACTTCATATCATTCTAGGAAGTGCCTGGATCAACTCTGTGATAAGACAGAACACAGGAACGCTATGAAGTTTCTTTATGTAAACTTGAGAACTGTAGTAAATTCTTGCCAGTCTGTTGTCTCTGGGTTGTGGAGGGGATAATTGAGCCATGCAAATTCCTTTTTCTTTTGAATATGCACTAAGTTGTATTTAAGAAAACTTCTGAAGTCACTCCCAAGCTTTTCAGTTTTCAACTTTTCCTGTTGATATCATCAACAGGAAAAGGGAATAGCTGACTTCACAATAAATAAATTACACTCATTGCCTATTTTAGAAAAGAGTTTCCTGGTTGATCACAGTATGTGATTAATTTGGGGTTCACTGTATATCAACTTTTGTTTTAAAGCTTATTTTATGCCAAGCCCCCTGATGCCTTATGCCTGCAATCCTAGTTATTCAGGAAGTTGAGATCTGAGGATTGAGGTTCAAAGCCAGCTGGGACAGGAAAGTCTGTAAAGTTTTTATGTCCAATTAACTACCAAAAAGCTGCAGTGGAGCTATAACTAAGGTGGTAGAATGTCAACCTTGAGCAAAAAAGCTCAAAGACAGTGCCCAGGTGCTGAGTTCAAGACCCAGGGCCAGTACTGAAACCAAAATAATAATAATTTATTTTATAAGTGAAATCTTGACCATGAAAGCCTGTCTAGCAGAAGTCTAGGGAGAGAATGAAAGACCAAGGCAGTACTCATTGAGCATCGCCACTCATGCTGGGCTACGTAGATTCAAACCCAACCTGATAAACGTGGACTTCAGAGGGAAAAGAAAATTATTTAAGGACTGTTGCAATTTCTCCAGCCTTGAGATGTTCTACCCTCCCAATGATGTACATTTCATAGTTCAGGTATAACCCAGGGTCCCATACTGTAATGTGGAGTCTTGTCTCCTTGGTCTCCTCCAATCTGGAAGGGTACTTCAGCAGGTCATCTTTACAAAACCACTGGCGACACATTTTGCAAACTCTTCCTCAGTTTGGAATTGCTGATTTCTCCATGGGTTCCTATTTTGTTCATGAGATTTTACAAGAACACCTGCAAAGTGAAATATCCTCCATTTCAGGGCCTGTTACAGGAAAATCTGTGACATCACCATGTCCCCTTACTGCTGTCAGAGCTGAGCACTTGGCTCAAGTGGCAGCTACCAAATAGCTGCACAGTTCACTAGTTAAGTTTTCCATTGTACTTCTTAGGTGTTTTGGCTGAGACTTCTTGGCCAAAAGTCTTATTTCCCACCATACTTTAACCTAGTAATTTTAGAGTCCCCATATGCCTGATTGTTGGGGATTCATCTTGGCCTTAAGGGGGGAAGGGTGATGAGAGTACTCCCGAGACGCCGCCCTTCCTCCAGCCCTGGGGCAGTGTGGAAATGAGCCACACCTATCTCCTTCTGGGTCCGGAACCAGAAGGGGTAGCTTTGAGACCATCTCCCTCCTCGTGCCAGCGAGCACATGTGCTCCCTTTTTGCGGGCTGGCGCTCTTCAATGTGAGCCACAGCTCCACTTCTGGCTTTTCAGTAGATAATTGTAGATAGCTAATTGGTGATAACTTTTCTAACCAGGCTGGTTTGAACTGTGATCTTCAGATCTCAATCTTTTGAGTAGGCTGGATTACAGGTATGAGCCATCAGTACCCAGTTTCCTTTTGACTTTTATTTATATATGTGTGCTGGTCCTGGGGTTTGAACTTAGGGCCTGGGCACTGCCCCTGAGCTTCTTTTGCTCAAGGCTAATGCTCTACCATGTGAGTGTCTCAAAGCCAAACTGGCTGGCTTTTAACCCCGATCCTAAGATCTCAGCCTCCTAAGTAACTAGGATCACAGTTATGATCCACTGGCACCCAGCTGACTTTCTAATCAAGAATCTACTTTTGAGCCAGGCATTGAAGTCACCCATGTAAAGCTAGCTCCAGAGGCTGATGTGGGATGATCTCAAGTTCAAGACCAGCCTCAGCTTCTAGGCAAGACCGTGTATCAAAAATCCCACAAAGGGCTGGGGATATAGCCTAGTGGCAAGATTGCCTGCCTCGGATACACGAGGCCCTAGGTTCGATTCCCCAGCACCACATATACAGAAAACCGCCAGAAGCGGTGCTGTGGCTGGAGTGGCAGAGTGCTAGCCTTGAGCGGGAAGAAGCCAGGGACAGTGCTCACGCCCTGAGTCCAAGGCCCAGGACTGGCAAAAAAAAAAAATCCCACAAAACAAAAATTGATTTGCAAGTCCATTGTGGTTAGGCTGATTTCTTCTGGGCTGGGTTTGGTACCACACACCTGCTATAACAGTCTCTTGCCTTCTTCAGTCAGTAGCTACCAGGAGCATGCACTTCTTATATTTGAACGCCAGAGGGCAGAAGGACACAAAGAATATTGAAGTGACTTTTTAACTTTTGCTTTCTCTGCTTTTTTCTTTTTCTTATCCTTCCTTCCCTCCCTCCTTCCCTCCCTCCCTTCCTCCCTCCCTCCCTCCCTCCCTCCCTCCCTTCCTTCCTTCCTTCCTTTCTTCCTTCCTTCCTTCCCTCCTTCTTCCTTTTTTGTCGGTCTTAGGGCTTGAACTCTGGGCCTGGGCACTGTCTCTGAGCTCTTCAGCTCAAGGCTAGAGCTCTACCACCTGAGCCACAGCACCAGTCTGGCTTTATGGTGGTTAATTGGAGATGAGAGTCTCATAGACTTTCCTGCCCAGCCTGGCTTTGAACCATGATCCTCAGATCTCAGCCTCCTGAGTTGCTAGGATTACAGGCATGAGCCATCAGCTCCTGGCTTATCTATTTTTTAATAATTTTATTTTATTGTAAGGGTGATGTCAGAGGGGTTTCAGTTACATAAGTAAGGTCATGAGTGCATTTCTTTCCAGTGTTACCCTCTCCCTCGTTGTCATCTGCTTCCCTTCTTCCCCCACTCCTCCCCCTGCAAGTTGTAAAGGTCATTTCCAACAGTGTCCTGTGAGTATGACTTTGTCCTTTGTCTCACCATTTTGTTATTCCCCTTCCATTCCCCAAATCAGATAAACATATACAAAACACAGGGTACCAAAATAAAAATTTTTTTTTAAAAAAGCAAACAACAGTGACAACACGGGATAAACCAAAGGTGGGGGGGGGGAAGCAAAGCAAAAAAAAAAAAGGGAATAACTTCATCCAGTACATTAAAATGAAAACAAAAACAAGGGGCTGGGAATGTGGCTTAGTGATGGAGTGCTTGCTTAGCATGCATGAAGTCTTGGGTTTGATACCTCAGTACCACATAAACAGAAAGTTGGGTGGTAGAATGCTAGCCTTGAGAAAAAGAAGGTCAAGGACAGTGCCCAGGCCCTGAGTTCAAGCCCCAGGACTGGCAAAAAAGAAAAAGAAAAAGAAACAAAGAATAACCTCCCTCTTGTTGGATCTTGGAGTTCATTTTGATTAGCATCATTTTATACTGTCACATGTACATCGCTATAGAGCTATTGTGATCCTCTGCTAGCACTATCCTAGGCATTCTAATTATTATAAATGAGGGAAACCATGGATCCTATGTTTCTTTGGATCTGGCTTACTTAATAGGACTTTTCCCAAGTCTTTCCATTTCCTTACAAATGAGATGATGTCATTCTTTCTGATGGAAACACAGAATTGCATTGTGTATGTATACCACATTTTCTTGATCCATTCATCTACCGAGGGGCATTTGGGTTATTCATATCTTAGCTATGACTCTTGAAGCTTCAATTCAGAACTGGAGTAATCACCTCCAATCACATTTCATTGGCTAAATAATCACATATGCCCCACCCAGAAGGCAGTGGGTGATGAAAACATACTACAGCCATCCTAACGGAAGGCACCTCCATGTCACAGGTTAACTGTATTGAAGGATAATTCTAGGAAAGGGAGGTTTGAGAGCCTCACTTTACCATAAAATGCCTTCTTTCCATTCTAGTTGGGTTTCATCATCTTTTAAATCAGCCTTTCCTCCAGTGAGCTAACTACTTTAAACCAACGGGTGGTACTTTAAACCTGGGTGGTAAACTTACTGACTCATTGCTTAGAGAAAACAATTCAATTCAAGGGTTGGAGACATGGTTCAGTTGGTTGAGCACTAGCCAATGAATTGAAAATACCAAATGCAAGTGAAAGTATCAAATTTGAGTCTTAGTCTTGGATCTTAAAAGAAGAGAGAGGGAGTGGGGCTGGGGATATAGCCTAGTGGCAAGAGTGCCTGCCTCGGATACATGAGGCCCTAGGTTCGATTCCCCAGCACCACATATACAGAAAATGGCCAGAAGCGGCGCTGTGGCTCAAGTGGCAGAGTGCTAGCCTTGAGCGGGAAGAAGCCAGGGACAGTGCTCAGGCCCTGAGTCCAAGGCCCAGGACTGGCAAAAAAAAAAAAAAAAAAAGAAGAGAGAGGGGAAAAAAGAGATCTTAAAAGACAGAGAAAACAATCCAGGAATAACATCTAGGAACAAACAGCGACAAAGAAATAAAGAACAATAACAGTTCAACAACCAGGAAAGAGTAGCACTTTTCTTCAAAATTTAAACTCATAGTAAAGTTTCCTTTCAGTGAAAGAGGACTTATAGCTTCAGTTTATCCATTTTTAAATTAAAAATGTATTGATGTCCTCATAAAAGGAACTCCTAAGTCAGATCTGCCAATGATTGCCTGGCATGGGCAGCTTAATGATAAACTATGTATAAACTATACCCAGGGTGACTTGACCTGTCAGTAAGCTCCACTTTTCTGTCAGAACTATGGAAGTGAAATCGGGTGTGGTGACTCAAGTCTGAAATCCTAGCTACCTAGGATGCCAAGATTGGGGAAATCAAGATTCAAGTCCACCCTCTCTCGGTTTGGGTGCACAGCTACAAGAGAAGCACAATGCTGGGCATAGGAAGGCACATCTGTTGTCCCCATCAGCGTGGGCAAGCACAAATAGGAGAATAGGAGGAAAGCAGCCCGTGCTTGCCGGAGCTTGAAACAGAAAACTGCCTCTGAAATAACCAATGCAAAAAGGGCTGGAGGTGTGGTGTGGCTCAAGTGGTACAGTACCTGCCTTGCAAGTTCGAGGCCTGCAGTTCACTCTGCAGTGCTGCAAAAAAATAGAAATAGATAAATAAATAAAACTTTTTATTTAAACAGACTTGCTTATAACAATCAAATATTCAAAATACCAATTATAGGCCTGCTAAAGAATAATTTCTCTCTATCTCATTAGGGCTTCTTCCTCCTGCAGGTTCAGAGGCTGCCTTTGTCTGCCATCATATGGGGTAGCTTCTATTAGTCCAATCTGTACCAAACTGAGAAATGAGAAAATGGCTGGATGATGTGACTGGATGTCTTCAGTCACACACTAAATCCAAACCCAGAGCAAACCCTGAGTGGAGAGCCTTCCCAGGACTCAGCATACCAACCTTTGGTGGTGTTGCATACAGTGAGGTTACAGCTGGTCCTGGGACTCCTGAGATGCACACAGTGGCGGCCAATGTCCATTAATGCACTCCACAGTCTAGCACTGACTAGAACTGACTATGGACAGCCAGTGTGCTGCAAGCTGAAATTGGAGCCCAGCATTAAAGGTCACTGCTTAGCAAGGAGAATGGGAGCCAGGCACACAGCCAAGAACAAAGTTTGAAGCCCGTCTCTGGTAGCTCACACCTGTAATCTTACCTGTTCAGGAGGTTGAGATCTGAGGATTAATGTTTGAAGCTAGCCTACGCATGAAAATCTGTGAGACTCTCATCTCTAATTAACCAGAAAAATGCCAAAAGTACAGTGGCAGAGTGGCAGCCTTGAGTGAAAAAACTCAGGGACAATGCCTAGCACCTGAGTTCAGGCCTCAGCATGGCACACACATGTGCACCTTCCTCCTCCAACACACAACACAGAATAAAGTCTGAGAAGTAAGTATACAAGTCTATCTTTAAAACCCAAGAAGGGTTTTGTCAAATTTCCTTGTTCTTATTTGGAAACCATAAACAGGAAGTGGGAAGTATCTGCCTGTTTTCTATGTCCAATGTAGAATTATCGTGTGTGTGTGTGTGTGTGTGTGTGTGTGTGTGTGTGTGTGTGTGTGTGTCCTGGGGCTTGAAGTCAATGCCTCATACTCTCACTTGGTTTTCTTGGCACCCTACTCCTTGAGCCACATCTCCACTTCTGGCTTTTTGGTGGCTAATTAGCGGAAAGTCTCAAGGACTATTCTTCCAGGGTAGCTTCAAACCTCAGACCTCAGATCTCAGCCTTCTGAGCATCTAGGATTATAGGCGTGAGCCCTTGTGCCTGGCTAGAACTGACTTTGATGCACACAGATATTGCAAACCATTGCTTCACTATTTAAGGATGTCAGAGGGATAAGAGCAATTGCCTCTCTGGCTCCCTAGAAAGAATGTTGGAAGTTGTTGTGCTTGATAAAGAGCAGGTTGAAAGACCATCTCTCAGGTGAGGATAAAGGTGATCCAGAACACTAGAGAAGGGAGAGAGTTCGCACTTGGCATGCTTGTAAGGACAAGATGTGTGCAGGTGTGAAAATTTAGAATAGTTGATCTTTTCTAAAGTATTTGAACAATTTTTTTCATTTAGAATCATAATCTTTGCTCTGGACACATATGTTTCTCAGGTCCTTGGTTTAAAATACTAGTCAAGAATTAAAACTCTAAACAAAACAGCCTGGTTTTCTGGTCATTCAAGATTAAATGAGACAGATGGCGGCAGGGACGGAAAGTTCAGGACCGCACGGCCGGGATCGGACATGAGCGGCGGGGGAACCAAGCAGGAGCCGGGGTGCCACCACCAAATGACCACCCAGCACCCCACCCTGAAAGGCCAGCATTAGTGCGGGACACACACACACAATCCAGGACTAGTAAGTTCCCCATTACCCCCTCCCCCAACGGGAGACCAGCTCTCAGAGTCCCAAACCCTACAAAGAAGCTAGATCTCCCCCCTCCCCCTCCCCACCCCGAGGGAATAAAGAATCCCTAAATCAGGCCGCAAAAGGTCCCTTCAGACTCTGGGAAGACACAGGAGCTAGCAGGGGAGAAGCAGAGCAATGCCAAGGCAGCAGAGGAGCCTGAACCAGCGCACCAGCCCTGCCCCCTTCCCAACAGGGGCCTGGGGACCGGCAGGCATTGCAAGCCCCACCGGAGGTGCCTGGGCCTCACGGACTTTTTCAACAAAAGTCACAGGCACGCTGGTGGGCAATACCAGCACAGCAGGGACACCTGGACCCGATCATGAGCCCCCCTCGCAGTGGATGCGCAGTCTGTGGGCACCAACCCGCGCCCAGACACTTGATCCCACTGGGGCCCACACATACCGCCCCCCACAGTGGACTCACGGGAGGGCACAAGCACACCCCAACAACCCAAGGCCCGCTCTGGTAGGCGTACCCCACACAGGTGGGCAGGGGCCCCAGCGGCAGCACCCACTGTGGTGGGCGCACATCGCATAGGTGGGCGGGGCCCCGGTGACAATGCCTGCTCTGATAGGCGCACCTGCACAAGAGGGCAGAGCCCCCCAGCGGCAGCGCTCACTCAGTTTGGCGCATTTCACATAAGTGGGTGGGCCACCCCTCAAGAACACCGGCCCCGGAGCGGTCTACACAGGAGGGCGAACTGCCTGAGAGGTGAGTTCCTCTGACCAAGATACAGAGTGGAAAAAAGAACCAAAGAAGAGATAAGCCTCCACGCCACGCTGAATCAGCGACCAGCAAACCCCCACCAGGGGCACGCTAGGGTCAGCACAACACAGTGGCAGGACACTGTCCCACAGAGAAAGACACAGAACCTACCGACCCCCAAGTGCAGTGAGGGTGACCACCCCGGCAACAACCGAGAAGGTCACACTCACCCATTGGGCAGTAAGGTTCAACAACCAAACTCAAACCCAGAGCCAGGTCACAAGTCTCCCACTGACGGACCAGTGGGAACCAGCACAAAGCCAAACCAGGAAAGCTACCCACAGATCTCCAGATGTGCAAATCACAAAGAAATATAAAACATTTCATCAAAGGGCAAGCCAATTCGCCAGCTCCAAAAAGCAGCACGACTGTAGAGGAGATGGAGAATAAAAAATCAACTGAGGCTATGTTAGCAGAAATGATGGAAAGTCTCAAAAACGAAATCAGAAAACAATTCCAGGATTTTAGAGTGGAAGTCTTGAAGGACATCCAGGAAGCCAAGAAAGAAATGGAAGCAAAAATGGCTACAGGGCAAACCTCCGTTAAAGAAGACCTTAACATCCTGAGAAGTGAAATGCATGAAAAAATAGATTTAAAATACAACTCTTTAAAGGAGGAAATTTCCACGATCAGAGCTGGTCTGGTAACTATAAATAGCTCTCTGACATCCATAAACTCCGCAATTGAATCCACAGCACAAAGAATTGACCATATTGCATCCAGAGTCTCTCTCTTGGACGATGATGCAGCTGATAAGAACCAGAAAATTACCACACTCCAAGAAACAGTAAAGCTCCAGGGAAGACTAATCCAGGAGCTAGTGGACAAAGACAAGAGATATAATCTGCGCATAATTGGAACAGAAGAAGGAGCCGAATACCAGAGCAGAGGGTTTCAATATATTTTCAATAAAGTTATTGCAGAAAACTTCCCCAATCTCACAAGGGACCCCATCCAGGTAACCGAAGCCTATAGGACACCTGGAAGACCAGACCCCAGAAAAGTCATGCCAAGGCACATAATATTCAAGACTTCAGATCTCAGGAATAAAGAGCAAATTTTGAATGCAGCCAAAGCAAAGAAAGAAATCTATTACAATGGGAACAGGATCCGAATAACAGCAGACCTCTCCACACAAACATACCACGCATGAAAAGAATGGAAGAACACCATCCAAGTTCTACAGGCCAACAAGTGCCAACCTAGAATAAAATATTCAGTGAAGCTGGAGTTCATATTCGAGGGGAAAACCAGATATTTCCATAGCAAAGAGGATCTAAGGGAGTATGTGAATAAAAAACCAGCCCTACAGTGAATTCTAAGAGGGGACTCCCACCCAACAGAAATCGTACAGGACACACAGACAGAAACAGAAAGAAAAAGAAACTACAATAGCCAGAGTCGAACAGAAAGAGCAGCTCACTAAAGACAAGGAAAGAAAAATAGGAAAAACAGCCCAACAAGAAAATGGAAGGAGAAAAAACACTCATATCCTTGATCTCTTTGAATATAAACGGTATAAGCTCTCCGATAAAGAGGAGCAGACTGGCAGAATGGATCCGCAAACAAAAAGTTGCCATCTGTTGTCTACAAGAGACCCACCTTACAGCAAGGGATAAAAACAGGCTCCAAATGAAAGGATGGAGCAAGATCTTCCAAGCAAATGCACCTACCAAAACGGCAGGAGTAGCCATCCTGATCTCAGACAAGCTGAACTTCTCATTAAAATCAACTCAAAAAGACAAAGACGATCACTACATTTTAATACAAGGAAAAATCCAGAATCAAGACATCATGGTGATAAATGTATACTCACCGAACAAAAGAGGCCCTACATATGTCAAGCAAATTCTCACAGAACTACAGAACAAGATACACCCAAACACAATCATAGTGGGTGACTTTAATACCCCACTCTCTCCAAGAGACAGATCCAACACCCAGAGGATTAGCAAGGGAGCTGAGGACCTAAGTAACACCATATCCCAAATGGATCTGACAGATCTATACAGAATCTTCCACCCTATAGAGACCCAATACACCTTCTTCTCAGCAGCCCATGGATCATACTCCAAAATAGACCATGTCATAGCCCACACAAAGAACCTCAGCAAATACAAAAGTATTGACGTCACCCCATGCATTATATCTGACCAAAGTGGATTAAAGGTAACCCTCAATAACAATTACCACAGAGGCTATACACATTCTTGGAGGCTAAACCCCACACTGTTATCCAACACTTGGGCCACAGACCAAATCAAAAATGAAATCAACGAATTCATAAGCCACAATGACAATGAAAATACATCACAAAGAAACCTATGGGATACAGCTAAGGCAGTACTGAGGGACAAGATCATCGCCCTCAGCACTCACATTAAAAGAATGGAAGCAGAGCAGGTGAATAACCTCACGATGAAACTAAAACAACTGGAGAAACAAGAATTGATCAAATCTAAAATGACTAGGAGGAGAGAGATCACAAAGATTAAAGAAGAGATAAATCTGATTGAAAATAGAAAGACCATTCAACAAATAAATAAGACTAAAAGCTGGTTCTTTGAGAAAATAAATAAAATTGACAGACGTCTTGCAAGACTTACAAAAAAAAAAGAAGAGAAGAGACTCACATACGTAAAATCAGGGACTCCACCGGAAAAATTACAACAAGTACACACGATATTCAAATAATCATAAGGAACTATTTCCAGAAGCTCTACTCACTAAAAAACAATAATTTTACAGAAATGGGTCAATTCTTAGAGAAGTATAAACTGCTCAAACTGAACCAAGAAGAAATATATCAGGTAAATAAACCAATAACTTACAGCGAGATACAGGGGGTAATCAAGAACCTCCCAACAAAGAAAAGCCCAGGCCCAGATGGATTCACCAACGAATTCTATAAAACCTTTAGTGAGGAACTAATACCAATACTCCTCAAACTCTTTCATGAAATAGAAACAGAGGGAGAAATCCCAAACTCATTCTATGAAGCTAATATCATACTCATTCCCAAACCAGGCAAAGACCCAACAAAAAAAGAGAACTACAGACCAATATCACTAATGAACACAGATGCAAAGCTCCTCAATAAAATATTAGCTAACAGGATCCAGAAACTGATCAAGAAAATTATACATCATGACCAAGTAGGCTTCATCCCACAGTCACAACATCTGTAAATCAATCAATGTAATTCACCACATCAACAGAACTAAAATCAAGAATCACATTGTTATCTCAGGCGATGCCCAAAAAGCCTTTGACAAAATACAACATCCATACTTATTAAAAGCTCTGGAGAGGGCTGGGGATATAGCCTAGTGGCAAGAGTGCCTGCCTCGGATACACGAGGCCCTAGGTTCGATTCCCCAGCACCACATATGCAGAAAACGGCCAGAAGCGGCGCTGTGGCTCAAGTGGCAGAGTGCTAGCCTTGAGCGGGAAGAAGCCAGGGACAGTGCTCAGGCCCTGAGTCCAAGGCCCAGGACTGGCCAAAAAAAAAAATAAAAAAATAAATAAATAAAAGCTCTGGAGAGAACAGGAATAGATGGAACATTCCTCAAAACAATAAAAGCTATATACAGCAGACCAACTGCTAACATCATATTAAATGGAGAGAGACTTAAATCATTCCCCCTAAACTCAGGAACAAGACAAGGATGCCCACTCTCCCCACTTCTTTTCAACATAGTGCTGGAATCCCTAGCCATAGCAATAAGGCAAGAGGAGGACATCAAAGGGATCCACATCGGCAAGGAAGAAATCAAGTTATCCCTATTCGCAGACGACATGATCTTATATCTGAAGGACCCAAAAAACTCAGTACCCAAACTTCTACACCTAATAAACCAATTTGGCAAAGTAGCAGGATACAAAATCAATCCACAAAAGTCAGCAGCTTTTCTGTACACCAGCAATGTACAAGCAGAAAAGGGAATTATGGAAACAATTCCATTTACAGTAGCCAAAAAAAGAATAAAGTACCTAGGGATCAACCAAACCAAGGACGTGATGGACCTATTTAATGAGAACTATAAAAATCTAATAAGGGAAATCAAAGAAGACACAAGGAGATGGAAAGACCTCCCATGCTCATGGGTAGGCAGAATCAATATAGTGAAAATGGCCATATTGCCCAAATTGTTATACAAATTCAATGCAATCCCTATCAAAATCCCAGTTACATTCTTCACTGAAATAGAGAAAGCAATCCATAAATTCATATGGAACAGCAAAAGACCTAGAATAGCCAAAGCAATTCTAGGGGAAAAAAAAAAAAAAACAGTGCAGGAGGTATCACAATACCAGACTTCATGCTCTACTATAGGGCCATCATAACAAAAACAGCCTGGTATTGGTATGAAAACAGACAAGAGGACCAATGGATTAGAATTGAAGATCCAGAAGTAAAACTGCACTCTTACAGTCAGCTGATATTCGACAAAGGGGCTAAAGACATACAATGGAATAAACATAGCCTCTTCAACTACTGGTGCTGGGAGAACTGGGCAGCCATTTGCAGAAAACTCAAAGTAGACCCAAGCCTGTCACCATGCACCAAGATCAACTTAAAATGGATCAAGGACCTCTACTGAAGGACAGAGTAGGAAAGACGCTAGAAGTTATAAGCACAGGAAGGAACTTCCTGAATATAGTCCCAGGGGCACAACAAATAGGGGAGAGACTCAACAAATGGGACTACTACAAATTAACAAGTTTCTGCACAGCTAAGGACATAGCCACCAAAATAGAAAGACAGCCAACCATATGGGAAAGGATCTTTACCAGCACAGCAACAAAGGCCTAATATCTGTCATCTACAGAGAACTCAAAAAAACTAAGTCCCTCCAAGCCCAATAAACCAATTAGGAAATGGGCAAAGGAGCTAAAGAGAGATTTCACAAGAGAAGAGATAAAAATGGCAAAGAAACATATGAGGAAATGCTCAACATCCCTGGTAGTAAAGGAAATGCAAATAAAAACAACCCTGAGATACCACCTCACTCCAGTTAGAATGGCCTATACTCTGAACTCAGGCAACAACAAATGCTGGAGGGGGTGCGGGGAAAGAGGAACCCTTCTCCATTGTTGGTGGGAGAGCAAATTAGTACAACCACTTTGGAGAACAGTATAGAGGTTCCTCAAAAAGCTCAACATAGACCTACCCAATGACCCAGCCATACCACTCCTAGGCATCTATCCTGAACAACAGGTCCCAAGATATCAAAAAGACATCTGCACTTCCATGTTTATCACTGCACAATTCACAATAGCCAAAATATGGAAACAACCCAGATGCCCCTCCACAGATGAATGGATCCCAAAAATATGGTACCTATACACAATGGAATACTACATAGCGATTAGGAATGGTGAAATACTGTTATTCGCAGGGAAATGGTCAGAACTTGAACAAATAATGTTGAGCGAGACAAGCCTTGAACACAGAAAACAAAGGGGCATGATCTCCCTGATATATGACTGTTAAGATGGGGTGACAGAGAGACAGTAGAGAACAGGTCTGTGAAACCAAAAACTGCTTGTATTTCCCACAGGATTGGGTCAGCGACCCAACGTTATGTAACTAAAACCAAACAACTACTCAACATATAAAGGTCAAAAATTGACCTCTCAGTGGATCACAATAGCTCAAAAGCTGTGTATGTACATTCATATAAGACTACTGTCGACATACTGCCTAATGTCGACATTTCATTTAAAGCCCTAGGCGAATTTTCTTGGGCATAGGCCACGTGGCTACTGTATATGTTCTTGGTACATTGTGTATTGTATATATGTCTACCTGACCTAGAGAAGGGAAAGAAAAACAGGGTGTAAGACATCACAAGAAATGTACACACTGCCCTACTATGTAACTGTACCCTTTTTGCACAACACCTTGTCAAAAAAATTTTGTTTAATTAATAAATAAATTACAAAAAAAAGATTAAATGACCATAGTACTTGTTGCTGTACTGGGAAGGGATGGTGTTTTTAATCTTTTGAGGACTCTACAAGGCTTGAAGCATTTCTGTAAGACTCCTGAAGATACAAAGTGCTGGTGGCTCACACCAGTAATCCTAGCTTCTCAGGAAGCTGAGATCTGAGAATCCCAGTTCAAAGCCAGCCTGGGGAGCAAAGTCAGTGACTCTTATTTCCAATTAACTATCTAACAAGCCAGTGTGGCTCAAGTGATAACACACTAACCTTCAGGGGAAAAGCTAAGAAACATCACTGAAGCCCTGAGTTCAAACCCCAGTACGGGCACAAAAAAGATACCTGTCATCAAAAGATTCCTATCATTAGAAAAACAATAAGCCATATTATAGTAGTTCAAAGTGTTATAAAATATGACTGTGTTAGATGTGGTTTTTTGTATTATCTTAATTAGCTTTCTGTTACTGTGACAAAACACCTAAGACAACATACAAGTGGGTAATGCTTACCTTAGCTATAATTTTAAGGTTTCAGCCTGCAGTTGCTTCTCTATTGTAGTCACTCTGGGACTGGAGAGCTCGGGACATGATGGATTCAGGTCTCCTCTCCACAAATATTGTCCACGCTGTGTGCTGCACACCCAGGCCTCGCACAGTGCAGCACATGTTTCACACACCTTAGCTGGTGATCCCAGAGGATTCAGAAACACAATCATGGGAGGAGTGCTGCTCCAGAATAAACTTCAAGAATGTAAGGTTACTTGTACTTCTTCTTATTATATGTCCTCTACCACAGTCCTGGCCTCAAGGAGACTTAAATCAACCCCTCTCTTTATTAAGTTCTTCATTAAAAACTCCAGAGAGGGCTGGGGATATGGCCTAGTGGCAAGAGTGCTTGCCTCATATACATGAGGCCCTGGGTTCAATTCCCCAGCACCACATATACAGAAAACGGCCAGAAGTGGCCGTTGAAGAAGTGGCTAAGTGGCAGAGCGCTAGCCTTGAGCAAAAAAAGAAGCCAGGGACAGTGCTCAGGCCCTGAGTCCGAGGCCCAGGACTGGCAAAAAAATAAAAATAAATAAAAATTAAAAAAACTCCAGAGAAGTTCTTAAGGAAGCGTCTTAGAAACCACTGCATCCATGTGCCAACGGGAGAGCAGCTGGAAAGCTGATGGCCCATCGATGCATGGATATTTGAACAATCCTCTTTGATTCTGACTCATTCAAAGGAGAAAAGAACGGCTTTGTGAGGTCAAGGTATCTATTTCTTCATTGCTGAATGATCAACTCCCAGCAACAGTGCAAATCTGTTAGCCAAGTCAATAAACTAGCCACATCTAAATCCAGGTTCTGGGGAGCGCTCTAGCACTCCAGAGCCCTGGACATCAGTTCCAGCACTGGAGTGAATGGCTGTCCTCCAGGGATTGGCTGATGAGGCTCAGACCAGGAAAGCGGCAGCAAAGCCCAGGCAGTATTGCTGCATCACCATTTGCAGACTACACTTACCACCCCTTGCTTGGCTTATTATTTTTTTTTTAATAAAAGTTACTGTTCGGGTTGGGGATATAGCCTAGTGGCAAGAGTGCCTGCCTCGGATACACGAGGCCCTAGGTTCGATTCCCCAGCACCACATATACAGAAAATGGCCAGAAGTGGCACTGTGGCTCAAGTGGCAGAGTGCTAGCCTTGAGTGGGAAGAAGCCAGGGACAGTGCTCAGGCCCTGAGTCCAAGCCCCAGGACTGGCCAAAAAAAAAAAAAAAAAAGTTACTGTTCTACCACTTGAGTCATAATTCCACTTCAGTCTTTTTTTGCTAGTTAATTGGAAATTAGAATCTCACTTTACTTTTCTCTCTGGGCTGGCTTCAGACTGAAATCCTCAGATCTCAGCCTCCTGAATAGCTTGGATTCCTCTTTGTTATGATGATCTATAAATGAATTTGGTTACCATTCTTAGCAATAAGATGAACTAACTTTCATTGCTTGTCGTTCTCTGAAAAAAAGGTTTCATTTGCTTACACTGTAGAAATGTTGAAATATGATTTGAATGATAAGAAAGATTTTCTCATGTCCATGGGCTACTAATTTACTTGTTTCTTGTTTTGATTTTATTTATCCAACAACAAAAATGTACATTTATAACCAAGAGTGTGAAAGATAATTTGATCTATAGACAAATAGACAGATAGATAAACATTATTTATAGCTTTAAATAAACCACTCCTGTGATGGTTTATTTCTTATGAATGGACTCTGGCACAAGTTAAATTAATGCATTTTTTCTGAATGAAATCATTGGTGTAGCTGAGGAAATGTCAAGAGAGAGGTCCCAGCCCTCCTACACTGCAAGCCATGTTAAGCCTACCATAAAATTTGTTGAAACTTCTCTCTTCTGTCTTCTTAAACAGACTTAAATATAAAACCAATTCACACCCTGTAAGGCAAAAAAATCTTACCTTAGATATCTACTAATCTCCTTATAAATCTTCAAAGGGTGATTAATGTGATTGCTTAAACCCAATTGTCCAAAGGGGATTTCTGACAGTTTTATGAGAGAATTAGTTACTTTCTATTTTATGGCTCTTTTTCCTCCCAGCTGTTGAGTGCTAGTCTGGAGCTTCTCTTGTGTTGTCCTGGGCAGACCCAGTCCAGGCGGGGCCCAGCAGCATTTCCTGCAGACTTAGCCCTGTGTTGGCCTTCCTCTCGGACACTGTAATGTCAAGGTCACTTGACAGACAGCTCACTGGGGAAGACTAACCCTCAGACCTCGGCCCCCTGAGTAGCTAGAGTTTAGACTTGACTCATTGGCTCCTGGCACACTGGGTCTTCTTGCCTCATATGTCTTAGACTGAGGCTGGAGAGGCTAGCAGGTCAGAAGAACCAACGAGTGTATTTGGCCAAACTTTGCTTGATTTAGGGAGAGAACCAAAGTTGAAGAAGATAGGCAAGAACCATCTCACCCAAATTAAACCTAATAGAAAAACCACCCCCCCACCACCAGCAACAGTGACATTAACATATATTTCCTCTGGTATCTCAGTGGTAGGAGGCTTCCTTCCCCTGACAGAATGTCATGACAGGTGACAGAATGTCAAAGAAGAGAGAGAAGTAAGTCGGGTGTCCTTCCTTGCATAGCAGCATGAGGGAGGCTACAGGACAACGGAACCGGTACTGTCTACAGAGGACTGCTGGGGAGTGCAGGGTGCGTCCCTTAGATCAGCAGCAGAGTCTGAGAGAAAATTTGCATTTTCTCCATACTCAACTAATAAGAGGTAACGTCAAAAGAAATGTGCTCCACTCCGTGTACCACCTTTACAGTAACAACAAAAAAGCACCTTTATATTAACAATAAAAAAAAATTAGGGGCTGGGAATTTGGCTTAATGGTAGAGTGTTTGCCTAGCATGCATGAAGTCCTGGGTTCGATTCCTCAGTACCACATACACAGAAAAAGCTGGAAGTAGCACTGTGGCTCAAGTGGTAGAGTGCTAGCCTTGAGCAAAAAAGCAGCAGGGACAGTGCCCAGGCCCTGAGTTCAAGCCCCAGGACTGGCAAGAAAACAAAACCAAAAATAAAAATTTAAAGGAACAAAAAGAGGCAGCAGCCATCACCAACGAAAGCAGAAAACTTAAGCAAGAATATAAGCATCAGACCACAATGTCCCACATATAAATAATGCCCAGGAAGCATTTGATAATCACTTGTTTATTATTAGGTTTTTATTTTTGTGCAGGTTCTGGTGCTTGAACTCAAGTCCTGAGTGCTGTCCCTGGGCTTTTTTGCACAAGGCTAATGCTCTACCAGTTGAACCATAGCTCCTCTTCAAGCTTTTCAGTGGTTAATTGGAGACAAGATTCTTCTGGGCTTTTCTTCTCAGGCTGGCTTCAAACTACGGCCTTCAGATTTCAGCCTCCTGAATGGCTAGGATTATAGGCATGAAATCTGAATAGTTGGGAATAATTTCAATACGCAGAGAATGAGAGAGAGTGTATGTGTGTGATTTAGGGATTGAACCCAGAGCTTTACAAATGGTTGGCAAACACTCTACCACTAAGCTACACCCCTAGCCCCTTCAAACTATATTTGCTATCCATTATTCCTTAGCTCAAAAAGGAGCTTGGATAGCTGTATGTTAAAAGTGGCTTGCTGGACTCTGCAAGTTAGTTTTATCCAATTTCAAGGAAATACAGTAATTTCATAGGTTCTTTTGGTGTCTTGATTATTAAAGCAGTTATGGCTTTTATAACTAGCATTCATGGATGTCAGACTAAAGGGAGAAAACCAAATATAATAAAGTTGATTACCAATAATTAAAATGCACCACACTCACTTCAGAAAGATGATTATGGTTGTCTTCAGTGGGACCATACGCGGACAATCGTGAGGCTTTGCCTGGACTTACCTTCTGCCACTAGGAAACAGGTCCAGGCACATCTGAGATGAGCAGATGGGCAATACTGATGCTATGTCGACTGTGTGTCACCCAGAATCCAAATGTGTTTCCACTTGCATGTCTCCTCATTGCCCTGTGTGAGGAAGTTCCATGACTTAGATTTTGAGGCCTATACAGAGCCCCTTCATTCCAGGCCTCCTTCGTTCATACAGAATGTTTGCCATGATAAAGTGCCAACTATTTTTTTCTGCCCCTGGCAACAAATGGCTGATGTTTTTGTGACACTTTTTACTAGTATTCTTCTTATCCATATATACAGTTAAGCACCCCACCCCCCTTTTGTTTTGACTGATCCTAGGCTCAGGGTTTGAGAGCTGTCCTTGAGCTTCTTTTGCTCAAAGCTAGCACTCTACCACTTGAGCCACAGTGCCACTTATGGCTTTTTCTGAGTAGTTTATGAGAGATAAGAGTCTCACTGACTTTCCTACCCAAAGTTGCTTTGCTTTGAACCGAGATCCTCAGATCTCAGCCTTCTGAGTACCTAGGATTACAGGTGTGAGCCGCCAGACCCTAGGTACTAAGGTTCTTTTGTAAGGCAGTCTCTTAGGCTTGCATGAGGACTTAGAACAAACAAAAAGATAGATAGATAGATAGATAGATAGATAGATAGATAGATAGATAGATAGAGATAGAGAGACTGATAGATAGATAGCTACCCTCAGATCTTAGATCCTCAGGTCTCAGCCTCCTAAGTAGCTAGGATTATAGACATGACCCATTAGCTTAGAATGAAAATATTTTAGTATGGCTAAATATTGTTGTAATATGTGAAAGTAGCTTTTAGTTGTAATTTATCTCTATAAAAAGCTATTTTGTCTTTATACCTGATTTTTAAACCTCATAAAGAGGATCTATAAATTAAAAGAAAATTTTAATAAGGGGCTGGGAATGTGGCCTAGTGGTAGAGTGCTTGTCTCGTATACATGATTCCTTAGCACCACATATATAAAAGAAGCCAGAAGTGGTGCTGTAGCTCAAATGGTAGAATGCTAGTGTTGAGCAAAAAGAAGCCACGGACAGTGCTCAGGCCCTGAGTTCAAGCCCCAGGACTGGCAAAAGAAAGAAAGAAAGGAAGAGTCTACAAACATTAGCTTGAGAATCACTGGCTTGTAAATAGTTTTTGAACATCATTAAGAACAAGAACTATATAATTTCAACAAATAGTTGTTGTTTGGATCACCTTTAATATAAACTTTTGTTAATCATAAATTTGGTAAAAGAAAATTGAGAGTACCTAACTTTTAAAAAAATTTTCACTGTTCCTGAGGCTTGAACTCAGGGCCTGGACATTGTCCCTGAGCCTCTCTATGCTCTACCACTTGAGCCACAGCACCACCTCCGGCTTTTTCTGAGAAGTTTATTGGAGATGAGCGTTGCATGGACTTTCCTGACTGGAATGGTTTTGAACTGAAATCCTCAGATCTCAGCCTCCTGAGTAGCTAGGATTACAGGCATGGGCCACCAGCACCTGGCTTCTAATTCTTTTTTATTATGACTTTTCTTTTATCATTTTGATTTAGAAGAATGTATCCAGGACCTCATGCATGCTACATAAACAAGCATTCTACCACTTCGACCACATGCCCAGCTCTAACTTTATTTTCTGCCAGATCTAAGTCACTTTTCTAATAAATTGTGTTCTCAGCTGGTGCTGGTAACTCATTCCAGGTATTGTTGCTATTCAAGAGGCTGAAACCTGATGATCATAGTTGCCAGAGCAGGCAAGAAAATTTGTGAAACTCTTATGTCCAATTAACCAGCAAAAATGTGGAAGTAGAGCTGTGGCTCAAGTGGTAGAGTGCCAGCCTTGAGCAATAAAGCTAAGGAAAAACACCCAGGTTCTGAGTTCAAGACCCAGTACTGGCACATATAGACACAAAAAAATAGATTAAATAAGTAGATGGATAAAAAATAGATAAATATTTTAAGTGGGTAAAAATTAGCCAGGTGCCCATTACTCATGCCTGTAATCCTAGCTACTCAGGAGGCTGAGATTTGAGGATCATGGTTGGAAGCCAGCCCTGGCAGGAAAGGCCATGAGATTCTTATCTCCAATAAGCTACTGGGAAAAAGCCAGAAGTGGCATTGTAGCTCCAAGTGGTAGAACTCTAGCCTTGAGCAGACAGGGACAGAGAGCCTAGGCTCTGAGTTCAAGTCCCAAGACAACCAAAAAAATAAGTGGAAATTGCCAATAAGCTTTTAAAATACATCCCTAAGGCCTGCCACCAAATGCTATGTATGTGTGCTGAATAACTGTACTGAAACATACTGTAGTTTAATCCTTCTGTTGTTGGTACATACGAATTTGGGGGTGACTGACAAGCTTATTGTAGTGATGATACAAACCTGATAAAATGTCTGTCTATGCTTACATGAGGAAGGGACTCAGAGGCTCAGCACAACAATAGCTCACCAGCTACCACCGGCTATGCCAGTGTGCATGTCAGTGGCGCTCTTGTCCTTAAAGCAGCCCATGGAGTTATGAGTATAAGGTCATTTTTATTTCACTCTACACATAAAGAAACTAAATCATGAAGCATTAATTCAAGGTCAGAGCTGGTAAGTGGCAGAGATAGGATTCAGATTTGGCAATCTAGACTACATTAGACATTCCTCATTCTTCGTTCACTGAAATCATCATCTAAACTAAATCCAATCACACCAGCTCTGTCAGGTGGTCTTTTTTTTTCCTGACATGGTTGGATGGTACTTGAGAGATTTTTTTTTTAATTCACTTGGCTTTCCTTGTCTACAGATAGCACATTTGCATCTCTATAAAATTAGCAATTAGCAACTTGGCTTGGCTGGGAGCATGTTCACATAACTATTAAGATTATAAACAACTCCTACTTTTT
Organism: Perognathus longimembris pacificus; assembly: GCF_023159225.1. Classification (NCBI taxonomy): domain Eukaryota; kingdom Metazoa; phylum Chordata; class Mammalia; order Rodentia; family Heteromyidae; genus Perognathus; species Perognathus longimembris. The sequence goes on from NC_063172.1 coordinate 54,841,757, forward strand.
AGCAAGCAGTTATCTGTTAAGAGACAACAGTCACAAAAGCACTATCATTGAAAATGACCAGTGACCATCTAAAACTGCACTACTCTAGCACTCCGCACAGGTAAGTGAGATGCCCCTGAGTGACAACACTCACTCAGAGAGCCCAGCACTCCTGACCCACAGCAACTGGCGGGAAAAGAAACAAAAAAAGAAAAGTCTCCACACCACGCTGAATCAGCAACCCGCAAACCCCCAACAGGGGCTCACAAGTGTCAGCAAAGCACGGCGGTAGAACACGGGCCAACAGAGAAAGCCACAGAACCTACCCACCCCTAACTGCGGTGAGGGTAACTGCCTTGGCAACAATCGAGATGGTGTCATGCTCACTCATAGGCAGTAAGGTTTAATAGCAGAACTCAGGATACAAACAAGTCCCCATTGGCGGACCAGCGGGAATCAGCACAAAGCCAAGCCAAGGCCGCCACCTACAGGCTGTGGAAGGAAGTGCAGAAGGGAATCAAGAATCCATAACTGCTTCATCCCAGATGCATAAATCACAAAGAAATTTTATATTAAAAATTTTATGAAAGGTCAAGCCAACTCGCCAGTTCCAAAAAACAGCATGACTGGGGTTGGGAATATGGCTGAGTGGCAAGAGTGCTTGCCTTATATACATGAAGCCCTGGGTTTGATTCCCCAGCACCACATATATAGAAAACAGCCAGAAGTGGCACTGTGGCTCAAGTGGTAGAGTGCTAGCCTTGAGCAAAAAGAAACCAGGGACAGTGCTCAGGCCCTGAGTCCAAGCCCCAGGACTGGCCAAAGGCGGGAGGGGTGGAGGGGAAGAAAACAGTATGCCTGAAGAGGAGATGGAGAATAAAAAATCACTTGAGGCTAAGATAGCAGAAATTATCAAAAGCCTCAGGAACGAATTTAAAAAGCAATTCTAGGAATTTAGAATGGAATTCTTGAAGGATCTTCAGGAAATCAAGAAATAAATGGAAGCAAAAATAGATACAGTCCACTCCTCATTTAAAGAAGACTTTAGCATCCTGGGAAACGAAATGCATGAAAAAAAAAAAAGAATCAAAATACAACTGATTAAAAGAAGAAATTACCACAGTGAGAGCTGATCTGGCAACCATAAACAGCTCACTTGCCTCAATGAAAACCACACTTAAAGCCACATCCCAAAAAATTGATCATCTTGAATCTCGAGTCTCTCTTTTGGATGATGATTCAGCTTATAAGGACCAGAAGATTATCGCACTCCAAGAAACTGTCAAACAACAAGGCAGACTAATCCAGGAGATAGTGGACAGGGAAAAGAGATATAATCTGTGTAAAATTGGAATAGATGAAGGAGAGGAGCATCAGAGCAGAGGTATACAACACATATTCAATAGAATTATTTTAGAGAATGTCCCAATCTCAAAAGGGAAAACCTCACCCAAATAACAGAAGCATATAGAACACCTAGCAGACCAGATCGTAGAAGAAGCTCCCCTAGACACATCATAGTCAAGGCCTCAGATTTTAACAACAAGGAATGCATTCTGAATGCAGTCAAAACAAAGAAACGCTGGACCTATCTGTAAGGGGAGCTAGCAGGAGATGTCCAAAATAGTAACATGGAATGAACTCCTCTGTCTTGTCACATGCTCTCCTTCTCAGTCATTTTTCTCTTCTAACAAAGTTTTCCATCACACACACAAAAAAAAGACAAGTAAGTAAAATGAAAAGGGTTGGTTAGGAAAAACAGAAACAAATCAGTGATGTTCCCTTCAGAGGGGAAGGTGGGCAGACTAAAAGAAGGGCACTGTGCTTGAGGTCCCAGGACCTCAAACTTTTATTAATGTCTTCAGAGGTGAGGGTGTTCAGCCCTGAAATACTGTTATGTGTCATTCATTCTCAGAGACTGGGCCATGTGACATCAGCTCCTCCCACCAGATATGATGGGACTCACAAAGGAAATTTGGGGTGTTGTTTCCTTCCTCCCTTTCCTTTCCTTTCCTTCCTTCCTTCCTTCATTCCTTCCTTCCTTCCTTCCCCTTCTTTTCTACCTTCCTTTCTCCCTCCCTCTCTCCCTCCTTTCTCCCTTTCCTCCCTCCCTCCCTCCCCCCCTCTCTCCTTCTTTCCTCCTTTCCTTCCTTCTTCTCTTTCTGTGATGCTGAGTCGCTTGGCTAGCTAGGGCTCTTCCCTGTGGTGCTTTATAAAGGACTCAGTGGCTGCAGGCTTAAGTGATGTATCACCCAGAGAAGACAGCTGTTTTTGGTGCAGTGGTCAAACTACTGGAGAATGTTGGTGCTGGAGTTAGTCACTCCAAGTGATGAGTCATGTGTTTGCTGGGGAAATAGTAAAGAGGCTGATTTTAAGAGTATAACACCATACCACACTTTTATGGACTACTTTATGAACTCCTTCTAGAATACAAACTACATTTAATGGATTTAATATGGATCTTTTTAAAAGAGAAATTCATAGGCTGAGAATGTGGCTTATTGGTAGAGTGCTTGTTTAGCATGCATGAACCCCTGGGTTTGATTACTCCATATCACATAAACAGAAAATGCCGGAAGTGATGCTGTGGCTCAAGTGGTAGAGTGCTAGATTGAGCAAAAGAAGCTCAGGGACAGTGCCCAGGGCCTGAGTTCAAGCCCCAGGACTGGAAAATATATATGAGAGAGAAAATCATTATTGTGAAGAATGGAATTATTTATTTATTTATGGTGGTACTGGGGTTTGAACTCAGGTCTCTTATTTGCTACAGAAGTTCTCTACCACTAGAACCACACTCTCAGACCTTTTTGTGTTAGTTTTTAAATAGAGTTTCACATTTTGACTGGGGTGGTCTAGGTCATGATTCCTTTTGTGCTTCCTGTATAGCTGGGATGACAGTCACATGCCCCTTTGACACATTTATTGGCTGAGATGGGAATCTAGATAACCTTTTTACCCAGGTTGGCCTAGAATTGTGATCATCTCAATCTACAACTCTTGGGCTGGGAATATGGCCTAGTGGCAAGAGTGCTTGCCTCGTATACATGAGGCCCTGGGTTCGACTCCCCAGCACCACATATACAGAAAATGGCCAGAAGTGGCACTGAGGTTCAAGTAGCAGAGTGCTAACCTTGAGCAAAAAGAACCCAAGGACAGTGCTCAGGCCCCAAGTCTAAGGCCCAGGACTGGCAAAAAAAAAAAAAAATTCAATCTATGACTCTCAAGTAGCTGGAGTTACTGTCATGATTCAATCTATGACTCTCCAGTAGCTGGAGTTACTGTCATGAGTCACTACACCAGAAATCTTTTGTAGTGTTGTTCGCCATCATAGCAATGCCCACCCTTTTAAAGGTGTCCAATTCTCTTTCTTTGAATTCCCATTCCAAATTGCATTTATTCTGTGACTAGATATAGACAAAGGATTCTTTTTATTTTTTAAGGAAAAAATAAAATTTCAGCTTTAATACTTTGAACACTAGCCTAGAAATTTAAATCTTTTATATAATTAAAAAATCTTTGGGGGCTGGGGATATAGCCTAGTGGCAAGAGTGCCTGCCTCGGATACACGAGGCCCTAGGTTCGATTCCCCAACACCACATATACAGAAAACGGCCAAAAGCGGCGCTGTGGCTCAAGTGGCAGAGTGCTAGCCTTGAGCGGGAAGAAGCCAGGGACAGTGCTCAGGCCCTGAGTCCAAGGCCCAGGACTGGCCAAAAAAAAAAAAAAAATCTTTGGTAGCAAAAGAATCAACAACAAAGAAAACTATCAATAAATTTGGTTTAGTTAACTCTTTCAAAAATGAAGGCCCCTAAAAATAGACAAAGGATTCTTTTGTCTGCAGCTAAACATGAATAACTTCTTCAGAATAAAATAAATTTCATTTGAGTATCTTTGCCAGCCATCATGCTTTCTTTTCTGCAAATCCAAGCTTAAGGTGATAGGGAGACAGGATGATAAATGCAAAATAAACATGTAAATGTGAATAACAAATTCAACAGGGCTTGTTAAACATAAACAGTGGTCCAATTTGATGCTTAAAATGCTTGAAACATGGAGACTAAAGAGAAGGTCATGGCCCATTGTAATGAAAAGAGTCTAGCTTGTGAAGTGAAGCACTCTGGCTGTGCTTCCAACTACACAACTCTCACGCTCAGAACAGCTGATAAATGAGGCACAGGTGTCATATCTGAGATGAATGGAGCTTTCTACTGGCTAGAGTAGAAAGTAGGAAACTAAGAGCAGGAGGAGGGTTAAAGGTTTTTTGTTTGTTTTTAATAGTTTAATTGCTATGAAATGAACAGAATTCTTGGTCCTGACCTTTGGCTTATCCATTAACCCCTTTTAGCCTTCAGTGTCCTTATATGGAGACACACAGAAAGGGGTTTTATGTCCACATGGGAAAAGGTGGCAAACTTGAGTCTTGACTCAGCTAGGTCCTTGATGTGTTAGAAAATAGGTGGGTGGTCAAAATAACTTAGAAATAAACCTCTGGAAAACATTAATGTGAGCAATGCACAAAAAACACCCTAAAGGAACCATAAGCTTATTGAGACTTTACTGAGTGGGAAGTATAGACCAAGATAAAGCTAAAGACTTGGAAAAATAATTCATATAAGTGGGTCTCAATAAACTAGAGATAGCACCAGAAAAATATTTGTCTATAAATTTTATATAAATAGAAATTTAAAGCAAAGCAAAATAAAATTCTGTCAATATTACGTAGAAGAATTATATCAAAATAGCAATATTTGAAGTATTTTAAAACACATCCATTAGCCAAGCACTGGTGGCTCATGCTTATAATCCTAGCTACAGAAGGCTAAGATCTAGGGATGCAGTTCTAAGCCAGTCTGGGCAGGAAAGTCCATGAGATTCATATCTCCAATTCATTAATTACAAACAAACAAACAAACAAAAAACAGCTGGAAGTGGGACTGTGGCTCAAGTGGTAGAATGTGAACCATGAGTAAAAAAGCTAAGGGACAGTTTCCAGGCCCTGAGTTCAAGTTCTAGTACTGGCATACATATACACATCAATTAATATATTTTATACAAGAGATGGTTTCTATGAGAGAAATTAGAATGAAGAGATGAGAAAAAAGGAGCTAAAACAGGAAGATCTAAACAGAAAGAAAACAGGGTATTAATTAAATACAAAACCTTTTGGGTTTTTTTGTTTTGTTTTGTTGTGAGTCACGGGGCTTGAACTTGGGGACTGGGTGCTATCCCTGAACTCTTGCTCAAGGCTAGCACTCTACCACTTTAAGCCACAGAACAACTTCCACTTATTCTAGTGGTTAATTGAAGGTAAGAGTCTCACAGACTTTCCTGCCTGGGCTAACTTTGACAGATCTCAGCCTTCTGAGTAACTAGGATTACATGCATGAGCCATATACACACAAAAATTACAACTGAAAGTATTACACAAAATTAAAATGAAATTCTTTGTAGAAGTTATGTAGTAAATACCATAAAGATAAAACAATTATGAATATAGATTCACTAAATAATAAAGTCTAAAACACATAGAGCTTTAAGCACAATTCTGTGGTGAAATATGTAAGATATATTTGTGAAATCCAGTCTATCAGTCTTTTATATTAATTGATTTTTTATCATCCAACAATGAATTTTATCTTTTTCAAAGAAGAGTTGTCATCTTTCTTATTTTTTCCCTAAAAGTGTTTTGGTTTCACTTTTAGTCGTATGATCCATTTCATATACATTTATATGTATTTCAGATAAACTTGGTGGATAAATGTGCATTTATTTCGTATCCTTTTCCCTGCTGGATTATGGCATTGCCTTCCTAGTAAATCATGTGTACATGGGGCTATATCTAGCCTTTGTTTTCCATCTTCCTTGTTCCCACAAACTAGGATCAGGTCTGAAAGGCCAGACAGAAATGGTAATTTCTCCAGGGGCTATTTTTAGGTTGCTTCATGAAATGTTTTGTCTTGATAGAGTTCTTTTGATTCTTCTCTCTGACTTACTTTCCATCCCTTTATAAGGACAAAGAGGGCCATGAGCCCCAGGATGCATACTAGCCTGGGGAATGATTACAAGCTCTCCTGGTTTCTTTTGATGTGATAAAAATGTCCTCCCATTGATGTCAATGGTGGCTGCTTAGCTCTGTGAATACTCAGAACCACTGGTTGGTACAGTGTAAATGGGCAAACTGTGTGACATACAATTAATATCTCAATAAAACTGATTTTAAAAAAATTCTCTTAGGTTATTATTTCATTTAGCAAAAACCTGTCCAGTGCTTGTTTTCAAAAGAAAACAAAACCTACACACTCTTTGGCAGTGCTTTTTCATGAGCTGACAACTAATGCGTCATATCAGTGCTAGAGCACAGTTCTCCTGATGACTCCAGGAGAACCAGCATTTATAAAGCAATTCCCGAGAAGCACCAGCTTTGAAAGCACAGGAGTCCATCTCAAAGACAAAGACAAAGATGTTGTGCAATATACGCATCTTTACTCTGAACTGAGAGTTTCCTTTTCTCCCCTAGGTTTACTCTTGCATCCTCAAAATGTTGGCAAACCCTGGCAGTAAACACTGGTAAGGAACAGCTGATAAAATGACAACTATGTGAATCACTAAAGTAAGGAAGCATCTGTTAAGAAAGTAAACTCAGAAGCTGAGCATGGGGAGGTACATTTGTAATCTCAGCACTTGGGAAGCTCAGAAAGGAGAATCCTGACCAGGACAGGCTGGGCTATATAACAAGACTGTATAAATCATGACTGATTTTTTAAAAAAAAGTTTGCTTAAAATAACTGAACATTGTTCAACAAAAGCCAGTTGGAGATAATCGTTACTGAAGAAATTTTTAGTTTGTCTTCACAACAAATGGGGAAAAAAAAGACCAAAAAAGGATCATGTTTTCGAGACCTTTCAAAACATAGATAATGTAGAATATAAATGATTATTTCTTACTTCAATTGTTTTTGATACATAGTAATCAAGTTAAGAAACATTTAAGATGTATTTTTGTAATTTCCCTAAAAGGGCTTATTTTAATTTCAGGAGTTTATTTCAATTGTAAAGAAAAAATAAGTCTGCATTTATACCTTTATCCTCTGTGTAATGATTAGTTCCTATAGTTATTACCTCATCTTTCATGTATTTTTCTTGCAAACTATAGAGAAATGAGACAAGGCACAGCTGTCCCCAGCACAACCAAAAAGCTGGAAGTAGAACTCTGGCTTAAAAGTTCAAGTGCTAGCCTTGAGTGAAAAAGCCAAGCAAGAGTATGAGGCCCTGATTTCAAGCCCCAGTACCAACACATTAAAAAATCATTATACACATAAATGGATATGGTAAATTAAAACCACCTGTACAAAATGAAGACAATAAAATAAAGAATAAGGAAACCATAGCAAAAAACAACAGTGAAATTGAATTGTGAAAATAACAAAGGTATTTCTTGCTGGGCATTGTTGGCTCACACCTATAATCCTAGCTACTCAGGAAGCTGTGATGCGAGGACTGCAGTTCAAAGCCAGTCTGGGCAGGAAAGTCTGTGAGACTCCGATCTCCAGTTAACCACCACCACCAAAAAGAAAGGAAAGTGGAGCTTTGACTTAAGTGGTAGTGCTAGCCTTGAGCAATAATGCCCCAGAACTGGCAAAAAAAAAAGAAAGAAAAAAGATAATCTTTAATGTGCAAGTTAAACTATTGATCAAAATATTTAAAATAATTGCAAGAATATTTAAAACATACAATGTGAATGTTAAATAATCTTGAAGGGTTGAAATATCACCATTGATTTTGAGATGGAAATGGAAATTATCTTATTTGTAAATGCCTCTGCATTTTTGAAAGATGAATTCAAATCTTGCTTCCCATTGACTTTGTGCACATGTACACCAAAGGTGACACAGGTCACTATGTCTGTGAGTTTAGTAATGAGCTCCCATCTTTTCTCGAAGGAAGCAGATTAATAACAATATTGAATAGAAGATGCTGAATCTTACCCTGAAACTTCCAGTTAGTGTTTCAGAAGCAGGTAGGAGCTTTTAAAAATCTTTTTAGGGGCAGGCAAATATTTAGACAGATTTTTTTCTTTTTTCTTTCTTTTTATTCTACATGTACTAGGCCTTGAACTCATGGTATCACTGCTTCTTCATGTAAGGCTGGTGCTCTACCGCTTGAGCCATACCACCACTTCCACTTTTTTTACTGATTAACTGGAGATAAGAGTCTCTCAGATTTGTCTACCTGGACTGGCTTCAAATCATGATCCTCTGATCTCAGCCTCCTGAATAGCCAGTGAGTGGTACAGGCTCATCTGTTGCATTCAGAGATAAGCTTCTGATACATA